>NC_084743.1:69911901-70241901 GCF_033978785.1 Entelurus aequoreus | reverse complement strand
TTTTTCTCTCTCTCTCTCTTGGCTCGGGGCTTGCATGGCGGAGGCGAGCACAGGCCTTGAATGTGGTAGTGGGAGCGCAGGCAGGAATGCGTCCTCTTTATTTGTGTCCATTTGTGGGGCATGATGGATGAGGCGGCTCGATGCGATGACCTGGCTCATCGCTCAAACGCTCAATAAGAGTCCCATCCTGCGCCGCCTTCTGTCACCGCTGCCAGCCGACGTGGGCGGACACGGCGGCCGGGAGGGTTTAGCCGCTCCATTGTCCGCAGGGTAACGCGGTGGCGGGGGGTGGGGGGGGATTGGGCATGACGGTGTGGACGGCGGGCGCTGACACTCCACATTTACAGTGCTCTTGGCACCCTAATGGGGGAGTTTTCTTAGGGGCCGTCGTCACCCCTCCGGGCTTCATGGGGCGTCCACCTTTTGATGAGGTCACTGGGGTCAGGCATTGTTGATGAGGTCAGCGTGGGTCGTCCAGCTTTGATGAGGTCACTCTCAGTGATGGTGCAGGCCGGGGTCATAATAGAGTGGCAGTGATAATGGCCATGAGTGGGGTCTTTTTTTTTTTGCCACCTGTGCCAGCGTTGACCAAATGAAGCCTTTTTGATTATGCGAACACATCCATCAAGAATGTACGGATGATGTGGCGTACTTCTTTATGGCGATATTATTACATCTCATTCTTGAAAGATGTCCCACTCGGTTCCAAAGTGAGGCTTATGCTCATTGTAATCTGATATTGTAGCATATCAATCTTGCCAGTTATCCATGCTAAGCATGGATAAAAGCATTTAAGTCCCATCTTAAAACTCATTTGTATACTCTAGCCTTTAAATAGGGTGACCAATTGATCTGCCGTTTATTTTATTTTCTCCTCTGCTCCCCTCTCCCTTGTGGAGGGGGGAGGCACAGGTCCGGTGGCCATGGATGAAGTGCTGGCTGTCCAGAGTCGGGACCCGGGGTGGACCGCTCGCCTGTGCAACGGTTGGGGACATCTCTGCGCTGCTGACCCGTCTCCGCTCGGTATGGTCTCCTGCTGGACCCACTGGACTGGACTCTCACTATTATGTTAGATCCACTATGGACTGGACTTTCACAATAATATGCTAGACCCACTCGGCGTCCATTGCATCCGGTCTCCCCTAGAGGGGGGGGGGGGGGGGGGTCACCCACATCTGCGGTCCTCTCCAAGGTTTCGCATAGTCATTCACATCGACGTCCCACTGGGTTGTGAGTTTTTCCTTGCCCTTATGTGGGCTCTGAACCGAGGATGTCGTTGTGGCTTGTGCAGCCCTTTGAGACATTTGTGATTTAGGGCTATATAAATAAACATTGACATTGATTGAAGCAGAAAAAATTGCAAAAATAAAGAAAAGGTTATGATTAAATAAAATAAACAAAAAACAAGGTGATTGTTTATTTTTTTGTGCTTGAGTGCAAGTAAATTTAAGTGAATAATAAACCCGTTAGAATAATTATTAAGTGATATAATGAATGCATGTGGGGTACACAATAAATTTAAAAAACCAAACAAAAACAAAAAAAATTTACTAAACCAGGGTTTAGGATTTTTACTGCCCCCTAGTGGATAAACGTGATTTTAACGTTAAAATGTTAAAATTAGGGTTGTCAAAATGAACGAGTTAATTCATGTGATTAATCACGAAAAATGATTGCGTGAACCATGAACACACTTAGATTAATCATGCAATTTCTTTTTGACCGCACAAGCTCTTTTGCCATAACCGCTACATATACGGTCAGTGATCATAGCAATTAGGGCTGTCAAAAATACATGGATTTTCAAATGAGTTGCGATTCTTAATCAATTTTTAAAAATCAAAATTTTTTTTTTTTTTCAAATCAATAATTAATATATTTTTTCATAGTTTATTTAATTTTTTTATTTTTACAAAACTTTTAATAAGTCCAACAAAATACTACACAATAATAATACAATTCCAATTCCAAACCAAACCTCGGCCCAGCAACATTCAGAATAGCAATCAGAGTAATTGAGAGGACACACAAACATGACACAAAACAATGCAAAGTAGTCAAACACAAATGAATAATATAAAAAAATAAATGTTTTTTTAATCTGTCCAATCCAGTCACTCAGGCAAATCATATTGTTGATGTAGATGCCTATATCTGGTGTACAGATTTACTTTAAAAAAGAGAAGTGTGGGATATTTCTCTTGTTGCCTTATTTGTATTTGACTTTATTAAATGTTTGGGTAGAATTTTACTCCACAAAACCAGTTTTATTTTAAGTAATATAAAACTGTATCAGACTTGTTATCTATTTTATGGAGGAATGTAGTTAATCATCCCTGACCACCTGAGGGCCCCACAGACTGTGGATGTTTTTAAAAAAGGCTTAAAAACCCTTCTTTTTGAAAAAGCCTTTTTTTTTTTTTTTTTTTAGATATATGCATACTAGTTCTAGCTATTTGGCTGTTCTAGTTTTTATTTGTATTTATTTTTTATTATCTTTTTATTTTTATTTTTTTAATACACTGTAGCACTTTGAGGTTGTTTACTCAATGTAAAGTGCTTTTTACTAATAAAATCTATTATTATTATTATTATAAAGAACTGGCACCCAATGTTATTTTTTTTTTAAAAGTATTGGTTTTCAATCGAGAATCGATTTGAATCGAGAATTGACTTCAAATCGAATCATTACCCACAAGAATCGAATCGAATCGTGTGGTGCCCAAAGATTCAGTGCAAATATGAGTGAGGAGCCTCCGACTGGTGTGCTCGCTGGCAAATTTCACTCCAGCCTGTAAGAACTTTAGATAAAACTGTTAAAAGTTAAAGTACCAATGATAGTCACACACACACTAGGTGTGGCAAAAGTATTTTCTGCATTTGACCCATCACTCTTGATCACCCCCTGGGAGGTGAGGGGAGCAGTGAGTGGCAGCGGTGGCCGCGCCCGGTAATCATTTTTGGTGATTCAACCCCCAATTCCAACCCTTGATGCTGAGTGCCAAGCAGGGAGGTAATGGGTCCCATTTTTATAGTCTTTGGTATGACTCGGCCGGGGTTTGAACTCACGGCCTACCGATCTCCAAGTTTTGAGCAAATATACAACATGTATTCAAGTAAAACGTTCCTGGATGACATTCTGACAATAAAGTTGCATTAGTGTACAAATACTGGGCTCGTTTCTTAAGCTATTTTTTATTATGCAAATGAGTAATCACCTGTGATTAATCACAATTAACCCAAATTCCAAAATTTCATAAATGTAGTTATAAAAAAATATTTTCACAGCCCTAATTAAAATAGTTAGGACTCAGATGCAGGGGCAGATTTAAGCTTGAATAGATTAGATTTCTAAATAGCAGGTGCAAAAAAAAAATGTTTTTATTTTATTTTTTTTAAACGATATGGTATCTCAACTTTATTAAAGCAGACAAAAAGCACTGGATTACACTTATAAATAATATGATTTAATGAAGCAAAATAATTATCATCCAAGCTTTTTTAGATTATTCCAATGCAACCACATACAGTACATATCATTATTGCTATAAATCACTTCCTTTGTACATAACTTTACTAATACACAAACATTTAGCAAACCAAAGGAGTAAAACTTGTTTTTTAAATGATTCACATACCTGAATAATCACATCTGTCGTAGTACTTTTTGTTGGGGAAAAAAAAGGTCCTAATATCCATGTCTACAGTCATGAGAGCCTCTTCTTCAATAATAAAGGGGCGGTATAGCTCGGTTGATAGAGTGGCCGTGCCAGCAACTTGAGGGTTCCAGGTTCGATCCCCGCTTCTGCCATCCTAGTCACTGCCGTTGTGTCCTTGGGCAAGACACTTTACCCACCTGCTCCCAGTGCCACACACACTGGTTTAAAAAATGTATTACAAAAGTACACTTCATTCATTAACGGTGTTACAAAAAAGATCAGTTAGAATAATACATAATGTTGGATATAGAGAACATACAAACCCTTTATTTATTGAATCAAAAATACTGAAATTCCACGACATAGTGAATTTGCAAACAGCTAAAATTATGCACAAAGCAAACTATAACCTGCTACCCAAAAATATACAACAATTCTTCTCAAAAAAAGAGGAGAAATATAATCTTAGAGAAAAACGTAATTTAAAACATTTGTTTGCACGTACAACACTTAAGACCTGCAGTATATCAGTATGTGGAATTAAATTATGGAATGGATTAAGCAAAGCAATCAAACAATGTACTAATATGATACACTTCAAGAAACTCTTCAAACTTAAAGTGTTTACAAAGTACAAAGAAGAAGAACCATGACAAACATTCTCAATTTATTTCATCCATCCATTCATTCATTCTTAAAGTAATCTTACTTATCTCATCATATGAAATATGACTTACTTCACCAATTATTATTATTAAATTCTTACTATTATTTATTTATTTATTTTTATTGTGATTACTTATGGAGTTTATTGTGAAAAAATTGTGAACAGGAAGTGAACAAAAAGTTTAGCAACTGTTATGTAAAGAAAAGGAGTAGGATTAAATAAGCTCTGCTTCTTCCTACTCCTTTTCGAACATGTTGAAAAGAGAAACTGGAAATTGTGATGTATCATGTTGTATGCTTGCATGTTCGAAATAAACTCAAACTCAACTCAACAAAGTGAGACATCTTCTCCATGAACCGTCGTTTCCCGGTTTTTGGGACATCAGAGTGAGCGTTCTTCTCGGACGTAGACAATCTTTGGTGTTTTTCTCTCAGTCAACCACAACTCGCACAAGCTCGCAAACTAAAACTGACAAAGCTGTGTGTACACTTTGAAAGTTCAAGTTTATGTGAGTATCTACGTGTACAAGTTACAAATGTCCCTGGAATATTACTTTGAATAAGTTTGCAAACTACATAGACGGTGTTATATTAGCAGATAGCCTATTCTGTGTTTAGCTAGCTATTAGTGTTAGCATAGCTGTATCATTTGTACACTCGGATAGTAACTGCATTTATTTTATTTTTTACTGTATGTTACAGTCTCCACATCATACACATACAGTATGTCAAAGAAAGCTTCACTAAAGCAAGAAGAGAAAATATTGTGGACGGAGTTGTATTTGTGTTGCCAACTCCTCTGGAAGGAGGACATTTCCTATGGGTGAGGGCGGACCTACGTCACTTCCGCCTACCAATCCCCTAGCAACCGGGAATTCGTTGAAAACAAACCAGCTCACAGCGAACACAGCATTGACAGAAAAAGCATTTAACGAGCGTTGTGGCTTGGAAGTCGGCGTTAAATCCTTCATTTACGCCTTTTTACTTATTCGCATATCGTGTGAAAAAACGAAAATGTATTATTTGCGTCAGACTCGTCTCAGTGAACTTTAAAGCTTCTCAGGCTTAGCTTATCTTGCTAGTTAGCTTAGCCTGCGCGCTACTAAGAAAGAGACGCGGAAGTTATCAACAACAAGATCAAGTGTTAGTGTATAAAATATTGAGAGATTTGAGGGCTACATGTATTGAATGGCAACATGAAAATTATAGGGTTTATTGGTTTTTAAAAACCCAACTGTTAAGTGCAAATTTAAACGAAACCGGTTTTCGAAAATAGCTAGCTAGGCTATAGACTATATAGTATATTACTTACTTAACTTAATCCTCTTCTTCCCGGATGGGAAATAAGGCTTCGACGACTCGACGCCATTCATCTTGCTGCTGTGCTCGTCTCTGTGCCTCGCCCCATGTAAGCTTCATCTCTTTCAGCTCCCCTTCAACTGTTCTTCGCCAGGTGTTCTTTGGCCGCCCTGGCTTACGTTTTCCCGGTGGTGTCCATCTTAAAGCTGCCTTTGGTATCCTCTCGTTGTCCGGTTTTCGAAAATAGCTAGCTAGGCTATAGACTATATCAGGGGTCACCAACGCGGTGCCCGCGGGCACCAGGTAGCCCGTAAGGACCAGATGAGTAGCCCGCTGGCCTGTTCTAAAAATAGCTCGAATAGCAGCACTTACCAGTGAGCTGCCTCTATTTTTTAAATTTTATTTATTTACTAACAAGCTGGTCTCCCTTTGCCCGACATTTTTAATTCTAAGAGAGACAAAACTCAAATAGAATTTGAAAATCTAAGAAAATATTTTAAAGACTTGGTCTTCACTTGTTTAAATAAATTCATTAATTGTTTTACTTTGCTTCTTATAACTTTCAGAAAGACAATTTTAGAGAAAGAATACAACCTTAAAAATGATTTTAGGATTTTTAAACACATACCTTTTTACCTGTTATATTCCTTCCTCTTCTTTCCTGACAATTTAAATGAATGTTCAAGTAAATTAGTTTTTTTTATTGTAAAGAATAATAAATACATTTTACTTTAATTTTTCATTTTAGCTTCTGTTTTTTCAACAAAGAATATTTGTGAAATATTTCTTCAAACTTATTATGATTAAAATTCAAAAAAATTCTAGTAAATCCAGAAAATCTGTAGAATCAAATTTAAATCTTATTTCAAAGTCTTTTGAATTCCTTTTAAAAATGTTGTTCTGGAAAATCTAGAAGAAATAATGATTTGTCTTTGTTAGAAATATAGCTTGGTCCAATTTGTTATATATTCTAACAAAGTGTAGATTGGATTTTAACCAATTTAAAACATGTCATCAAAATTCTAAAATTAATCTTAATCAGGAAAAATTACTAATGATGTTCCATAAATTCTTCTTTAAATTTTTTCAAAAAGATTCGAATTAGCTAGTTTTTCGCTTATTTTTTTCGGTTGAATTTTGCATTTTAAAGAGTCGAAATTGAAGATAAACTATGTTTCAAAATTTAATTGTAATTTTTTTCGTGTTTTCTCCTCTTTTAAACCGTTCAATTAAGTGTAAACATCATTCATTATTAATAATAACATAGAGTTAAAGGTAAATTGAGCAATTTGGCTATTTCTGGCAATTTATTTAAGTGTGTATCAAACTGGTAGCCCTTCGCATTAATCAGTACCCAAGAAGTAGCTCTTGGTTTCAAAAAGGTTGGTGACCCCTGGACTATATAGTATATACCCCATGTTATTTTTGAACAACAACAATTTCAGCTGTCGAACGTTAGAAGGTACACATTCAACAAGTACAACATTAGCACGGACGTATAGCCAAGTTGTGGTTAAGAATGTGGATTTTTGTTCCTTATATTTACCAGAAACGAAGTGATCCGAACACACGACCCGGGACTTTGGGGGACTCCAGTGAGAACCGTCCTCGTTTTCCCGGTGTAAAGCTGTGAGCCATTTGTCTCGTCTCTGTGGGCTTTTATCACGCTTTGGCAGAACAAAATACAACCTTTGTTTTCCCTGTTTCCAGTTGTGGTTAGCACAACCAAAAACAACACAGTTTTTCGGCATTTTGGAGGCAGAATGACGGGTTTAACCAGCGTAGGTCGACAGGTTAAAGAGTAATGGCAACGGTTTGTTTTCAACGCCAGTCTGGTTGCTATGGCTCGAAGAACCCGTATGTAGCTCAGTTGCCCGGATGTCGGCCCTCACCCATTATTCCAGAAGTGTCTCTATGACGTCATCACCTGCGATGGACGCTGTGGGAGAGAGGAATAACGTTGCGGGGGAGATAAAAAGGTGAGTTGAACAAAATGCTAAGTTTCATTAGAAATGCAAATGAACGATATTATTACATTTGAACTATTAAGTTCTGCACTGTTGGGGTGTTCATAGTGTGGCCCCGGGGGACCCTTTGTATCCCGCAGCTCATTTTTTAATGGCCCTCGGCACATTCCAAAAATACTGTCAAAAAGAAACTCATACAAAAGTGGATTAAAAGAGCAAACAGGTGAAATGTGACGAGAATAAGTTGAGACTCTAATAAGACAAAGTTGCCATGCAGGTTGTTGTTTTTCTTTAAAACTGTCATCGCTCCAAAAATAATAATGAATTACAAAATGTAATGTTGTTATGATGTATTGACCTATTTAATGCTCCAATTATTCATGTCAAAAATTCCACTTTGAAATATTTTTTGGGGAAATAGGGCATTTTTTGTGTGTTTGCCATATAAAAAAGTAAAAGTGCATAAAACAACATGAAAAATAAAAACTTATAATAGGCGGATAGATCTGAAGTTGAGACTTAAGTGTTGAAATTAAAAAATTAAAATTTTTTTTTTTGTAACACTTTTATATGTGGGAGCCTTTTGATTCCCCAATCATTTTAGTGGGAATTTTTTTCAAAAAGTAATAATGAATTAAAAATCAATGTTATGAATTATTGATCTATTTAAGGCTTCAATTACTTCACATTAAATATACCATTTTGAATTTTTTTGCAGCCTGGCCTCTCTGCTCTGACTGCAGCTGGGACTGCTGCGCGAGGCTACTGTCAACTTCACCACCTGTGAGTAATATGTGCTTTCGTGTCTCTAAAAATATCAGAAAATGTGTCACTAGTTGCTTTTGAGGAGAAAAAAGCTCAGAAGAGAAGTTGGAAAGTCACCAGATTTAGTACCAATTTAGCAGCATCGACACAGTCACGTGCTACTTTACACAGCTACTGCCTCTACGTTACTTTTAAGAGGTTAGTATTGAAAGTATTCAATGCGCTTCCCTTTTTCTACATTTTGGCATGTTACAGCCTTATTTCAAATTGGAATACAATCCATTTTGTCCTCAAAATTCTATGGACAATGAAAATGTAAAAAGTTGTATTTATTTTTATTTTTTTAATGCAAGTGTATTAAAAAAATCACAGCCTTTGCCTAATACATTGTTGATGCACTTTTGACAGCAATTACAGCCTCAAGTCTTTTTGAATACGATGCCACAAGCTTGGCACACCTATATTTTGGGCAGTTTTGCCCATTCCTGTTTGCAGCACCTCTCAAACTCCATCAGATTGGATTACAATTGTTCATTTTCATTCCGGATGTCTCTGTCTATAACAGTTGTGTCAAACATACGGCCCGGGGGCCGGATCAGGCCCGCGAACAGGTTTTATCCGGCCCGCGGGGTGAGTTTGCTAAGTATAAAAATGAGCCGGAATTTTTAAATGAAAGAAACTGTTGTTCTAAATGTGTCCACTAGATGTCGCAATAGAAATTATTTGTATCTTTGTAGATGATGCTACATATGTTCAAAATAAACCACATGATGTTAGTGCATCAGTCGAGGAATATGAGCAAACTACATAAATAATATCCTGTAATTTGATTTTGATATTATTTTTTATCTTGATAGATTGAAAATTAACACCTATGAGTTGACTGATGAACATTATCACATAATTTCTTCAGAAAATATAAATAACGACAAATAAAGATAGAATACTACTAACCGCAACATGTAAGTGTAAAAAAAAACAACCCAACAACATTATGATTTGTACAATTTCAGAATGTGCTTGTTCTATTTTTAAACAAAGAAATCAATCTGAAGTTGTCTTTATTTTTAAGTTATCGTGCCGTGATTTTACCAGTCCGGCCCACTTGGGAGTAGATTTTTCTCCAGGTGGCCCCTGATCTAAAATGAGTTTGACACCCCTGGTCTATAAGACTCGAGGCTGTAATTGTTGCCAAAGGTGCATCAACAAAGTATTAAGCAAAATATATTTTTTAGTTTTTTACTTTTAATAAATTAGCATTTTTTTTCACATTGTCATTATGGGGTATTGTTTGTAGATTTTTGAGGACACAAATGAATGCATTCCATTTTGGAACAAGGCTGTAACAGAAGCGCTGTGAATACTTTCCGAATGCACTGAACCAACCCACCAACCGCCCCTGCTCAGGTGCTGTTTAATATAGTGAAGAGTAGAACTAAATGCTGTATGTCCATCCATCCATTTTCTACCGCTTGTCCCTTTCGGGGTTGCAGGGGTGGCTGATGCTGTATATGTGTGTGTAACCAGAAAGCACGGATTAAAGTGACCCTATGTAATTACGTTGGCTACACAAAGAATGTGTGTTTCAGACGCCAGTGTTACCTGTTTCACGCGTAATCAACACGTCGGGATGACTTATTGCCACAATTAAGTCACGGTTTCACAAAGAAGACTCAGTGTGTACTTTTTAAGAGTTTAGGAAGTATATTAAGTCCAGGCTGTTTTAGTGAAATGAAAAGCGCCCATCCCCAACATGTTATGCCCTTACAATTTCCAGACAGGTGGGCACACTGTGGGCAGCCCTGCCCGGGGCTTGGAGCCACTCAGCTAATAGGACATCTGGCATGGCTTTAATATCCGTACATGCTCTCTGCTCTCTAACCCTCTCCTCACTTTCTGCTGCCACCGGTCATGCATGTCACAGGAACATACATCATGCCCACCAGAGGGGCCGCCGCAGCTGGCAGCTCTCATGCTGATTAACTTGGCAAACGTGCTGACTCAGGCGTATCAGGGGGACGCCAATTCTGATCCGGTGGCGTTAATGGGCGTAGCCTGAAATATGGTGGGCGGGGGGGGGGGGGGACTTGTTGGTACACAAAGTAAAGTGTGTTTGGGTGATGATTTTTTGAGCATATTCACATTTTCCCTGACGGTAAGCAGACCAGTTCAAGTGTGGGTGACACTGGTGCTTTTATTGTTGTAATTTTCTGTGCCCTGTTTGTGCTTTGTTTTGGCTCTGGGGCAAAAACTGTGAAACAGGTGGTCTTCAATTTGACAGTAAGGGTGGTGGAAAAAAATTAATTCACATTCGAATTGCAACTCTTGAATTTTTATTATTCTGAATTGAGCCCAAATGTTCCAGAATGTCCATCCATTTTCTACCGCTTGTCCCTTTTGGGGTCGTGGGGGGTGCTGGAGCCTATCTCAGCTGCATTCGGGTAGAAGGCGGAGTACACCCTGGACAAGTCGCCACCTCACACTCACACACTAGGGCCAATTTAGGGTTGCCAATCAACCTATCCCCAGATGCATGTCTTTGGAGGTGGGAGGAAGCCGGAGTACCCGGAAGGAACCCATGCAGTCACGGAGCATACTTGCCAACCTTGAGACCTCCAATATCGGGAGGTGGGAGGAGGGCGTGGTAGGGGGGCGTGTTTTGGGCGGGGGGCGTGGCTAAGGGCGTGGTTAAGAGGAGAGTATATTTACAGCTAGAATTCACCAAATCAAGTATTTCATATATATATATATGATATATATATATATATATGAAATACTTGACTTTCAGTGAATTCTAGCTAGATATATATTTTTATTTTATTTTTTATTTTATTATACATATAAATAAAAGATATACTTGAATTTCAGTGTTCTGCAGGCTATCCAGTAGGTGGCAGTATTGTCCTGTTTAAGAGTGTCACAACATTGCTGTTTACGGCAGACGAACTGCTTTACGGTAGACTAAACGTGACTGCTGTTGTCGTGTGTTGTTACCCGCGCTGGGAGAACGTTAATGAAACTGCCTAACAATAAACCCACATAAGAAACCAAGAACTCTCTCTCCTTGTTGTGCACTCTAGTCTCTAAAAGCCGTAGATGTTATGACGTCATTGGGCAGGCAAGCTGCTGGGAAAGCGGAGGTGAGAACGGCTGTCCCCACTCAGGTCCGCATTGAGCTGGAGGGGGCGTGGCCTCCAGCTCCGGCTGAATACCGGGAGTTTTTCGGGAGAAAATCTCTGCCGGGAGGTTGTCGGGAGAGGCGCTGAATACCGGGATTCTCCCGCTAAAAACGGGAGGGTTGGCAAGTATGACGGAGAGAACATGCAAACTCCACACAGAAACATCCCGAGCCCAGTATCGAACCCAGGACCTTCATAATGTGAGGCACACGTGCTTTCCCTGTTCCAGAATATATTTTTAAAAATATGATTTAAGGCCATCTCCTTAATTGTTGCAGGTATACATCACACAGCAGCTGAAAGAGGAGCTTTTGTATCCAGATACAACGGCTTGAATATTGGCCTATACCGATTGTAATCCGATACAATACCAGCCCAAATCAAAGTACATACCGTAATTTCCGGACTATAAGCCGCACCTGACTATAAGCCGCACCAGCTAAATTTAGGGGAAAATACAGATTGCTCCATATATAAGCCGCACCCGACTATAAGCCGCAGGGTTTTGATGTGTAATTACCGTAGTATATAGGGGTTCCTGCTACCACGGAGGGGATTGTCGGGACAGAGATGACTGTTTGGGAACGCAAAGCGTCCCATTTATTAACAATAAATCTTTCAATCATTCAATCAAACTTTCACATCTTTGACATGGCGAACAGCATTCGTGCAGAGTACAAATAATACAACGGTGCAAAGTAATACAAAGTGCTCGCCTGTGCGTTATCAAAATAACCAGCCTACCGGTATATGAAAAGTCAGTCTTTAATCATTGTGTCATCGTCTTCCTCCTGCGTACTAAAACCACCGAAATCCTCTTCGTCGGTGTCGGAGAAGAACAGGCCGTAAATAAGCCGCACCGTTGTATAAGCCGCAGGGACCAGAACGAGGGGAAAAAGTAGTGGCTTATAGTCCGGAAATTACGGTACTTGAAGTGTGGAATGTTAGAAAAGCTTGATCAATTGAAACTATTAATAGAACAATGCTAGGTACAAAAAACACTAACCTTATGACAGATGTATTCTTTTGAAGTGGAGTTTTAATTAGTTTTTTGGTAAGTGGTCACAATAATGAATTAGATTAATGGCATGGCACAGTGAGTTGAATGATGCGGACACGTTTGTTACTCAATACTTTCTAATATGTTTCTGCTTTGGAGACCTTGCATATGTCAGTATTATGTAACTATAATTATTTCATACTTTTATATTGACAAATGTCATGTTATTATTTCATACTTCGACAAATGTCGTGTTTTAGACTGCAATATTGTTCAATTAAGGACACATATTACATATGTCTAGTTCAGGGGTCGGCAACCCGCGGCTCCGGAGCCGCATGCGGCTGCTTGACCACTCTGATGCGGCTCAGCTACATACATGCCGACCCCCCCGATTTTCCCAGGAGATTTATGGATCTCAGTGTCCCTCATAGATTACTCCCAGGGAAAAAATAATCCTATTTACACTCTAATTACTAAATAAAGGGCGTGCCCTAATTGCACTGCAGTAATTGTCCTCTATAGCGTTTACATACAACGTGCCAGTCCAGCCACATGTTGCATGTTGTTATTACTTGCTCACACAGGAGACAGCAAAGCATACTTAGTCATCAGCCACACAGCTTACACTGACGGTAGCCGTATCAAACAACTTTAACATTGTTACGTTACAAATATGCGCCACACTGTGAACCCACACCAAAAAAGAATGAAAAACACATTTCTGGAGAACATCCCACCGTAACACAACATAAACACAACACAACCATTACCCAGAATCCCATGCAGCCCTAACTCTTCCGGTCTACATTATACACCCCCGCTACCACCAAATCCCCCCACACATCAAACCCCCCCCCCCCCCCCCTCCCCTCCCTCTCTGTGCGTTGGTTGAGCGGAAGAGTTAGGGCTGCATGGGATTCTGGGTATTGGTACCGTCAGTGTAAGATGTGTGGCTGCTGAGTTAGTACGCCTTGCTGTCACTTATGTGGGCAAGCTGAAATTGCATTCTACATGTGGTCGAGCAGGTACACTGTTAGGGCAGACTGTAGAGGGCGCCAAATGCAGTGTGATCACGCTCTGATATTCGGGAGTCTCCTGGGAAAAATGAGAGGGTTGGCAAGTATGATGCTATCAAGCGCCATTCATTCAAAACTTGCGGGCTGCACTAACATCAAATTTCCACATTAAAGTGCGTGCTGGTGCGTGTGTCGGAGACCCTTGGTTAACAGCACAAAGCGTTTAAGCTTTGTATGCGGTGTTTTTCATTTTAAATTTTAAAAAAAAATTTGTGGCTCCCATTACTTTCTTTAATTTGTGAAACTTGCCAAAATGGCTCTTTGAGTGGTAAAGGTTGCCGACCCCTGGTCTAGTTTGTGTGCATAGCTGTTGTATAGATGCTCCTCGTAGCCTATAGTCTACCATGTTTACCTTTTGCAAATGACTTCACTAAAATACAAGAAAAGACTTACCTTGTGTGCTTATTGGAGGACATTTACATGTTAACTGGATGTCCAGCTTTGCACAAGTATACACACTGCAGGACTGCTTGGATCAGACATTTAGATGCAAGCCGATATTATGCGATACTTGTTTTTGTGTGTGTGTGTGCTGATATCAGACAGATATTCAATATCTATCGGATCAGGACACCCGTAGAGTACAGTACTCTCTGTGCTCTCATGTACGTGCGCTGGCAGCTGCTCGCTGCTGCTGATTTCTTTCTACAGAGGCAAAACAGCTTAGAGAATTTCAAACAAAACAAAAAAAAAGCAGAGGCAAAGCAGCTGAGAGATTTTCAAACAAAAAAAAGAACTATTGCAACAAAGAACATTCATCAATATAATCAAAGCTCAAAATGTTATTGCATCACACACATATCTTGATCACGGACTGTGGGAGACTTCTGTGATCTTTTTTTTAGTAAACATTAATTTTCCTTGGCAACAACCGATTAAATTATGCCTAATGCTTTGTAATTATTTCACCCTCACTCTTTTATCCCGGCCGTCATCTCCATCGACTGGAGTTGAAACACTTTTGGATAGAAATGATCACTGGGACGTGCGACTTACGCTGTAAGAATGATAGAATCTCCTTGCAAGAAGTGGCGCATGCCTAATTACAACGAAAAAGTACCCATGATTGGATCTTACCTTTTTATGGGCTATTTCATCTGTTTCCTGCACTCTAACTCTCCTCAGAGAGGCTTATGACACTATTCCCTTTCTTTCTAGCACAGATATTTGGTGAAGGTTTTCAGATGTTTTAATAGAAATGTAAAGGAAAAATTAGCAAGCATGGCTAAGCTTTTTGTGGCCCAAACCAAGATTTTGTTTGTGGCCCATTTTGGCCTTTAATGTTACTCTTGTAACAGGCTAGGGGCTGACTGCCGTCTAGTAAGTATTGCAATACGGTCATCCCTTGTTACATCGTGCTTCGAAGTTTGCGGCTTGTAAAGGTGACTATGTGGGTGTTACTACATGTCTAGAGGGCTATTTTAATGTTAAAAACAGATTTTAAAAAGTTGTAAACAGTTTTTTCATGCTTTAGCTGTGGATATATTCCATTTATAATTACTAATTTGTAATTTTCGAAAATTAATTTACCACGGCCAGGCCCAGAACTAATTAACGAGGGTTTATTGTATGTGTGTGTGTGTGTGTGTGTGTGTGTGTGTGTGTGTGTGTGTGTGTGTGTGTGTGTGTGTGTGTGTGTGTGTGTGTGTGTGTGTGTGTGTGTGTGTGTGTGTGTGTGTGTGTGTGTGTGTGTGTGTGTGTGTGTGTGTGTGTGTGTGTGTGTGTGTGTGTATACACTACCGTTCAAAAGTTTGGGGTCACCCAAACAATTTTGTGGAATAGCCTTCATTTCTAAGAACAAGAATAGACTGTCGAGTTTCAGATGAAAGTTCTCTTTTTCTGGCCATTTTGAGCGTTTAATTGACCCCACAAATGTGATGCTCCAGAAACTCAATCTGCTCAAAGGAAGGTCAGTTTTGTAGCTTCTGTAACGAGCTAAACTGTTTTCAGATGTGTGAACATGATTGCACAAGGGTTTTCTAATCATCAATTAGCCTTCTGAGCCAATGAGCAAACACATTGTACCATTAGAACAGTGGAGTGATAGTTGCTGGAAATGGGCCTCTTTACACCTATGTAGATATTGCACCAAAACCAGACATTTGCAGCTAGAAATGTCATTTACCACATTAGCAATGTATAAAGTGTATTTCTTTAAAGTTAATACTAGTTTAAAGTTATCTTCATTGAAAAGTACAGTGCTTTTCCTTCAAAAATAAGGACATTTCAATGTGACCCCAAACTTTTGAACGGTAGTGTATATATATATATATACACACACATATGTATGCAGTCAGGAATAGGTGGGTTTTGAGTCTTGATTTGAAGAGGGATATTGAGTCTAAGTTATGAAGGTCTGGTGGTAATGAGTTCCAAAGATGAGGGGCTGAGCGGCTGAAAGCTCGGGCACCCACGGTGGACAGTTTAAATAAGGGGACAGTGAGATGGATGGATGAAGAAGATCTTAGGGAACGTGAGGGCGTGGCGACATGGAGCAAGTCAGAGAGATATGACGGAGAGAGGTTATGGATAGCTTTGAAAGTGAGGAGAATTATTTTAAAGTGGATACGGTGTTTGATGGGTAGCCAGCGGAGTTGCTGCAGAACAGGACTAATGTGCTGGATTGAAGGGGTTCTGGTGATTATCCGGGCTGCAGAGTTCTGGAGAAGCTGAAGTTTGTGAAGTGACTTGTGAGGGAGACCAAACAGGAGAGAGTTGCAGTAGTCCAGGCGAGAGGTGACCAGGCTATGGACTAGTATGGCAGCAGTATGTGGGGTAAGGGATGGGCGAAGTCGATTAATGTTTCGTAGATGAAAGTAAGCAGACCGGGTAATGTTGTTTATGTGGGCTTGAAAGGAGAGTGTGCTGTCGAGGATGACACCCAGACTCTTGACTTGTGGGCTCTGTACCGAGGATGTCGTTGTGGCTTGTGCAGCCCTTTGAGACACTTCTGATTTAGGGCTATATAAAAAAACATTGATTGATTGATTGATTGATTGACTTGGGAGGAGGGTGAGACAGAGGAATTGCCGAGAGTAACGGACAAGCTGTTGGTTTTGGCGAGAAGGGATTTTGTACGTAAGTAAGATTTCGTTTTTTTTGCTATTGAGTTGAAGGAAATTGGATGAGAATCACTGCTTGAGTTCACTGAGGCAATCTGTAAGAGGGGAAGGAGGAAGAGAAGCAGTTGGTTTGGTTGAGACGTAGAGCTGGGTGTCATCCGCATAACAGGGAAAATGTATTTTAAATTTGCGGAAAATATTGCCAAGGGGACATGGACCGGGTGTCGCGAGAGCCTAGCATTTCAGTAGACAGTTTATCATTAAAACAACGTGAGAGTCACGGCTGCTTGCCAAATAGTTACCCGCAAGATATTTAACGTCAACACCGCGGACCGTCTCCGTGCTGTGCCATCCGTCAGTATTGTAACATCCAGGCTCAGACATATTCCCAGGTTGTCTTTCTTTCTTTCACAAAATGCAACATTATTGTACAACGGGCTCAATCCCAGCGTCTTGCTCTCTTATCCAGCACCATTCAAAACAACCTTTTAACTCTACAATAACGTCACTTCCCATCCTTGTCCCAGAAGTCCGGCCCCCCAGTCAAGCTATTGGCTAGAACCTGTTGGCGTCTGTGACGACACTAACTTGAATCGTGGAAAATAAATATATTTGACATTTTTGCCTTTTTACTTTATAGAAAATCTTAGGGGATATATTTTGTTTTAAAATTTTGAAAATACTGGAAGCATGTCGCATTTATAGAATGTGTTTTTTTGTACATATATTTGAAGATGAATGTGCCTGTGCCTCATCCGAGTAGTTTTCATCAGTTCATGCTCATAGACTTAGCTTTGACAGATCTAATCTGAGCACTTGGTGCCAAGGTCCTAACTATTTATCCTCTAACATGAGGAGTGTATGCACAGGAAGGAATGCTTTTGTTTGTTTGTGCTGTGAAAAAGAAAGTGTCCAGCAAATGTTAACCATTATTATTCATACACCTTATCGAATTTTAATGAATCGTTCCTACACTAAATAGAATTGTATCAAATCATTCTGTTTCAACAATGAATCGTTTTTGAATTGCATCGTAACTATGTATCGTGGTGTGAATCGAATTGTCCATTACAAAGAGATTTACATCCCTAATGTGTGTGTGTGTGTGTGTGCGTGTGTATATATATATATATATATATATATATATACATATATATATATATATATATATATATATATATACATATATATATATATATATATATATATATATGTATGTATATCTATATATATATATATCTATGTATCTATATATATATATATATATATATATATATATATATATATATATATATATATATATATATATATATATATATATATATATGTATATCTATATATATATATATATATATATATATATATATATATATATATGTATATATATATATATATACATATATATATATATATATATATATATATATAGATATATATATATATATATATATATATATATATATATATATATATATATATATATATATATATATATATATATATATATATATATATATATCTATATAGATATATATAGATATATATATATATAGATATTTATATCTATATATATATATATATTTTCCTGAGGGAACTCTCCTGAAGGAATCAATAAAGTACTACCTATCTATATATATATATATTTAGATATATATATATATATATATATATATATATATATATATATATATATATATATATATATATATATATATATATATATATATATATATATATATATATATATATATATATATATATATATATGATAAATGGGTTATACTTGTATAGCGCTTTTCTACCTTCAAGGTACTCAAAGCACTTTGACAGTATTTCCACATTCATCCATTCACACACACATTCACACACTGATGGCGGGAGCTGCCATGCAAGGCGCTAACCCGCAGCCATCAGGAGCAACGGTGAAGTGTCTTGCCCAAGGACACAACGGACGTGACTAGGATGGTAGAAGGTGGGGATTGAACCCCAGTAACCAGCAACCCTCCGATTGCTGGCACGGCCACTCTACCAACTTCGCCACGCCGCCCCTATATATATATATATATATATATATATATATATATATATATATATATATATATATATATATATATATATATATATATATATATATATATATATATATATATATATAGTTAGATAGATAGATAGATAGATAAAGACACAACCAACAAAAATGTAGTTCAAGTACCTTTTTATAAAAGATATTAAGAAATAATGAACACAGACTACATTGACAACTACATTCCAGTTGAATCCAATATGGTCAATAATCATGTTTTTATATTCCAGATAATTTACAAAGTTTATATGAAAAGGTAAAAAATGTCATTGATAAAGAAAGAAAAGTGTTTCATATATCCTATAGTACTGAAGCCAATATAAAACTAAATATTAGTAACTATTTATATTGGTATTTTTATTGTTTCATTTATAGTGCAATGATATTCATTGTCATTACTGTGTTATTACTCACTACTTCACTAATCTGTTCTTAATTATAATTTTTTGGCATCATATGGTATTTGCAGATGTAGTTTGGTTGTTGTTATTTTTTGTTGTTGCAGCTGTCTCTCTCTTTGTCCTCTTGTCCCTGCAATTTCCCTCTTTGTCTTCTTCTTTTTCTTCTTTCTATCCCCTCCTGCTCGGTCCGGCTGCGCCAAACACTAAATATATCCATTTAATAAAGTCAAATACAAATAAGGCAACAAGGTATCCCACACTTCTCTTTAGTGAAATAAATGTGTACAGCCGATATGTCAACAATATGATTTGTTAAAAAAACAACAACTAAATAGTATGGTCGTTTTAGAAATACGACTGTAAATGAGGACGTTCGAAGCAATGCTAAATTAGCAATTGTGTCTCTGAGCTTTTGAATGGATGCGTCTGCAATGTTGCTAAACTGAACTACAAAGAACATGACTCACTGCTGAATACAAGTTTAAGCAGAAACAAAGTAGAATCATATCCATTAGGTCGGGGGTCGGCAACCCGCGGCTCTAGAGCCGCATGCGGCTCTTTAGCGCCGCCCTAGTGGCTCTCTGGAGATTTTTCAAAAATGTATGAAGAATGGAAAAAGATGAGGGGAAAAAAATCAATTTTTTTGTTTTAGTATGGTTTCTGTAGGAGGACAAACATGACACAAACCTCCGTAATTGTTATAAATCACACTGTTTATATTAAATATGCTTCACTGATTCAAGTATTTGGCGAGCGCCGTTTTGTCCTACTTATTTTGGCGGTCCTTGAACTCACCGTATAGTCTGTTTACATGCATAACTTTCTCTGACTTTCTAGGACGTGTTTTATGCCACTTCTTTTTCTGTCTCATTTTGTCCACCACACTTTTAACGTTGTACTTGAGTGCACAAAGGTGAGTTTTGTTGATGTTATTGACTTGTGTGAAGTGCTAATCAGACATATTTGGTCACTGCATGACTGCAAGCTAATCGATGCAAACATGCTATTTAGGCTAGCTATATGTACATATTGCATCATTATGCCTAATTTGTAGCTATGTTTGAGCTAATTTAGTTTCCTTTAAGTCCTCTTAATTAAATGTATATCTCATGACACATTTAATATGGCTTTTAATTTTTTGCGGCTCCAGACAGATTTGTTTTTGTTTTTTTGGTCCAATATGGCTCTTTCAACATTTTGGGTTGCCGACCCCTGCATTAGGTAATTCAGTCCATCAAAGTAGAACAAGGAAAACATCCATCCATCCATCCATTTTCTACCGCTTATTCCCTTCGGGGTCGCGGGGGGCGCTGGAGCCTATCTCAGCTACAATCGGGCGGAAGGCGGGGTACACCCTGGACAAGTCGCCACCTCATTGCAGGGCCAACACAGATAGACAGACAACATTCACACTCACATTCACACACTAGGGCCAATTTTAAACCTGCAGAGCACAAATGACCATGTTGATGATTAGCTACTGAAGTGGCTGGTTTCCATAGTCATATGGTCCCCACAAGTCCTTAACAACCCTTTAAACAACTGCGTAGAGTGTTTATTCAGACATTTAAACATTTGAAAAATGATCACATAACTTTTCGTCTAGGTGGCTTTACTTTCTATTGCTTTAATAAAACCATGCATCCTAAAGCCATGACAACACCACCTATTATTTTAAATGAAGAAGTATTTTTGTCCCCACATGTGTTCACAGTGACATATATGGTCATTCTGGTGGTGGCAAAATACTTTTGCGCAGTACAATGAAAAGGTCTGATGCGGTGATGCTGTGCGGCCACCCAGAGCTTACTGGATAAATGGCCTCTCTGGGCCTGTTTGACTGGAAACAGGTGTGTGTCATCAAAAGATGAAGCCCCCCCAATAAACATTATTGGAGTACATCTGCTGCCTGTCACAACACAGGCTGAGCTGGACCAGCCCACCCCACCCATCCATCACCAGCACCAGAGGGAGGATGGGCAGTGATTTCCATCCGCCACTGCCGGGTCCTTCTCCCATCAGTCACCCCGGGGATGCTGGGATGGGTGCGCGTTTGGTCCAAGTCCCTCTCGGCTTACCTCTGCCAGACCACAGCCACCTTTTGGCCAACAGTGAAGAAAACGCTTTGGAAAAAAAAAAGAGTTGATTCTCTCGGAAATTGATGACACACAACACTGTGTTCCAAATAAGTATAGATGGGACTAAAGCAGGGTTTTACAAACGTATGGGTTGTGGCCCAAAAAGCAAGTACTTTTTTTTCTTCCAGAGTGAAATGTTATTCATCATCAAACCGGCACACAATTTCTTGGCAAAGAGCTTTTTGATTCAAGTAATAAATTAATTTCCTCTCGGTTTTCATCATTAACTAATGTGCAGTAAATGTCGATGCTTTGGCAATATATTATACTGCGTATCAATGGTTCTCCATTATTTGTCATGCCTCCTCGGGGACAGACTTGTCACGCGCCCCCCGAATTGAAATACTATTGTGAACCTGATCTTTTTTTTTTTTAATTCATATGTAAGAAAAATAAGAATACAAAAACGTTTTTTACAGTCACCCATTTTTATAGACTTTGGTATGATTTGGCCGGGGTTTGAACTCACAACCTACCGATCTCAGGGCAGAGGCTCTAACCACTAGGCCACTAGATCAACTGAGCTAAAAGGGAGTCTATTTAAATGAGTTTTAAGATGGGACTTAAATGCTTCTACTGAGGTAGCATCTCTAACTGTTACTTACCGGAAGGACATTCCAGAGTACTGGAGCCCGAATAGAAAACGCTCAATAGCCCCCGCAGACTTTTTTCGGGCTCTGGGAATCACTAATAAGCCGGAGTTCTTTGAACGCAGATTTCCTGCTGGGACATATGGTACAATACAATCAGAAAGATAGGATCGAGCTAGACCGTGTAGTATTTTATACGAAAGTAGTAAAACCTTAAAGTCACATCTTAAGTGCACAGGAAGCCAGTGCAGGTGAGCCAGTGCAGGCGTAATATGATCAAACTTTCTTGTTCTTGTCAAAAGTCTAGCAGCCGCATTTTGTACCAACTGTAATCTTTTAATGCTAGACATAGGGAGACCCGAAAATAATGCGTTACAGTAATCGAGACGAGACGCAACGAACGCATGAATAATGATCTCCGAGCTGGACAAAATGGAACAAATTTTAGCGATATTACGGAGATGAAAGAAGGCCGTTTTAGTAACACTCTGTAATGTGTGACTCAAACGAGAGAGTTGGGCCGAATATAATACCCAAATGTATTTATTTATTTTAACTAGCATTACGTGTTGTTAGCATTTTGTGTCCTCCGTTGTCATTCCACATCGCTTACGCCAATGTCATGTGGAGCTGATTATGTCAAAGATAAAGTGCAGGGGGCAGAACAGAGATAATTTCCACTTAGCAGTCTTGTTAACATTAAGTGGTGCGTTGGTAATAATATATCTCCCGTGTTGCCTTTTGAAAATTGCTCACGACAAAGGCTCACAAATGTAAAGTTGTGTTATTGATGAGGCAGGACTTAAAGATAAAGTGCATCTAAAAGTTAGTCTCTTAAAAGTTGGTCAATTTGATTGTCACTGTGAAGGAACAGTAGCGCCAAGATTAGCAGTGTTGACCCAGAATAGGGCAAAGTCCGGCTCTGTGAATATCTTTATCGATCACCACAAGGTAGTAATATATATATATATATATATATATATATATATATATATATATATATATATATATATATATATATATATATATATATATATATATATATATATATATATATATATATATACACAGTATATAGTGCAGTGTATGTATTTATATTTTTCTCCGAAGACTTTTCCAAAGAAAATGCATTGGGTTTACTTAAAGTTGGCTATCATTTGTAAACATGTGATAATACAGCGTAAATTGACATTAAAACAGTTCAGCACACATAAGGACATGATGACAGTTCAAGGTGGTGGCACCTTGTTTGTTTTGTTTGTTGTTAGCTTCCACAGTCAATCCAGCCTTAAAAACTGCAGGTGAACACAAGTCAATATGTATGATCGTAAATCGTTATTATAATCGTTATTATAATCGTTATTATAATCGTTATTATAACGAGCAAGCAGTGTGGATTACTGTATGTCTTCTCAGACAGCTAGCTGAAAAGGAGCCAGGGGTTGTAGCACTAGCTTGAGGACCAGGCTAAAGGCTAGCTATCTGCTCTACCGATCATCTTTCTTTATCATTCACAAGTTGTGAGTACCAAAACATTTTCCAATTTAAAATGTTTATTAAGTGTTGAGGCATATTTATGGCAATTAAAGAGAGACAGAGAAGCTTATGGAGCCGATTCTTAATCTAATAATTTCAACAGTCTTTTTTTGCAAATGGTAATGTGTGTGAAAAATATACAATTTAATTGGCATTTGATTGTTTTTTCGCCATCCTTGAGAGGTTACAGGGATCTACTGTATTAAAGTTTGTGTCATGTCAAGGAAGTGCCAAATCTTTCCAAACCCTTTTTTAATGAATGCATTCTGTACACAGCACCACTGACAATAGACATGCCGTCAAGCAAAAAAACAACACAATTCTGGTTTAAGTACACATGATATACAAAAATCATTTTCTCGTTGTCTTATATTGTAAGACAAAATGAATCGTGCAGGTGATTTCAAACAAATATTTACATTGGTCAATGCTGTCATTCATTAAACCAGGTGTTTTATCAAAATGAGCTACCTAACACTATTAAGCATGCACAGGCATCAGCGCTGAACATTTTCTCGTATTAAACACCCATCGAAATGAGCTACCACATAAGCTGACTTTGTCACTGCCATTACAAGTAAGGAATTATTTAAGGTATATTTCTATCATCATTTCTTCTGACCAGTAAGCATGTAGATAACTACAGTGTGAGGAAGTTGTTAACATTGACACTATAATAGTAGCCTAAATTTTCGTTTTCATCACCGTTTAAACAGCAATAACAATTTCAGTGAAAACAACGAAATGAAAACAAAGGTTGCGTGTGCACCAAGGATCTACGACAAGAGTCGTGCCCGACTACCGAGCGGTAGTGGGAGCATTATTTGATGGCTTAATATAGATAGGCTCCAGCACCCCCCGCGACTCCGAAAAGGACAAGCGGTAGAAAATGGATGGATATACCTCTATATCAGGGGTCACCAACGCGGTGCCCGCGGGCACCAGGTCGCCCGTAAGGACCAGATGAGTCGCCCGCGGGCCTGTTCTAAAAAAAAAAAAAAAAAAAAAAATGTAAAAAAAAAAAATTTTTATTTTTTTTTTTTTATTTTTTTTAAATTAAATCTACATAGAAAAACACAAGATACACTTTCAATCAGTGCATCAATCCAAACAACCTCCCCCATGCACACTCATCCACACAAAAGGGGTTATTTCTTTCTGCTACCAATATTCTGGTTCCCACAACATAGACAACACATCTGCAAGGGACACAGTCCCTGAAGCACACATGATTGTATAGGCTGCTGGTCCACTAACATTTTCATTAATTACTATTTTTTATGTAATTATTTTTATATTGTTTTACTTTCTTTTTTATCCAAGAAAATGTTTTTTATTTATTTATCTTATTTTATTTTATTTTTTAAAAAAAGGGCCTTATCTTCAACAGACCAGGTTGTCAATGAAATTAGATTTTTTAAAGGGTTTTTTAAACCAGGCCCAGTCCAGATAATGTCCAAGTCGGACTCAGCAACACACACCTTCATTCATGTACACAGAAAAAAAATTAGGGAACACAACAGATTGCATATAATTTATAAACAAAACACTTTGCATTCCATTCGAAAGGACGTTCCCCTTAGATTTCCGATCCTTAACATTTTACATTTATCATAATTAAGCTTAAGGCCAGATTGCTGTGAAAATATGTCCAAAAGATTAAGAAGGTTCCGCAAACAATGAGGAAAAATCTTATCTTTGTGAATCAGCCTTTTCTGACATGAACTTCATCAAGAACAAACACAGAACACGCCTCACTGATGCACATCTGCAAGACTCACTCAGAGTTGCAGTGTCAAGTTACACACCAGAGTACAACACACTAGTTAACAGCATGCAATGCCAGGCTTCCCACTAACTGACAAAGAAACAGATAACAGATTTGGTGTCCAGTTCAAAGTGTGACATGATTTAAAAATTTGAGAGTTTACTTTTGTATTTTACATGAGTTATTATTTGTACAAACATGGTGCAAAGTAATTCATGATTTCTTAAAAAATGTTAGTGGCTAGATAGTTAAAATGGGATATTGTGATTTCACAAGACTGTCTTAGAAGTGTTCATTTGAAAATGTTAAATTTGAAAAATGTGCACTTATGGAGAAAATATAAAAATAAAGTGTTGCAAATTTATATTTATCTGTTTCTATATATATTTATTGTGAGAAATCATTAAGATGATCAGTGTTTCCACAAAGATAAATATCATTAATTATTAATAATAACAGAGTTAAAGGTAAATTGAGCAAATTGGCTACTTCTGGCAATTTATTTAAGTGTGTATCTAACTGGTAGCCCTTCGCATTAATCAGTACCCAAGAAGTAGCCCTTGGTTTCAAAAAGGTTGGTGACCCCTGCTCTATATTATATGAATAACTAAATAATAGATATTCTACAGTGGGAGCGTTATTTAATATCTAAATCAAACATAGGGAAGCATTTTTTTGGCACGATAACGTAAATCGAATTATACAACTGGTAGCTTTTCTTCAACAAAGCAGCTCATTTCGACAGAACACCGGCACGAGTAGCTCACTTGAATGAACAAACAACAAAAAGTGCAAGTATTTTACTTGTAATATGTACAGGATAGTTTCGGTACTGCTTGATTTTTTGCTGCAGGATATTAAAAACAACAACAAAAAACAGTTGCAAAAGCCTTCAGCACAAATGACAAGGTAGAAAAAAATCTGAAGCTATCTTGAATTATTTGGAACAAAATGCGAAAATGCAGAACGAGACAGAGAAAGTTACTGTACCGGTATATGCAATGAGATTTATAATTTATATATTTTTCTATGCACATATACACACATTGCATATTCCTTTCAAATGCAGTAGTACCTCAACTTAAGAGTGCCCCATCTTGTTTTGAGATAAGAACTGTATCAGCTAATGTCAATGCTTTTCAGTTGCAAGCAAAAATTAAAGTTATAGAGTCCCCACCATTAGTTGGCGAAGCAAATGTCTCAGTGAGCCTTTTAAGCTCCGAACAAAACATCTGGTCTTATTTGCAAGCATTAGCTTAAGAGTTAAAAATGGACATACCTTACCAACCCCAAAAAAGAAAGTGGATTAATTAAAGAAAGATGTCATCAAAAACATGATCGAGTGAGTCGGTAACTTGGCAAAGCAGTTTGAGCACATCATTGTTACTCTGAACCATACTGAAGCCGAACATGTCTAAGTCTAGCCAAAAAAATGTATATAATATCTAAACGGCGGACATTTATCCGTGAAAATATGGAAAAGCTGCGGATAGTGTGTTTGGCGGAGAAACAGCTGGAAGGAGATACCGTTGAAGTTCACTCTCCAAGGTAAATGCTGTATATTACAATTACATTACTTCATTAAACTACTGTAGTTGTGTGTAGTACATTCTTTAGTAGTATTTTTGTGTAATATTTATATAAGTTGTTTTTTTCTTTTTAAAATACATGTTACATGTTAAAATGGTGCTGTTTTGGGAGGGGACAAGCACAGATTAAATATATTTTAATTAATTTCAATGGGAGACGTTGACTTGGTTTTGAGTTAAGAGCTCCGGCACAGAACCAGTTAGGCTCGTATTTGAGGTACTACTTAAGGTAAATTACAGTAGGTAAACAAAATATGAGAAACACCTTTTACAGTAATACAAAGTGGCAATTATAGTAAAATGTGTTCTTCCCTTCAATTATAGACAAAATGTCAATTTGGTAGGATACTAATACAGAAATAAATAATTAATTGCGGTGTTGAGCTGGAACCTATCACATTTGATTGGACGAAAAAAATTGAATGCAGTCATGTTATCAATATTATGGCTTATCTCAATAAACATACAGTATCCTTTACAGTACACTTCATGGTTCTTTGAGTCCGGCTCGCATGTCAAAGTCATTGTTTGAATATTTAAGCTCCAGGCTAAGTGATGAAGCACCGCTTTCTGACAGAAGAGTTCCACAATGCATAGAAATACTAGATCACCTTCAACAAGACGATATTTGTAAAGTTTCCAAGAGCCAAGTCGCGTGTTTTAACGTGGGGTTTATGCGGTTTTACTGCCTGCTCTTCTCTTTCTCTGGGACGCAGAAAAGTTCAGCTGTCCTGGTGTTTGGTGAAGCCGTGCTGAAAGGGAACGGGGAAATCAGCACAATTTGAAAATCAAAAGCAAATGTTCTGGTGTTTTTGAAGGAAAAGTAACTGCTACATAGTCTCTAGTGAGTTTGTCTTTGTAGATGTAAAATGAAGACAGCCTCGAGTCTGACTGCATGCTGGGTGCACATTAAAATAACTGTCAGGAGACGCAAGCAGATATTGAAGTGGACAGAGCGGGGCAAGTTGTGTGTGTGTGGATGTGTGAGTATAAATGTGCGAGTATTACCTTCAGCACAAGTGGGACCCAGCCAGGTGAGTGGGCATTGACAGCGCCCAGTCATCCCATCACATGGGGCCCTGTTAGAACACTGGCAAGGCAAAGAGCAGTCTGGGCCGAATCGGTCGCCACCACAATCTTGAGAAATAGATGAAAGAGACACATAGAGGACACAAAACGATGCATGAAATGTGGTTCTTCATGTCAAACAAATGTGAAAAGAAAAGCGGTATTGTCAATGTCTACTGTGTTATTGGTAAAAATTATATACTTTTTTCACATCTCTGTCCAGTCCTTCCTGGGGAACAGAGGCAATGTCCAGTTGATGGGTCACATGGGGCGTCACCTGCACAGTCACATGACCTTTCACACTCATATCCAAACTTTCCAGCTTCGCACCCTAAGAAGCAAAAAAAAAAGAGATCAGGGGCCGTACTTATCAAGCTTCTTAGAATTACTCCTAAGAAGTCTGCTAAGAGTTGACTTAAGAGTAAATAAATTATTCGCTGAAAGCTGCACTTAAAAGTTAGTTATCAAGCGTCTTACTCACACTTTCAGCGAAGTGTAGGACTGAATCTTAAGTGTCACACTCAGAGCTGAATTACGACATTACTATGTGCCGTTAACGGAATTTTAGGTGACGTCATTTCTGTGTCCATAGAAATGACCAATCACGGAAGGGAATCCGTTGTCTAAGAATAAAGAAATATCTTGGAAATATTTAAGTGGACAATGGGAGTGTATATTTTGACAATAAACTACAAAATAATACAAAACAAACTAGTCCCCGCCGGCACTCACGCTACCGCTCCCTCTCTTCTATCGCCCACACACTCACTGACGTCACTCACCTCACGGCCACACACATACGCTACTGTCATAACATTTTCTTTCCAATTCATTAATTAGGCAACTAATTTGAAACTGGTGTGGGTGGCTCTATATATACTAGCCCACTGCAGACACATGCAGAAATCAACAAGGAATCGAAAAGTATTAAATCTGTGACAAAAATAATATCCGCTCTGTCTAAACGATACCGTTTGATCAGCTGCTCGTCATCAAAAAAAAAAAAAACATTGTTCCGTTCCCTGAACGTTCGCGCACGTCTCTCTCGCCTCAGTGCCATCCCCTGCTGGCAACTCCTAACCACTTAAGACACCTCTGAAGGTCTCTTAAATATCATGGAGTGTAGGAGTGATTCTTAGACTTAAGAACGTTGATAAAAAGCTTTTATTCTTAAGTTTGAGAGTAGGACTAAATTTCGCAAATTCTCAGGACTTAAGTGTAAAATGGCACTCTAAGAAGCTTGATAAGTACGGCCCCAGATCTACTGACTAAGCACACATTCTAAGAATACTAAGCTCAGGTGGTGTTGTGGTTTGGGGGTGTGGTGAGTGAACTGTATTTTGGTGTGTGAAGATGTTTTCACAGCTCTGGTTGACATTGGCATAGTTTTCGGGTATGCATGTGCCCTAAACTCAGGGACGGCCCCTGGCGTAAACACTCTGATATTTCAGGCCACAACAACTATTGGGAGGCCATATGATAGCTGATTTGATAGCTGATCATCAACGTGGTCATCGTGCTCCGCAGGTTTTGTTTGTCGTACTTTGAAAGACTGAATTGCCTCATGGATACAATTATACTTCAGTGAAAACAAAGGTTGCATGTGCACCAAGGATCTAGGACAGGGGTCACCAACCTTTTTGAAACCAAGAGCTACTTCTTGGGTAGTGATTAATGCGAAGGGCTACCAGTTTGATACACACTTAAATAAATTGCCAGAAATAGCCAATTTGCTCAATTTACCTTTAACTCTATGTTATTATTAATAATTAATGATATTTACACTTAATTGAAAGGTTAAAAAGAGGAGAAAACACAAAAAAAATGACAATTAAATTTTGAAACATAGTTTATCTTCAATTTCGACTCTTTAAAATTCAAAATTCAACCGAAAAAAAGGAGAGAAAAACTAGCTAATTCGAATCTTTTTGAAAAAATTAAAAAAAGAATTTATGGAACATCATTAGTAATTTTTCCTGATTAAGATTAATTTTAGAATTTTGATGACATGTTTTAAATAGGTTAAAATCCAATCTACACTTTGTTAGAATATATAACAAATTGGACCAAGCTATATTTCCAACAAAGACAAATCATTATTTCTTCTAGATTTTACAGAGCAAAAATTTTAAAAGAAATTCAAAATACTTTGAAATAAGATTCAAATTTGATTCTACAGATTTTCTAGATTTGCCAGAATAATTTTTTTGAATTTTAATCATAATAAGTTTGAAGAAATATTTCACAAATATTCTTTGTTGAAAAAACAGAAGCTAAAATGAAGAATTAAATTAAAATGTATTTATTATTCTTTACAATAAAAAAAAAAAATTTACTTGAACATTGATTTAAATTGTCAGGAAAGAAGAGGAAGGAATTTAAAAGGTAAAAAGGTATATGTGTTTAAAAATCCTAAAATAATTTTTAAGGTTGTATTTTTTCTCTAAAATTGTCTTTCTGAAAGTTATAAGAAGCAAAGTAAAAAAAATTAATGAATTTATTTAAACAAGTGAAGACCAAGTCTGTATAATATTTTCTTGGATTTTCAAATTCTATTTGAGTTTTGTCTCTCTTAGAATTAAAAATGTCGGGCTAAGCGAGACCAGCTTGCTAGTAAATAAATACAATTCAAAAAATAGAGGCAGCTCACTGGTAAGTGCTGCTATTTGAGCTATTTTTAGAACAGGCCGGCGGGCTACTCATCTGGTCCTTACGGGCTACCTGGTGCCCGCGGGCACCGCGTTGGTGACCCCTGATCTAGGACAACAAGAGTCGTGCCCGACTTTAGTTTTCGTGTGCTTAAGCAGCATTGCGGCAACGTCCGTACAAAAAAGCCGACAGAGATAATTGCCAATTTAGCTGCTTCAAACACTGTCATGACAGATTTACGACCCATATTTCTAAAACGACCATACTATTTAGGTTTATATTGTAGCCAAACCTTTTCCCTAAAGATGTAATGTCTAAGGAGCATTTGTTTTGTTTATAGCTTTTGCCCATTTATTGCGTTTCTTTGACTTTTTCTATTAATGCCAAGGCGGCATAGCAGTTTTATATTGACTTTGCTGAGGTAAGAGTTATAAAACACTTTTGTTTTCCCTTTGACCTATCAATGTACATTTTGGGGGCAGGTATTCTTTTTTCTTTTTTCTTTTTTGTCCTGTGAAGCTACTCAGGCAAATCAAATTGTTGATGTAAATGCCCATATTTGCTGTACAGATTGTATTCAAGCCAGGAAAAAATGGCACCCATTTGGTTGGGTTTGTGAGTGCCGAATTTTCACACGAACGTAAATATATATCAAAAGATATCAAAAAACATATTTGGGGGGAATTAATGATAGAGAATTTTGGTTGATTCTTGAATGAATAAAATAAAAAGGGGCTCCAGTAGAAAGGGCTTTTTTTTCCACACAGGGCAAAAGGGCATTGGCTTGGGCACCACTTAGGGTCTATCTGTGCATGTGCTTGGTCATTTGTGCCAACTGAGCTAATTTTGATTTGGTACGTCATGACGCCCTCCGTTCGCTCCCTCAACTCCCCTATCACGGCTATTACCAGTCCTAAGTATGTTGTGCTTGATATGGGCAGACTTGGGAAGGCATTACATTATATATGGCATGATCCCACATAACTGTTTGGACTTTGTTCGTTATTTCCCTGTGTTCAGTATCACTTCCTGTTCTTGTTTTGTCAGTATTTCCTGTTTAGTCTATGTGTTTTGCAGCACCTTTACATTCTGTTCCTTGTCCTGCCAGCGCACCTGTTCCTCATTGTTAAATAGTTCCATTTACTTCCACCTTGTTCCGTCCTCCAGTGCTAGTTCATTATTTAGTGTTCTGTTCCCTTCAAGATTCCTGCTAGACTTGTTTTATGTTTCTTCTGCCTGGTTCGTAATTATTCAACCTTCTGTCTGCATGATGCTGGCCTTTTCTGCATTGTGGGATTCTTACTATAACCGGCTTGTGGCATCATCACAAGATGGGCTCAAGCTACATAAGGTCCCAGTTGCCGTGCCAATTTCTTCTAAGTCCCAAGCTGAGCCTTCACAGGTCAGTGTTGAGTGTTTTTCTCTTCACTTACGTGGGCGCCCTGTTCGACAGCTTTACTCACTCTTCTCAGCCCTCTTTTAACTTGTTACCTCTTGGTTCATGTTTTTGTGTATTTAAGATCTGGATAAGTCTCAAAAATTTGAACTCAAATCATGGGCGAATGGTAAAGATATTTATAAAATAATCTTGCCTTCCTTCGTATTTACTCCAAATGAGTCATTTGGAATTTGACCAATTTGTGACATTCTAGCCATTGGTGACGTCAGCTAATTGTCCATATATATGGTCAAGATTTACCCGAAGAGCTTTGCACAAATCTGTCATTGTAGTCCAAGACTGTAGTCAATAGGCTCCTTCTTTTTTTTCTATCCTCTTGTTGTGGGACAGACTGGCTTGTACATGGATACAAAGTAGCGTATAGTTCGAACGTAGATCTGTCAGTAGACCAGTGTTAAAATTTGATGGCTAAAAATGTTTCTTAGTTATCGTCAACAAGCTATTTTCCCCTGACTAAAATAGGACAATAACAAATCACAACAAATGCACGTTGACAAAAACAATGAAAAAATTAATTGACAATTTAATGGAAGAATAAAAATGAGACGGAAATCTTGACAGAGATGAAATCTAATCATATATAATTTTGTCTTTAGGTGTGTGGGACACGTTAGGAATCTATCCAATCACAGTAGCATGCAGGAGAGGGGCAGGGATAAATCACGGCGGGGATCCAATCAAAACTACTGTCTTTGTAATACACAGTGTTTGGATTTTTCACTGGGAAACAAGTCTGTAGGGGTGTAACGATAAATTGTAATAATGATGACCGCAGAAAAATTCCGGACGGTTAGTATTAACCTTTTAAACTAAAATGATCTAGAAACCGAGATTGATAAACTCACCCGGGACTTACTGGTGCCAACTTGCTAGCTTAAATGCTAACATGAAAACAAGAGACATATGTCTTTCCCCGTTGAAAACAACACAAATCTAAACTTACATAAACATTACTTTCTGAGCAACTAAGATATTTAATTGTGCACATTAAAACCTACAAGCTGTTCTCTCTTAGCACAGAATTATGATGATCGATCCTCAGAGGAAAAAAGAAGAGGTGTTTTATGGTGCGGTCAAGTCCAGCTGAACTAAGTAGGACACAAAGCCCGGCAGAAGTGATACATAAGTAGGATATATTTTATTTGTTACGCACATTTAAATAAGCCTTAAAGTGCTATAGAACAAACCAATATTTAAAGTACAACAATTAAAAGTTTAGCTATTAAAACAGATAAAGCACTTCAGTGAAGCATAAGAAACACAAGACATGCAAAATAGTGGGTTTTCTAACAGTGTGTCTATTTATTTCGGTTATGTTTAAAAAACGTTTTGAGCACATTCCACAATACCGCGATAATAATAACATCATTTTAATCACAATAACCGCAATATGAAATTCTCATATTGTTCTTTCCCTACTGTATTGTTACACACATCATTACAATATGTCTTCTACACCTGGAAGAAAGAGAAGACATGAACACATTTCACCTTGGCAACGGTGGACAACAAACCACATAAAGCCTGTGGCTCGAATTTCTCTTGTAAGAATACAACCAACTTGAAGTGCCATCTGCAGGCATATCGTCAGGACATCGGTGCAACAGTAAATAGGCCTAAACTAATATTTCCAAATGACTCATACCGTACTAAATTACTGTTACTGTTAAATAAAGTACAGAAGGAGCAAGACTGCTTCTCTCAAACACTTTTGCAGTACAGCATGGGCGAGCTTCCCGGCCAATCTAATAAGCAAGATACTTGTGCAGTGCACTATAATCGATGTCCTCTGAAAACTGTTCAGCTATTATGTGCACAACTTGACAACACCCAAAGGAGGACAGGTTTGTGATATATATATATATATATATATATATATATATATATATATATATATATATATATATATATATATATATATATATATATATATATATATATATATATATATATATATATATACATTCTAGATATATAACACTGGTTTCTCTATTTAAACGGCCAAGACGCCAGTTGTTTACACTCAGTGTAGTTGTACGCAATATAGAATAAAACTAGTTGGGTTTTTTTATGTGACCATTTTAGTCATTATTCAACATTTGAAAAACATGCTTAATTTTAGCTAACATAATAACACTCAATAAGGTTAGTATGACATATTTGTGAAGTGCAGGTCTTGTTGTGAATTTAGGTTTTCAGATGCTCTGCAATATTAAATATATAATAAAAAGTGCTTCCAAGACAACTTCAATGATCTGTTGTCCGTTATGTTTGATATTCAGTCGACAAAATGTACTGTAATTTAGATGACTAAATTATGACAAAATATGACTAAAAACAAAAATACATTTGCATCAAAAGAGGATGACTGAAACTTAATTAAAAACTCCTGCCAAAATTAACACTGTAGTAGACTCCATATGAAAGTTCTAAAAATTACAACGTGGCTGGCGGGGACAGAACACAGTCAAAGTGGAGGCACGTGAATAAGATCGCCCGCATCCTGAAGAGGTCAGAAAGCGGTTCGAAGATTTACGAGAGACTTTCAGACTTCAGACAGTTTAACTCAAAATTGTAACAATCCAGAGGCCAAACAGCACCCCACAATTATTTATGTTGAGAGATTTCGCTGTACAAACAAATGTGTTAAACCACAACAGATGACATTTTATACAGAAATGACAATTACACAAGTCCTTGGTCAAGCACACACACAGGTAGAGCTCAGGGTGTATTTGTGCTGTTTTGTCCCTCCTGCTGGGACTGAAGTGGCCATTTAAGTGCTCACACTGCAGCTGAGTGCCTTGCAAGCTGGCAGGAGGGCACGAGGATGCAAGAGGAATGCATTAAGCGGTGGGGAATCCAGTCTAGTCCTCTTGACTTGTCTGTCTGCTCAATATAACAACCCTCATTTGACGTTTTTAGAAGTTCTTTTCATGTTTGCTCACATCTGTCTTTGTACTGTAGCATTACACCTGGGAAGTCTACACCATAATGCACACATGTTTGAGAGTATAGTATGTGTCCTGTCCACCTTGTTTCATCCGAAGACAGTTCAGCCTTGTCAGGAATTACTGCCACATGTTATTTGTTACGTACACTAAAGAGGTTATGTTTTTTTGTCCTTTGTTTATTAGTGAGCAGTATTACACCATAATTAAGTGATCCACAGAAAACGTATTTGATATCGCTCAACACAGCATAAATCTCCGGCTATGTTGATGAAGCGATTGATATCCCTCTGCGGGAGCTACGTATTTTAACTGCAGTTGCAGCGTTGCACCACTATAGAGGCGCTATATCGACAGCAGTGCACCGGAAAGACTTGAAGCTACTACCGAAGAAGAAACCGATCGAATCGTGTTTTTTCCTTCTACTTGGTGCATAACGTTGACCGCTGTACATACTTGCCAACCTTGAGACCTCCAATATCGGGAGGTGGGGGTGGGGGGCTTGGTCGGGGGTGGGGGTGGGGTGTTTGGGGGCGGGGGGCGTGGTTATTTACAGCTAGAATTCACCAACTCGAGTAGTTCATATATATTTCATATATATATATATATATATATATATATATATATATATATATATATATATATATATATATATATATATATATATATATATATATATATATATATATGTATGAAATACTTGACTTTCAGTGAATTCTAGTTATATATATATATATATATATTTTTTTTTTTTTAATTTTATTTTATTTACATAGAAAAAAAAAAAAAATACTTGAATTTCAGTGTTCCAGTGGCTATCCATTAGATGGCAGTATTGTCCTGTTTAACTTCTCCGTTCATGATGAGTATATCATTTCGGCCGCCATGTCTGTAATTTCCTCGTTCTTCTGCTTCGTCTCCTTGTTGTGTGCGCAGTTGTGCACTCTATAAAAGCCCTAGATGTTATGACGTCTTTGGGCAGGCAAGCTGTTTATTTTGTGGGAAAGCGGACGTGAGAACAGGCTGTCCCCACTCAGTCACAGGTCCGCATTGAGCTGGAGGGGGCGTGGCCTCCAGTTTGTCGGGAGAAAATCTCTGCCGGGAGGTTGTTGGGAGAGGCGCTGAATATCGGGATTCTCCCGCTAAAAACGGGAGGGTTGGCAAGTATGCCGCTGTAACAAGCGGATTTCTGCCATACAGAGCATGATACGGAGGGATCACTAGACTCCTACAGAACACTCCAGACTGTGCTGTGAACATTTTGTCTCTAGTAACTAGAAGTTAGGGATCTTTTTATTTGACGCAGCGCTAGTATGCCTAATAAATAATCACTAAACTCAACAAAAAAAATATATATATATCACGGAAATTGACATAAATGTTAGTAAAATGCTGTCATTATGAGGAGAACGAACATTTATTTGAGAACATAATGTGTCCAGGACCACTAATTCATCCCTCGAAACACTCAACCGGAACCATCCTGAACCAAACAATGTGGAGACGGCCACTTGAAACAGCGACTCAGCTACAAAGCAAAAGATAGCAAAAACAATCCATACGCCCACAACACATCTTATCTGTTTGTGTCATTGTGAACGACATCGTCCATGTAAGATCAATGTACAGCACAGCAGTCGTAACTTGGGAGCCTTTTGTCCTTTGACTTTTAACAGCCTCAAGTCGTCACCTTAAGCCTGCAATATACTCTCGCATCGCATAGCTTGTCCCCCCCGACGGCGTTAGTTTGATTTATAGTTCTTCCGTGGGGGGTGGAGCCAAACTTGTAATTCTCTTCCAAAATACTAAGGGGCAGTGTCTCCAGAAGGAGCAACTGCAGGCTAGATACTGTGTATGTCCTTCCTGTGAAGAGTTTGTATACAGCCACTGAACCGCAACATCGACAACTTTGTCTACACTGGAACTAATCATTCACAATAATCAGGTTACTTTTAATGGACTGTTTACGTATAAACCAGAGGAAAATACCTTTGTGAAGAGTGGACTGTGCAACTTCTGAACGGGTCACGGCGGAGGACGGTATTATTTGCAACAATACTCGACAGTTCGGGACATGGGACAAGAGAGATTCAAAATGTAATTGTAAATAAACAAAACTTTTAAATAACTATTTATGTTAACGGCATGCTGGTGCTGCCTTGAGGTGGCGACTTGTCCAGGGTGTACCCCGCCTTCCGCCCGATTGTAGCTGAGATAGGCTCCAGCGCCCCCCGCGACCCCGAAGGGAATAAGCGGTAGAAAATGGATGGATGGATGGATGGGCATGCTGGTGTTAATGTGTATGGTCTTGTTCAGAGTTCACAAATGTTGGTAAATATACCTTGCCTGGAAGATTATTGACGTAGAATGAGAAGTGTTGTGTGAGAGAAAAATATGTGTGTGCATGAGAAAGAATATGTGTCGGAATTGAACCTGTTAGCACGAGATTTGTAATAAAAGTTAAGTGTCGTACTTTCAGTTTGTGACTTCTTCTGGACACAACAATAACACAATACGCTGAAAAGTAATTGTTGTCACAGTGTACCGAGGTAGTAAGTACACATTATCAGTTTTCATGCAAATGTTTAATCACTGTTGTTTTATTTCATACAATAGTTTGTGCTTTTCAAGCACAAAGTCTGCTCGCCTGTGTTCAGGGACCCTCCTTGGCAAAAACTGACCAATCACAGCTCTGCGTTCTGCGCCCCCTCGGCGACACAAACCGAGGATTTTTGGGAGGTGCACGTAGCCTACGCGAAAGGCTACGCAGGGGTAGGGGGGACGACAGCGTCGCCTACACGACGTGAGAGTATACCGTAGGCTTTACTCATCATGCTGAGAACAGCAGCACACTTACGCCGTGCGCAAAATCTGACTGCGTTAACAAAATAAAGGTTTCATAAAAGTACCTTATTGATACATTGCCACAATTATCATGCGTTGACTTAAAATACTGGTGAAATTGGCACGTTGCGTAAATCGTAAATAAAAACAGAATACAATAATTTGCAAATCCTTTTCAACTTATATTCAATTGAATGCACTGCAAAGACAAGATATTTAATGTTCGAACTGAAAAACACAATTTTTTTGGCAAATAATCATTCATTTAGAATTTAATGGCAGCAACACATTGCAAAAAAGTTGGCACATGGGCATTTTTACCACTGTGTTACATGGCCTTTCCTTTTAACACAACACTCAGTAAACGTTTGGGAACTGAGGAGACCAATTTTTGAAGCTTTTCTGGTGGAATTCTTTCCCATTCTTGCTTGATGTACAGCTTAAGTTGTTCAACAGTCCGGGGTGTCCGTTGTCGTATTTTACGCTTCATAATGCGCCACACATTTTCAATGAGAGACAGGTCTGGACTACAGGCAGGCCAGTATAGTACCCACACTTTTTTACTACGAAGCCAAGCTGTTGCAACACATGCAGAATGTGGCTTGGCATTGTCTTGCTGAAATAAGCAGGGGTGTCCATGAAAAAGACGTTGCTTGGATGGCAACATATGTTGCTCCAAAACCTGTATGCAACTTTCAGCATTAATGGTGCCTTCACAGATGTGTAAGTTACCCATGCCTTGGGAACTAATACACTCCCATACCATCACAGATGCTGGCTTTTGAACTTTGCACCTATAACAATCCGGATGGTTCTTTTCCTCTTTGGTCCGTAGGACACGACGTCCACAGTTTCCTAAAACAATTTGAAATGTGGACTCGTCAGACCACAGAAAATGTTTCCACTTCGCATCAGTTCATCTTAAATGAGCTTGGGCACAGCGAAGCCAGCTGCGTTTCTGGGTGTTGTTGATAAATGGCTTTCGCTTTGCATTGTAGAGTTTTAACTTGCACTAACAGATGTAGCGACAAATTGTAGTTACTGACAGTGGTTTTCTGAAGTGTTCCTGAGCCCATGTGGTGATATCCTTTACACCCTGATGTCGCTTTTTGATGCAGTACCGCCTGAGGGATCAAAGGTCGCAGGCATTCAATGTTGGTTTTCGGCCTTGCCGCTTACATGCAGTGATTTCTCCAGAACATTTTGATATTACGGACCGTAGATGGTGAAATCCCTAAATTTCTTGCAATAGCTCGTTGACAAATGTTGTTCTTAAACTGTTCGACAATTCGCTCACGCATTTGTTCACAAAGTGGTGACCCTCGCCCCACCCTTGTTTGTGAATGACTGAGCATTTCATGGAAGCTGCTTTTATACCCAACCATGGCACCCACCTGTTCCCAATTGGCCTGTTCACTTGTGGGATGTTCCAAATAATTGTTGATGAGCATTCCTCAACTTTCTCAGTCTTTTTTGCCACTTGTGCCAGCTTTTTTGAAACATCTTGCAGGCATCAAATTCCAAATGAGCTAAAATTTTCAAAAAATAACAAAGTTTACCAGTTAGAACGTTAAGTATCTTGTCTTTGCAGTCTATTCAATTGAATATAGGTTGAAAAGGATTTGCAAATCATTGTATTCTAGTTTTATTTACGATTTACACAACGTGCCAACTTCACTGGTTTTGGGTTTTGTACCATTTACCAATTTTACTTGTTGTTCATTCGTCTCACATTTTTATTTGGTTGTTCTGTTAAATTATGTTTAAAGTTGAATTTGGTTTGCACAATAAATACCAGTGTTTCAAACTGTGTTATAAATCGTGATTTCAAGATCAATCAAAAATAATGGTGATTATTATTTTTGCCATAATCGTCAAGCCCTAAATGCTATCACTATCCCCATGCACTCAATGAGCTTAGTGAACATCAATATGACCAGTATGTCTCTTGCACTCATGCTACAAGCTATGTTGTTAGCAGTTTTAGCTAGTGCAGTTAGCTTATGTTTTTATCTAAATGTAATATGTTGCTTTTAGTTTTAACATTAAATAAACAAATCTTTGAGGCAGAGAAAAATCCTCAAAATTCTCTATTAATTGTTTCATCCATAGAATTAGTCATTTCGGGCATATTTAGGTAGGTTATATTGTACAACATACCTGTCAACATTTGTATTTGAAAGTAGAGGACATTTTCCTGCAAAAAACACATTTTGGTTTATCCACCCGGATCTGCCTTCTGCCAATGTACTGCACCATTGTTCAAGAGAAGATGAAAGTTAAAACACGTCTTGAACGAGAGGGGGCCGGAAAAGAAAGGAAAAATAAATAGTTTCCCATGGAAAATGGGAATGTTGACAGGTATGATGTACGATTAGTGCCGCTCCACAAAAAATGTTGTATTGACGCGTACAGTACATATTCAAACAATTACTCACGTCTTTGGCACTGAAACCCATAGTATCCTGGGGGACATACACATTGTCCTGTCACTGCTTCACAGCTCTGCCCCACCTTACAGTCACAAGTCAGAGCACAGTTTACGCCAAAAAATCCAAGTGGGCATCCTAGAAAAAACAAAACAAATCAAAAAGTGTAAAATGACTTTATGAAAATGTGGTTCCTCACTGAGGATAACATCATAAAACATTCACAGGGATTTTGTCTATATTCTGTACTATATGATAGGTTGGTATCTCTATCCAAAATGAACGTTTGCATACCGTGTTGACAAGAGTGGCCGTAATAACCAGCGGTACAGCTGCAGGTGCCAATAAAGCGATCGCAGGTCCCACCATTGATGCAAGGGCAGTCTTGAGAACAATTTACCCCATATTTTCCCTGCAAACAAGCTACACACACAACAGGTTAAAATACTTAGTGGTATTGTATGTGATGTTAATTAAAAGCCGTTCTGATCTCTTAATGTTATAGGGCAGGGGTGTAAATACACTTTAGACCAGATTTATTGACACATATTGCAGAATTTTGAGTAAATGGTGAACTCTCTCCTTAATTTAGAAGCCCAACATGCAGGCTGAATGTGCGTTGATTATAATATTGGCACGAGAGTTTGACACCTGTGTTATATTGTATTGTTTTGTTGTTGTTGTAAACATTTAAGTTGTATTGTGTAACACTAACCTGTGTCACAATATGGTCCAGTCCAGCCAAGGCCACATTTGCATGTTCCGTCAATAGGATCACACAGACCTGCATTTTGACATCTGCATACGTTGCGGCATTGCAAGCCGTAAAGTCCCTTGGGACACACTGTGGAAATATTTAGGAGGCATCAGAACATTGTAGTGTTAAGAACACAGCAGAACAACATGGTGTAGACTAGAACAATGGTCCTCCGTTACATTTATCCAAGTGCAATATTTTTTCTCAGCAGACAATGTAAAGACTAGCATTTTAGAAAGATAAGTTCAATAAAAAACAATAATAAAACATAATTTAATATTTTATTAAAAACAACCCTAATAGTAAATTTTACCATTCCCTCTGACTGAGATTTCAACTCAGGTTCCCTTTTTTAAGAGAGTAATCATCCGTTTGAGCTATACAGCATCTCTTACTGTACCCAGGGCCGGCCCCTGGCATATAACTATGGTGACAGATCACGTCAGTAGCTGATCATCAGCGTGGCCGTGTGCTCTACAGATGTTTGCTTGTTCTACATTGATGGACTAAATTAACTGATAGATACAATTATACTTTGTTTCTGCTAAACGAATCAACATGTCATTTGTAATAGTTTTAGTTCAGCTTAGCAGAGTGGCAATCACCTCCATTCGAAAACTCATAAATGCTATTTTAACATTCCTTCAAATGGCGTCATTGTGACAGGTTTACTGACGTATATCTAAAATTACCGTATTATTTAAGTTCATGTTATAGCCAAGCATTGTAGTGTTAAGAACACAGCAGAACAACATGGTGTAGACTAGAACAATGGTCCTCCGTTACATTTATCCAAGTGCAATATTTTTTCTCAGCAGACAATGTAAAGACTAGCATTTTAGAAAGATAAGTTCAATAAAAAACAATAATAAAACATAATTTAATATTTTATTAAAAACAACCCTAATAGTAAATTTTACCATTCCCTCTGACTGAGATTTCAACTCAGGTTCCCTTTTTTAAGAGAGTAATCATCCGTTTGAGCTATACAGCATCTCTTACTGTACCCAGGGCCGGCCCCTGGCATATAACTATGGTGACAGATCACGTCAGTAGCTGATCATCAGCGTGGCCGTGTGCTCTACATATGTTTGCTTGTTCTACATTGATGGACTAAATTAACTGATAGATACAATTATACTTTGTTTCTGCTAAACGAATCAACATGTCATTTGTAATAGTTTTAGTTCAGCTTAGCAGAGTGGCAATCACCTCCATTCGAAAACTCATAAATGCTATTTTAACATTCCTTCAAATGGCGTCATTGTGACAGGTTTACTGACGTATATCTAAAATTACCGTATTATTTAAGTTCATGTTATAGCCAAGCATTTTCTCTAAAAGTATAATGTCTAAAAAAAAACATTAGTTTTTTTCGAGGTTTTTGCCTATTTATTGTGTTTTGTTTACTTTTTCAGTTAATGCTAAAGCAGCACACTTTGCTTTCCTTCCTATTTTCTTACCTTTTCATTTAAACTTTGGACATTTACCAGCGACCAGAGAGCTGAGCCAGAAGGCAAAGCTCTCGGTCTACCGAGCTATCTACATTCCTACTCTCACCTATGGTCATGAAGTGTGGGTCATGACCGAAAGAATAAGATCGCGGATACAAGCGGCCGAAATGAGTTTCCTCAGAAGGGTGGCTGGCATCTCTCTTAGAGATTGGGTGAGAAGTGCAGTCACCCGAGAGAGACTCGGAGTAGAGCCGCTGCTCCTTCGCTTGGAAAGGAGCCAGCTTAGGTGGTTCGGGCATCTCGTGCGGATGCCTCACGAGCGTCTCCCTAGGGAGGTCCTCGTTGCACGTCCCACTGGGAGGAGGCCCCGCGGCAGGCCAAGGACCAGATGGGGGGATTACATCTCCTCTCTGGCCTGGGAACGCTTCGGGATTCCCCAGGAGGAAGTCGCAAATGTTGCTCTGGAGAGGGAAGTCTGGGGGTCTCTGCTGGAGCTGTTGTCCCCGCGACCCGATTCTGGATAAGCGGTTGAAGATGGATGGATGGATGGACATTTACCAGAAATTTAAATACATGACTATTGAATGTATTGGATTTAATTTTATTGTACCGTAATTTCCGGACTATAAGCCGCACCTGACTATAAGCCGCACCAGCTAAATTTAGGGGAAAATACACTATAAGCCGCAGGGTTTTGATGTGTAATTACCGTAGTATATAGGGGTTCCTGCTACCACGGAGGGGATTGTCGGGACAGAGATGACTGTTTGGGAACGCAAAGCGTCCCATTTATTAACAATAAATCTTTCAATCATTCAATCAAACTTTCCCATCTTTGACATGGCGAACATCATTCGTGCAGAGTACAAATAATACAACGGTGCAAAGTAATACAAAGTGCTCGTCTGTACGTTATCAAAATAACCAGCCTACCGGTATATGAAAAGTCAATCTTTAATCATTGTGTCACCGTCTTCCTCCTGCGTACTAAAACCACCGAAATCCTCTTCGTCGGTGTCGGAGAAGAACAAGCCGTAAATTAGCCGCACTGTTGTATAAGCCGCAGGGACCAGAACGAGGGGAAAAAGTAGCGGCTTATAGTCCGGAAATTACGGTAGTTGTCATTGTAGTATATTTGTTTATTGTTCTTTCATGTTTATTTGTAGCAAACACAAATATTTACATAACTTGTAAATTATTAATAGTACATTATTTCTTAAATTTTCAATATAAATACACACGTTTATAAGGCGCACCTCGACTTTGGAATTTGTAAAAAAGATAAAAATAAATCATGCAAATTTCCACCCAAATCTTGTGTCTGTCATACATGGCATCTCTGCTCAAAATTGTCAGAGAGGAAACAAGTCATGTAAACCAATTATTTTGATATGCAAAGTCGGCAGAAATAGTGGTTGTTTTTTTATTGTGGTGTGTGTGTATAGTGATGTTGAGTCGGATTTTTGGGAGTGATGAAAGATTTTTTTTATGAAATAAACTAGTAAATTGTAAAATATTGTGACCGAAATTAAATTTTTGTGGTAGTCTCATTTATTCATTCATTTATTTTTTCTTGGTAATGTGTTGACCCTAAAAAGGGCATTTTAGTATATGGGTTAAAAACCCAGGAAATCTTTTCCCCCGCTCTTCCTCTCTAAGACTGCTCTCAACTCAGAGTCTGAGTCAGGGTACATCAAGTCGTCTTCGTTGTCGTCTTCTTCCGCTGGCTCCACTCCTCAGAGGATATCATCCTCTGTCCTATCCAGCTTGTTGGAGAAGCAGCACTTCTTTGAGGACTTGCGCACCAGCTCGGGGGTGATCGCCCACACCTCCAGGATGTATGAGTAGATCGTAGGTCGGTCGGCTTTCCATTGTCGGCCCGTCTTGGTGAACAAGTGCTCCGGTCATCATCCAGTCAGTCCAGCACCGACTTAGGCCATCCTTGAATGGAGAAGGGACGTCATACTCCATTGAGTAAGACCAATGACCACCAGATCAACGTCCATCTGACACATCGCTGCCTTCACTCCGTCAATCTTGTGCCTACCGGGGCCCATCGAGCACCAGTAAGACTGCGCGGCCTGTTCAGCCTGGTGACACGTGGACCCCATACACACCTAAGCCAGTCATCGACGAGACCCTCATCCATCAACCCCCTCTCTTGCGCCCTGATGATGATGCCAGCTGGGAACTTGTCCTTGTCCTCCCTAAAGTTTTTCTCTTGAAGACGACTTAGGGTGGCAGATTTCCTCCGTCAGCAGTGCACGAGAGCATTACTGTAAATCGAACTTTCTCCTACCCAATTGTTGTGATTGCTAATCGACTTGGTCCCCTTCGCCGCAACGGTGACGTTGCGAGTAACGTCTAATGTCAAGGGGGTCTGGTCGGCGTTCCCTATCTGCGAAAGAGGGTAGTCATGCTGACATATCTTGATTATATATCTCTGAAAGTGTGTCACCTTCTGCTCTACGTCGTCTGGAAGACAGGAAATGTGACTGTGCCTACCCATGAAATGGTAAGCCCAGTGCTGACTGGCCTTGAAGTCTTTGATGCCGATGGCGCTGGTGATGACCCTGAACTCGGGGCGGCATAGCTCGGTTGGTAGAGTGGCCGTACCAGCAACTTGAGGGTTCCAGGTTCGATTCCCGCTTCCGCCATCCTAGTCTCTGCCGTTGTGTCCTTGGGCAAGACACTTTACCCACCTGCTCCCAGTGCCACCCACACTGGTTTAAATGTAACTTAGATATTGGGTGTCACTATGTAAAGCGCTTTGAGTCACGAGAGAAAAGCGCTATATAAATACAATTCACTTCACTAACTTTACGGTATACTTGAACTACATTTTTGTTAGTTGTCTTTTTTCCCACACTCCCACAGCCATATCTACTTTTGGTCGCCAAGAATAATACTGTAAGTAGGAATTATTCATGATATACATAATATTTTCATAGCTAGAGCATAAAAATCTGTTTACTAGACAAACAACATCTTGGTAGGCAGTGAAATTAGGGTTTCAAAAAATAGTTAAGGTAAAGGGCTCTCCTCCAAGGCCAAATAATTATATTTACAGTAGGGAAGGGATTCATATGGCCCCATTCCTCAGTGGATCTCGCGTGAGAGGGGGGGGGGGGATCATTTTGCAATGCAGTCTCCTTAAAATGATGGAAAGCACCACTCTCCATAGCAACTGACGCTGTGGTCAACGCTGGTATTGCCACAAAAGACATTTTAGGGTGTTCAACACTCTACTGCCATCTGGCGGCTATAGTGGATTGTGCACCCCCCAATTCGTCACGTTTCATGTGTCAGGTAAGCCGCGACGAATGGGGCCATATGAATTCCCTTTATACTGTACTGTGAGATAGAATAATAATGATGGGAAAAGTGGGACTTTACAACCCTAGTCTGGATTAGGTGATCGATACTTACAAGGTAGGAACTGAAAATAAACAATATTTCAATTATTTATAATTTGTGCTAAGCATAAGTGTTCAAAAACCATCAAAAACAAGCAAGAGGCCTTTCTGCAACCACTCAAAGACAAGCCGCCTTAGTGTTTGTTTTAGCAACAGTTCATTAAAGCCATGGCAAAGTAGTCCAATGTGGCTCTGGTTTAAAGAATCATCATGTTTCTCTGGGTAATTTAGTTTGGAAAAACAGCAAGGGAGATTTCTTTGATTTATTTGTATATTTATTTGCTTTTCGGCTAAATCCAGACATGCGGAACACAGAAAAACGATCTACTTATAGGTCTCTGTAAACAATAAACAAGATATGTTTAAGAGCTGGGGAGTCTACATACATTGAAGAAGATAAAGTGAGCACTGAGTGCATCCAGGGTTCGGAAAGCCCCGTTTACAATTGCTAAAAATGCTGATAAACCAAATGGGCTCCTGTTTTTCCCAGCAAAACTGCCTGTAATTATCAGAGGCCCAACACTAAGAATGTGTTACCCATAACCTTTGTTTACTTAAGAGAGTGATAAAAAGCAATGTTCAAGGTCTGATACAAATCCTGTGTGACAGACTTTTCTTGAGGACAAAGTCTGGACATGTACTACTGAGGAAAACTGTCCACCTAAGCCAGGGGTCGGCAACCCGCGGCTCCGGAGCCGCATGCGGCTCTTTGACCACTCTGATGCGGCTCAGCTGCATACTTGCCGACCCTCCTGGTTTTCCCAATATACTTAACGACCCCCCCGATTTTCCCAGGAGACTGCCTCTCCTAGAAATCTCCCAGGGAAAATATTATCCTATTTTCACTCTAATGACTTAATCAAGGGCGTGCCCTAATGGCACTGCATTAATTGTCCTCTATAGCATTTACAAACAGCGTGCCAGCCCGGCCACATGTCACATGTTGCTTTTACTTGCACACGTAGGCGACAGCAAGGCATACTTGCTCAACAGCCACACAGCTTACACTGACGGTAGCCGTATAAAACAACTTTAACACTGTTACGTTACAAATATGCGCCACACTGTGAACCCACACCAAAAAAGAATGACAAACACATTTCTGGAGAACATCCGCACCGTAACACAACATAAACACAACACAACAAATACCCAGAATCCCATGCAGCCCTAACTCTTCCGGTCTACATTATACACCCCCGCTACCACCAAACCCCCCCACACATCAACCCCCCCCCCCCCCTCTCCGTGCGTCGGTTGAGCGGAAGAGTTTGTGTTTTCTTTAATTTGTGAAACTTTCCAAAATGGCTCTTTGAGTGGTAAAGGTTGCCGACCCCTGACCTAAGCGGATCTTTTTTTGCTATTTATTTATTTACGGACATAATCTATATTACATCATTGTGTATTTTGTGAATATTAGAGTCTGTTCTTCAAAAAGGTAAGCCCTTAAAGCCTAGAGCTTATGGATAGGTACCCACTGTTAATATATGCAGTACATCCATCCATTTTCTACCGCTTGTCCCTCTCGGGGTTGTGGGGGTGGCTGGAGCTTATCCCAGCTGCATTCGGGCGGAAGGCGGGACAAGCATCATATAATACAGTGTTTTTCAACCACTGTGCCGCGGCACACTACTGTACCGTGAGATATTGTTTGGTGTGCCGTGGGAGATTATCTAATTTCACCTATTTGGGTTAAAAATATTTTTTGCAAACCAGTATTTATAGTCTGCAAATGATGTGTTGTTGTTGAGTGTCTGTGCTGTCTGGAGCTCGGCAGAGTAACGGTATAATACTCTTCCATATCAGTAGGTGGCAGCCGGTAGCTAATTGCTTTGTAGATGTCGGGAACAGTGGGAGGCAGCGTGCAGGTAAAAAGGTGTCTAATGCTTAAACCAAAAATAAACAAAACATGAGTGCCCCTAAGAAAAGGCATTGAAGCTTAGGGAAGGCTATGCAGAACGAAACTAAAACTGAACTGGCTACAAAGTACACAAAAACACAATGCTGGACGACAGCAAAGACTTACTGTGGAGCAAAGACGGCGTCCACAAAGTACATCCGAACATGACATGACAATCAACAATTTCCACATAAAGAAGGATAAAAACAACTGAAATATTCTTGATTGCTAAAACAAAGTAGATGCGGGAAATATCGCTCAAAGGAAGACATGAAACTGCTACAGGAAAATACCAAAAAAAGAAAAAAAAGCCACCAAAATAGGAGCACAAGACAAGAACTAAAACACTACACATGGGAAAATGGCAAAAAAAACCTCAAAATAAGTCACGTAGTGATGTGACAGGTGGTGACAGTACACCTACTTTGAGACAAGAGTTAAAGTGATGCATGCTTGGTTATGGTTTAAAGCAGGGGTCCCCAAACTACGGATCCGGCCCGCCAGCGTCCAAAATCAGGCCCGCGGGAAGTCCCAAGTATAAAATAAATAAATTATTATAATATATATATATATATATATATATATATATATATCAATCAATCAATCAATCAATGTTTATTTATATAGCCCTAAATCACAAGTGTCTCAAAGGGCTGTACAAGCCACAACGACATCCTCGGTACAGAGCCCACATACGGGCAAGGAAAACTCACCCCAGTGGGATATATATATATGTATATATAATATATATATATATATATATGTATATATAATATATATATATATATATATGTATATATAATACATATATATATATATATATATATATATATATATATATATATATATATATATATATATGTATATATAGATAGATAAAATATATATATATATATCTAATATATATATCACATATGTACATATATATATCTAATATATATATCAAATATATGTATGTATGTATATGTATATATATATATATATATATATATGTATATATATATATATATAAATATACATATTTAGATTATATATATTATATTATATATACAAATTGTTTTAACTCAATGCGGCTCCCGAGTCAAAAAGTTTGGGGACCCCTGGTTTAAAGTCATACCCAACAATGGTGACAACGACTTTTTACTGTCAACTGAGTTTCGTTTTGTAATGATTTCTGCTGGAGGTGTGCCTCCAGATTTTTTCAATGCAAAAAATGTGCTTTGGCTCAAAAAAGGTTGAAAAACACTGATATAATATACAAAATACAGTACAATACAATACATTTTTAAATCTACCTACCCAATACCCATTTACAATTTGATACCATCTTACCAACAGGTTTACATTTACAGAGAAGGAAGCTTTTAATCCACCAAATCAGTCTCGATTTCTTAATATTCAAATTTTATTAAAACGTTGCATCTTGAAGAAGTCATACATACGGGGGTCAAGACCAAAATTATGCGACCAATGTGAAATCCTTAGCCATGACGTAACGTAGGTGTACATATTGCTTAAAACACTTTTTAAATATGTTCAAAGAATGTGATTCTTTTATAGAGCTTACGAACTCATTCCAGATCACCGGGCCTCTACAGGCTATACTAAAGCGTGTACACTATAGATGACGATTTTTCCCTCTTAATAAAGGTTTTACTTCTCGTGTTGTCAATGACAAGGAGTGGTCACTGGAATGAGCTGGCAGAGTCTAGAATTTAATCCATATACTACGTTACACATAATGCAAGCACTGTGGAATCTGTTACACTCAGTAAACTTCAGGAGATTCTACCCATCAAAAAGACGATCGGAGGGACCATTTAAGTTTGCCCATGATATAACATGTATGACTTTCTTCTGAAGAATTTCCATTTTTTTTAAGATAACAAGGATAAGTGTTGCACCATATGACATTGCAATAATTTATATGCAGTTCAAATAGAGTCTAACTTTATAGAGGATGGGCAATATGGCCTAAAATCGAGATTGTGAAATATATTGCAGCCTCTTGTGATAACAATATATATCACAATATATTATTTGGTATGTATAATGATAAAGCCATTCTAAAACGAGTTACATAGACTCCTAATTTAGCTGCTGATGTACGCAGTAACATTTTACACCATTTTCTTTTCTTTTTTTTAACTTTTTATTAATATACTTGCTACTGTAACTTACTTTTCATAGCTGGTTACTTTGTGTTGTAACACAGATCTACACTTCTTTTAACAAAGCACTTATCAGTTTTAGGCGACATTAAATATTTGGCTATCAATCTAATACCAAGTAGTTACAAGGATATGATTGGCCACACCAATGTTCATACTTGAATTTTCAGGATCATTACATGATTCCATTTTTCTCAATTAATATTGAAATTAATTCCTTATTTCCTTTTATTACATACAAAATTAATAGTTAAGTCAATAGTGCAAAAGAACAAACAAAAAGTACACGTATCTCCGATTTCCCGTGTTTGTAAATAATTACAAAAACAATTAATATTTTGTGATAATAGTAAACATCGATTTTGTCACTTTACTTGGTATTGTTACTGATGATATTTGTATCAAGCCGTCCATCCCTGTTTACATTCAAGAGCTCTAGCTAAGCGTTTTTTTTTGTATCTTCCTACGGTGTGTATTGTAGCACGTTTAGCTATTGTTCGTCCTGTACTCGTACTTGTAAGAAATTCATTTTATTTGCCACCATGGAGGCGAGGATTTTCTAAAGTAGAAGAAGCTGCACTGTGGAGGGACATTAGCCACTAGCGAGGACACTACATTGTGTTGAAGACACATGTTCGCTTGTCACTGTCAAATATGCAGGACAGAGCTAGAATGGGTCATCAACATGCATCATCACGACATGACGATATTTTAATCTCTTATCGTTGACCAAATGTATATGATTTATATCATATGTCGTCTATATTGCGCAACCCTAGCCTAAAGACATGTAAACAATACTATAAGAGATAGAAATTAACTAAATATAATCATTTCTGGCATGAGGGGATACATCATTAAGAGCAATTATGTAATATCAGTGTTGCCTTTCAGTACCTTGACAAGATTGTCCCATTCGACCAGCTGCACAAATACACCTTCCGTGAATTGGGTGGCACTGTCGATCTTCCCCACAGGAGCACATTTTAGCACAGTCTTTGCCATAGTACCCACTCGGGCAGCCTGCAGTGCAACAAAGAATTGAGTTAAAAGCAAAATATTATCGAGGGAAAGCTCACTTTTGAAGATAGTATTTAGACATAGAGGGCATAAACTCACAATGCTCTAACTTCAATCGTAATGGCGCATGCTGACGTTTATTTCTATTGTGCAAGGCAGCGGTTATTTCAACGGACAGTAAGAATGATGTCAACAATGATACGGTTATGTTTATTTTGGGTGTTCATGCATGTACACGCATCTGAATATGACTGCTGTTCTCAAGCCGACCTTTTATCGACTAATGATGGTATCGTTTACATTTTAAACTACCGTACTTTCCGCACCATAAGCCGCACCTAAAAAACAAATTTTTTCTCAAAAGCTGACAGTGCGGCTAATAACCCGGTGCGCCTTATATATGGATTAATATTAATATTTATTTTCATAAAGTTTAGGTCTCGCAACTACGGTAAACAGCCGCCATCTTTTTTTCCCGTAGAAGAGGAAGCGCTTCTTCTTCTACGGTAAGCAACCGCCCCCATAGAAGAGGAAGCGCTTCTTCTTCTACTGTAAGCAACCGCCAAGGTGAGCACCCGCCCCCGTAAAAGAAGAAGCGCGCGGATATTACGTTTCATTTCATTTGTGTGTTTCTGTAAAGACCACAAAATGTCTCCTACCAAAGACACGCGTACAAGGTTCCACTGACTTTTGATATTCATGTGAACCGCACAGTGGATACAACGGGAACACGTACGGTGAATATTCGCACCACAGGGAATGAGAAGCGTGGTTCTAGCTTGCCATGCTAACGGCCAGAAACTTCCACCCATGGTGATATTCAAAAGGAAGACCTTGCCAAAAGAGAACTTTCCAGCCGGCGTCATCATAAAAGCTAACTCGAAGGGATGGATGGATGAAGAAAAAATGAGCGAAGAGACCGGGTGACTTTTTTCCACGCAGCTCCGTCCCTGTTGATCTACGACTGCATGCGCGTCCACATCACAGATGGTGTCAAAAAACAAGTGAAGCACACCGAAGAAGAATAATTCGAGGGATTTGTGGATGAGTAATAACTTCAGAAAGTGAGCTTTAAATGTTTATTTTGTGTGTTGTGTGACACTAACGTATGAGCAACGTTGAGTTATTGATGTTGCTATTGCTCTGCACTATTTTGAGTGTTACTATTTTTGTGATTGCACATTTGCACATTACATTTTGGGAGTGAACAGAGTTGTTAGAACGCTGGTTTGTAATATATTATTAAAGTTTGACTGACCTATCTGACTGTTTTTTTTGACATTCCCTTTAGCGTAGCGTAGGTGCGGCTAATAACACGGTGCGGCTAATAGGTAAACAAAGTTTTGAAATATGCCATTCATTGAAGGTGCGGCTTACAACACGGGGCGGCTTATGGTGCGGAAAATACGGTATATCGGTGGCAAATTAGTACTTTTCGAATGATGCCGGTGCTTGAAAAACGAAAAACCTAAAAATTCAGCAGTACAGAACACAGACTGCGCAAAAATGTGTTGGAACTGAGCACTGCTCAATAAAGACGCCACATTACCTACAAGGCGCTACTTGCACAATATCCCTTTCAAGCACTTGTTGCAGGTGGTTGAGACTGCATGGAATTAGGAAACGATTTGAACAGATTTGTTTTTCTTTTAGCCTGGTTTATCATTTACAATGGCACAGGAGCTATTGTGGAACTGAGTTTTCGGTACCTATTCCTAATACCAACACACTGGGACTTAGGTGCAAAATAAATATGTATTAAATTACGCTCCAAACAGCATAAGCAAAGTTGATCATGGATGGATGGATTATACATTTAAAAGTAAGGATGTTATGGTTTCAAACTTACGTGAGCTGCAGTCCGCTCCGATGAAACCTGGAGGACATTGGCAAGCTCCTGTCCTGAAGTCACAGCGGCCACCGTTAAGACAGCTGCAGCGAGACTTGCAGTTTCGTCCGTAAGTTCCGGCGCGACATCCTGGAGTGAGATAATCGAAAAAGAATAAGTGGAGGTTTTGAGAGGAGTTAAAACTAGATGAGTGGTTAAAAACGAGTCCTGTGACTTGGGTTGTTTCCCACGACAAGTGTAGAAGCTTACAAGGTTCCAACTTTTCCTACCTGGTTTTTGTGTAATTGGATTCCAGGATTTCCCCTAAATTGCCGAGATACCTGTGGTGGTGGGGGTGTGGTCACCCTGATGTCACAAAGTCATATGCAGAATTTGCCATGATGATATAATTTTCTTTAAAAAGACTCAAAAATATGTACATACATTAAAAACAAATCTGATATTAAAGTATTAACATACTGTATATATTTTAATCGTTTCGCCATATTTTCAATTGTTGCTGCTTTTTGTACAATGTACTTTGTTGACATGTTTTCAAGTGTTTACAGACTTTTAATGACGTATAATATTAAAAACAACTGGCAACAAATCTAGCATATTCTTCTGGTGTTATTACAAAATGTACCCGTGTTTAGAGACTCTACTTCTGTCCCTCGATGTCGCTGACGAAAGAGGCGAGCTGCAGCAAGCATGACGTCACACTTGCTAGGTGCTGTTGCTCTTATTGGACTTTCTTTTCTTAAAAGCTGCCACTGTCCTCTTAATATTTGCACATTTTGTAGATGGCTGTTCGTGGGTATATCTGCAATATATATATATATATATATATATATATATACAAAAATTACGACTACATCGCCGACATGCTGTCAACGCTTCAGTCACAATGGCGTGCGTTTTGTTTATATCCGGTTTCGGTAGCGCGGTTTTCGGTGATCAAAGTCTTTTTTCGGTGGAAAAGTTTTCGGTACATGTGCGCAAATAATAGGTTATATATATCAATTCATACTGTAAAGACCAGCTAATGTTAATGTTTTATGTTTGTGCAGTTTGAATTTGATGTCAGTTTTTCCCATGTTTGCAAACACACCGTCCGTGCCTGAAAGGGGATTGGCTGACAATGAGGAAGTGTTGTTGTGTGTCCGGGGAAGCACGGACTCACGAGGCAAACGTGTTTACACGGGATGTAAAACCTGTTGGAATTGTGCCGTTTGTTATCATAAGATTGGTAATAAAAGTTAAAAATAGCGGCAGACTTTGTGTGATTTCTTGTCAGGGCTACAATATATTATATTACTTTAATTTGTTTTCAAGTTAAAAAAAACAACAACCTTATTTTAAAGATGTGGCAGTAATGAAAACACCGTGGCGGCTACCCACATTCGATTACATTAACATTCGAAACCCTGGGTTCCCCATGAGTCCCAAAAATTTAAAATCAAATTTTGGAGGGATGGCAGAGATATTTATTAACACAATTTTGCCTTCTTCCAAACTTGCTTCAAACCAGCCATTTAGAATTTGAGACTTTAATGACTTTTATTTTGCCTGAATTACATCACTGGATATTTCCATATATGGTAGACGTTTACCCGAAGAGTCGGCCATTTTTATCCAGTTGTAGTGCAAAGCTGGAGTCAATATGTTCCTTATCGTTCTCTATCCTTTTGTTGTGTGGCAGATTGGCTCACACATGCTAAAATCTTCGGCTGTAGCGTGTAGTTGTAACTTGTGTCTGTCAGTAGACACGATATTGAAGTGATAAAAACTGCAACATGGCTGACGGGGTGGAGACGCAGTCGAAAGGGGCTTGTGCTGGAGGAGGACTACTGCACAGAGTTTATTGAGAAATTTGAACAAAAAAAGTAAAAAATGAAGAAATCAAATCCAAGATGTTTTTACTCCCTTAAAAACTTGAATATATTTATGTTCTGTTTGGCCTTCAGGATAATTCAAATTGAATGTCCACAGAAGATAAATCCAATATAGTAATGCTCCTGAAGCTGAGCCAATCAATGGCCACGGTACTGAACAATTAGCTCTGACTGGTTAGTCATCTAGTGGCCAGTACTACTGTATTGCAATGGTACCTCAACTTAGCAGTGCCTCAGTGTCTAGAGATAAGAGCTGTCTCTTGGCTATTTTTTATGCTTTAAGTTCAAAACTAAAAATGTAGTTACAACAGTTAGTTGGCGTAGCGAATGTTACAGTGAACTCCGTAAGATCCGCCCAAAATATTGGGTTTAGTTGTTAGCATTAACTTATAGCTGAAGATAGACAAAACATTTTTTTTTCCCCAACCATTGGTAGGAAGAAAGTGAGTGTGTAGGACAGTGCTGAGAATAACAAGCGGATTATATTCATTAAATTAAATTTAAAAAAAAAAAAATCAAAAACATGACATCGCATATAGCAGACTAGGTGAAGCAATTTGAGTATGTTAAAATGATATATAAAACGGCGGACATTTATCCATGAAAATATGGAAATTATGGTGTGTTTGACTGAGAAGCAGCTGGAAGAACATACCATAGAAGCCTCTCTAAGGTAAATACTGTGCATTGTTATTACAGTACTTCATAAAACTTCTGTAGTTGTTTGTAGAACATTCTATTTTATTGTTTTTATGCAATATTTCTTGTCTAAAAGTTGTTTTTATTCTTTTTAAAAGGCATGTTGCATGGTGTTTGGGGGGGCAAGCACTAATTAAATTGAGTTTAATTAATTACAATTGGCGAAGTTGATTTGAGATACAAGTGGGTTTTTTTTTCTTCTTTTTTTTTTTGTTTTTTTTTTATAATGTCCTGCCCAGCTTCTCGGGCAAATCATATAGCAGATGTAGATGCCCATATCGGCTGTTCAGATTTACTTTACAAAAGAGAAGTGTAGGATACTTCTCTTGTTGCCTTACTTGTATTTTGACTTTATTAAATGTATTTATATTATCATTTGGTGCAGCCGGGCCGGAGCAGGAGGGGATAGAAAGAGAGAAAAAGGAAGACAGAGGGGGGAATTGTGGGGACAAGAGGGGGATTAGACAGAGAGACAAAAACAACAACAACAACAACAACAACAACAACAACAACAACAGAGCAACATCAGCAAATATGACATGTACAAATATGATGGTAAAAGTAATAGCAAATAAGCAGTTAGCGAAAATTAAAAAAATTTTAAAAAAAATACAGAAATGACAATGAGCATTATTACACTAAAAATGGAGCAATATGAATACCAATAGAAATAGTGCAATTGATAATAAACAATACCAGTACTTTACCTTTATTATCAACAATACAATTGTTCAGATACAAGTGTTTTGAGTCAAAAGCTCCTTTACAGAACCAATTAAGCCCGTAATTTGAGATACCGTAGTCATATTTTTGGTTCATTCAGTCATTTTTATGCTTGACAATTACTCATTTAGGCCAAAAATACATAGAGTATGCTTTAAGACATGCAAAAATATGTACGCATAATTAAGTGTGTCCGTGATGTAGTAATATCTTTGCACTATTAAATGGACTTGAATTGGATGAAAAAGTAGGTTTTCTCCATTTACCATGAAAGCAACGATGGTCCTATTATCTAACAGGTACACGTTGTTTGTTTTGAGATGGAAGAACCTCATCATGAGGAAAAAAAACTACTGAACTAATCCTGTATTCTCACAATGCTGATCTTATCATTTAAAAAGTGTTGCAGCAGGGAGTACTTTCAGCCAGTAGCTTGTAGGAACAAAGAAACATTTCCCTTTCCTGCCTCACTTTAGCACATCAACATACACGGGCTCTCAATATCAACTGGTCACAAAACTCCCATCAACTTTCTCCGGCGCCCAAACACATGGGAACATTTTTCCACACATACACTTTCTCTGTGCTCGTCACAAGAATGAATGCAATCAGTCATACAGTGCACAACGTGAATCTTGTGAACCGATCGTGTTTACGGGTGAGCCCGTTGCACTCAAACACTCGGCGTGGTGAACAGATAAGAAAGGACTCCAGACTAAAGAGGCAATTACGGAGCTGTCATTATGCATGTCTGCCTTCCAAAAGCCCTTATCCGCTGCTGAGGAGACAAAAACAATGCCTTGTGTTTTACTTGGCAACTGGTGTGTAACATTTATCAGATGTCTGGAGAGCGTGTGAGGAGAGGAAAGGGTCTGAGGTGATGTTAAGGAGTCGGGCTGTTAGATAGTCCTTACATGGTATGGACCACATCATGAAACATCAAATAAAGCCCTGGTGTTGGCATCGCATGAAATGTTTGCCAGGAGTATAAAGTTTGTATAGTACTGCAATGATTACAGTATATTGTGCGTTACATACACATCATGCATGTTGATTGTTTTACTGTGGTGGTGTTTAAAGGCACTAATGACTATTGCACAAAATGCCTTTATGCAGCAGGTTTGACAAAAAACACTGTTATTGGTTAGAAATGAAGTGCAGAGGTGAGAGGGAGAGTAGTGGTGAGGGAGATAATTGTAGATGCAATCCAATTCGGACATAGGCGATTGTAAATTTTAATTGGGATTGTAATTCAGGTTACTCATGTTCCAGTTTTGCACACATTTCCATTACCGTATTTTCCGCACTATAAGGCGCACCTAAAAACCTCAGATTGTGTCAAAAGCTGACAGTGCGCCTTATAATCCGGTGCGCCTTATATATGGACCGATATTGAGCCTCCAACAGGTAAAAGTTTAAATCAATCAATCAATCGCAACTACAGTAAGCAGCCGCCGACTTCATTTTCCCCCGTCTTCATTTTCCCCTGTAGAAGAAGAAGTTCTTCTTCTACGGTAAGCAGCCGCCCCCGTAGAAGAAGAAGAAGAAACGTGCGGTGCATGCTGGGATATATGACTGCGCGAGGCGTGCCGTTTTGATTTCCATTTGTTTGTTTATGTAAAGACCCCAAAATGGCTCCTATTAAGAGACACGCTTACGACGCAGAGTTTAAACTTGAGACGATCAGAACACGGGAATAGAGCAGCAGCGACACTGACTCGATTAATGACGACTTCGATGAGACGGAGCCGGGCATGTTGGATGCCGTATCCGCCCAACTGTTTAATTCGGACACTGAAGAAGAAAATTTGAGGGATTCGTGGATGAGGAATAACTTCATAAAGTGAGCTTTACATGTTTATTTTGTGTGTTGTGTTGTGTGACATTAACGTATGAGCAACGTTGAGTTATTGATATATTGTTATTGCTCTGCACTATTTCGAGTGTTACTATATTGTGATTGCACTAACGTTTGATTTACCGTAACAGTACCACTGTTTTTTTGCGTGTTTATTGAATCAGGGAAAAGTTCCCCTCCACTATGTGACATAAATGTTGCACTACATGTTATACCTTGCTGTTGTTAAAAGATAAACAAAACACCACGTAACAGACTTTACCTCGGGGAAAATAATAAAACAGTTGTTTATTCATTTTCGGAGTGAACAGAGTTGTCAGAACGCTGGTTTGTAATCTATTAATAAAGTTTGACTGACCTATCTGACTGTTTTGTTGACATTCCCTTTAGCGCAGCTCCATCTAATGGATGCATATGTGCGCCTTATAATCCGGTGCGCCTTATATATGAACAAAGTTTTGAAATATGCCATTCATTGAAGGTGCGCCTTATAATCCGGTGCGCCTTATAGTGCGAAAAATACGGTAATATGATAAATGTAATGGGAATTAATTCAACTGTTTCTTAATACAAATGCACTGTTTTTAAAAATTGCAAGTGATGAATGCCTATTTAGTAAAACGAAAAGAAATGTAGGGCAGAATGGTGGCACAGGGGTTAGTGCATGTGCCTCACAATACGACGGTCCTGGGTGGAGTCTGCATGTTCTCCCTGTAACTTTGTGGGTTCCCTCCAGGTACTCCAGAGACATGCACCTGGGGATAAGTTGATTGGCAACACTAAATTGGCCCTAGTGTGTGAATGTGACTGTTGTCTGTCTGTGGGCCCTGCGATGAGGTGGCGACTTGTCCAGGGTGTACCCCGCCTATCGCCCAAATGCAGCTGAGATAGGCTGTAGCAGCACCCGCGACCCCGAGAGGGTACAAGCGGTAGAAAATGGATGGATGGATGGAAAACTGTATCAAAATATATATATTAAAGATGCATCAATTATTGATTTTTAATCAAATCGTAGCTCCTGAATAGTAATCGAATCATGAGGTGCCCAAACATTGCCACCTCTAAGAGAGAGAGATTACATACATTTAAAAATCTGACATTTTGATGATTAGTTGTATTGTGACCTTTAAAGGTCTTCTCTAATGTTGACAACATTGGCACTTGTTTCATAATTCTGGACCTAATAATAATGTCTACAGATAAAATTCCCCCCAAAATAGAAAAAGTAGTCATTTTAGGCTTGTCTTCTAAAGATTTTAGCACTGTTTAGAACGCCCACTTTTACAATAGGGAAGGGATTCATAAGGCACCATTTCTGGATGGATCTCTTGTAAGTGGAAGGTGGGGAGTTAATCATTTTGCATTGCAGTCAGCTGAAAATGATGGAAAGCGCCACTCTACATAGCAACTGGTCAAAGTCAAAGTTGGAATTGCCACGAATTTTAAGGTTGTCAACACTCTACTGCCGTCTGGTGGCTAAAGTAGATAGGGAATCCACCCATATCACGTTTCATGTTTCAGGTAATCCGCGACGAATGGGGCCATAAGAATCCCCTTCCTACTGTAGCTTCAAAATGTGGGCGAGCTTACATCAGTCTGCTGACATCACCTACAGAAGACTGGAGGCAAGTTCATATTGTGTAGTATGTGTTTTGCTAGCGTCTTTATCTGGAATCGTGACATTTTTGCACATAATTTGAGGCAATTATCAAATATGGCTGTCAGATGCATAGTTGCAGAAGAAGGGGTCAGCGTACATACATTTCCAAATGATGGGAATATAAGGAAAGTATGGACCTCTCCAGTCAAATGTGCAAAATGGGACCAAGTGAGAGTAAATGTCATTAGTGGCGATCATTTTAATGATTCTAACTTCCAAGAAGAATGGTTTTGGTCGAAATTTGGATGGAAAAAATGAAAGACTGAGTCATAAACTGCGAAAAACCGGAGAAAGAAGAGCAGACCAGGCAATTTAAAATGCAAAAAAAAAGAAGGTATGCCGCTAGTATTCTATTTTGCGCCCTCTTGTACTGATGTTTTCCTCAAGATGATTGTGGAAATGCTGAAAGAGAATGAGGAAATGCACTACGTTGTCTATGTAAGAGCAGGAAGGTCCGTAAGTGGCAATTATTGTATATATTTTTTGCCCATAATGTTAACCAGTTTTAGGTCATCATGAACCAGGGTGACAAAAACATGCAATTAAGTGTAGAAAATATAAATTTTACATTCCTTTATCCACACTTTCTATGCGGGGAAATGGGCTCCAGTTCTGTAGATAACATCCCACCAAGAAGGAGCGGATACATCAAGTCTGGTCACGGAAAGAGGGTGTTCCAAGTACAGTTAGATATCTATCCGTTACTCGAAAACTAATTGATGCTATGGGAAATGACTACCAGATTATTTTTTAGGAGCAAAAACTACATAGAGAATGTCAGTCATATGGACACTATGGGTCCTTTAACACTCACTTGTTTGGCAGAGCAGTCCTGTCCAGCCAGGTAGACAGATACACCTTCCTGTCTCACCCGCACACATCCCTCCATTCACGCAGTTGCAGATACCAGTGCAGTTGTCTCCATGCAGTCCCACCTGGCACTCTACGAGAGAATGATTGAAAATTTGACATCCATGTTAACATTAATTGCAGTGTTTTGTTTGTGTGAGACAACTTAATTGAAAGCTTATTCTTCAGCAGGGACAAACCGAGTGAACGCCAATGTTCCCTCTAATGTTGCATGTGTCTGAGCAAATGCTAAAACTCCCTGAGCATTCAGTGGCGCACATCAGATGTGCACACTGTGGCCATACCAGCATCACACCTGTCCCAAATCTGACTTAAGAACAAGTTCAATGTGTTATTATTAATATCAAATAACAACAGTAATTGTCATTAGATTAATTTGTAATATAGGTGATTTGGCCCACTTAAAATAAAAATAACAAACAAATCTTGTTTTTCCTCAGCTATGTACTTGTTGTATTGTATGTCTAGGTGGGGGTCCAACTTTGGAAATAATTTGTACCTCTGTCAGAGATCAAATTTAGTTCCCCTTAAAACATTCGCATGTTGCACAATGAAATGTAAGCATTTCTCTAAAGTGGGCTGGCTCAAGGTGGAGGACAGAGTTAAACAACTTGCACTGAGCCTAGTCTATAAAATCCGCTACACCTCCCTGATACCGAAGTACATGTCAAACTACTTCCTTAACGTAAATGACCGCCATAACCACAACACCAGGGGGTGCTCCACTAACCACGTTAAACCCAGATTCCGAACTAACAAAGGTCTTAACTCATTCTCTTTCTATGCCACATCAATGTGGAATGCGCTCCCAACAGGTATAAAAGAAAGGGCATCTCTATCCTCCTTCAAAACCGCAATAAAAGTTCACCTCCAGGCAGCTACAACCCTAAACTAACACCCTCCCCGGATTGCTAATAATCAAATGTAAACAATCAAATGCAGATACTTTTTCTTTTTCTTATGCCTTCTGATCTCTCTCTCTCTCTCTCTCTCTATGTCCACTACTTGATGTCCATACCCCCCCCCCCACCCCCACCCCCTCCCTCCACACCCCTGATTGTAAATAATGTAAATAATTCAATGTGATTATCTTGTGTGATGACTGTATTATGATGATAGTATATATGATAGTATATATCTGTATCATGAATCAATTTAAGTGGACCCCGACTTAAACAAGTTGAAAAACTTATTCGGGTGTTACCATTTAGTGGTCAATTGTACGGAATATGTACTTCACTGTGCAACCTACTAATAAAAGTCTGAATCAATCAAAAAAGATAAAATGTACATTCCTGTACCTTTCTGTCTGTAAAATATATTTTTTTATTAGCATTTCTGTAATCTACTAACAGCATTTCCTGATTAATATCCATAAATTAACATGAATAATAAATGACAGTGGGATAAGCACACATCTGACTGACAAATCATAGTGTAAGGACCTGGCATTTACAATGTTTGTAGTGTTTGAGTTGTCCAACTTTTTGTGCGGCCTTAAATGCACCAGTGGCTAAGTGCCATGAGTGTGTGTTGTTTTATCTGTTAGGGCTGCTTGTTGTCACTATCACCCACAAAGTTGCATTGTTAAAGCCTACAGAACAAATAGTTTTTCTTTTGTTTGAAGTTCAGATTGGATTTTAAGTTGTGCGCGGCATAGATTTGCTGTGCACCGAGCATGCGTGAGCAGTACGCAATTGCACAGGCGCGCATCTTAGATGGAACGTTAGTGTACACCTGTGCAAACTAATGAGGTACAGTTGAAAAGCTGGCTAAAATATACATTTCTGTCAAGGGGGGTCCTTTGTTTAGGTTTCTTTTAGATGTGTCGCAAAATCATCCATTTTCTACCGCTTGTCCCTTTCGGGGTCTCTCAGCTGCATTCGGGCGGAAGGTGGGGTACACCCTGGACAAGTCGCCACCTCATCGCAAGGCCAACATAGATAGACAGACAACATTCACACTCACATTCACACACTAGGGCCAATTTAGTGTTGCCAATCAACCTATCCCCAGGTGCATGTTTTTGGAAGTGGGAGGGAATCCATGCAGTCACCGGGAGAACATGCAAACTCCACACAGAAAGATCCCGAGCCCGGGATTGAACTCAGAACCTTCGTATTGTAAGGCACATGCAATAACCCCTGTACCACCATGCTGCCCGAAGCTAAAGTCAAATGTGCAAAACTAAGAATGTGATTAATCCAAAAACTAATTGCATTAATCATGTATGTATATGTATGTGCAAACCCCGTTTCCATATGAGTTGGGAAATTGTGTTGGATGTAAATATAAACGGAATACAATGATTTGCAAGTCATTTTCAACCCATATTCAGTTAAATATGCTACAAAGACAACATATTTGATGTTCAAACCGATAAACTTTTTTTTTTTTTCAAATAATCATTAACTTAGAATTTGATGCCAGCAACATGTGACAAAGAAGTTGGGAAAGGTGGCAATAAATACTGATAAAGTTGAGGAATGCTCATCAAACACTTATTTGGAACATCCCACAGGTGAACAGGCAAATAGGGAACAGGTGGGTGCCATGATTGGGTATAAAAGTAGATTCCATGAAATGCTCAGTCATTCACAAACAAGGATGGGGCGAGGGTCACCACTTTGTCTACAAATGCGTGAGCAAATTGTTGAACAGTTTAAGAAAAACCTTTCTCAACCAGCTATTGCAAGGAATTTAGGGATTTCACCATCTACGCTCCGTAATATCATCAAAGGGTTCAGAGAATCTGGAGAAATCACTGCACGTAAGCAGCTAAGCCCGTGACCTTCGATCCCTCAGGCTGTACTGCATCAACAAGCGACATCAGTGTGTAAAGGATATCACCACATGGGCTCAGGAACACTTCAGAAACCCACTGTCAGTAACTACAGTTGGTCGCTACATCTGTAAGTGCAAGTTAAAACTGTCCTATGCAAGGCGAAAACAGTTTATCAACAACACCCAGAAACGCCGTCTGCTTCGCTGGGCCTGAGCTCATCTAAAATGGACTGATACAAAGTGGAAAAGTGTTCTGTGGTCTGACGAGTCCACATTTCAAATTGTTTTTGGAAACTGTGGACATCGTGTCCTCCGGACCAAAGAGGAAAAGAACCATCTGGATTGTTATAGGCGCAAAGTTGAAAAGCCAGCATCTGTGATGGTATGGGAGTGTATTAGTGCCCAAGACATGGGTAACTTACACATCTGTGAAGGCGCCATTAATGCTGAAAGGTACATACAGGTTTTGGAGCAACATATGTTGCCATCCAAGCAACGTTACCGTGGACGCCCCTGCTTATTTCAGCAAGACAATGCATACGTCAGTACAAAGATGAGTGACGAGACTCTCGCACATGTTTTAAAACACGGACATTTTTAGTAGAACCCAATAATCTCTTTTTATTTGTATTTTTTTGTGCGACCCAGAATAGCAAACCACATGTGTGAACGCAGATTGGACCTTGATTAAACTGTGTGTGCTCCTCTAATCTTACCCATCCAAGAAAAGGTCAATAGCAAAGTCTCATTCTGGGGATAATTGCCCACAAACACATCTTAGTTGTGTTTAAGTAGAGGATGTTCAGCACACCATCACACCCTGTTTTAATGAGGTAGCTTCTATTACCTAAAATGCAGTGTGGTCCTGCCCAGCCAGCGGTGCATTGGCAGGCTCCTGTGATGTGGTGGCAGCGGGCACCATTACTGCACACGCACATCTGGCCGCAGGCGAGCCCGTAAAAGCCGTCCTGGCACACTGTGGGCCGAGATTAAAACATCCCAATGGTTACAACTGGCAACTTCGCAACAGAAGACGGGAAGACTGTTTTCCCACATAGTCAAATAATCAATGTCAAATTGCAAAGCAAAGCATGCTCTTCATTGACAATGTCTGTGTTCTGAGCTCACATCCCACATGTGTGGTGGATCTGGGCCACATCAAAGTCTGCGGCGGCTCGGAGGCCGTTCCCTTTTCGGGGTGAGAGAGACGGTAATTAGAGCACCTGCTGTGTCTGCAGGCCTCCACCAATACACAACTAAACAGAACCAGCTTTCTGTGCCCCCTCATGCCTACGTTACAGTCTGTGGCCCGGTGCAAGGAGAAGCTGCATGCTGCAAAGGAAGCATCTGTTCCTCATTGTCGAGCTGAAGGATTGTTAAAGAGTGAAGTTGAATGACACACAGTGTTTGGTAAACACATGTCTCCCATCCAGAACCAACCCAAAACCTAGGAAGTGGATGAACACTGCAAGGACGTAACGTAACTCTGTAAGCATTACTAGAACAGAACTAATGAATTTTCTTTGTCCTAGTGCAGGGGTCGGCAACCCGCGGCTCCTTGACCACTCTGATGCGGCTCAGCTACATACATGCCGACCCCCCCGATTTTCCCAGGAGATTTATGGATCTCAGTGTCCCTCATAGATTACTCCCAGGGAAAAAATGATCCTGTTTACACTCTAATTACTAAATAAAGGGCGTGCCCTAATTGCACTGCAGTAATTGTCCTCTATAGCATTTACATACAGCGTGCCAGTCCAGCCACATGTTGCATGTTGTTATTACTTGCACACACAGGAGACAGCAAAGCATACTTAGTCCATCAGCCACACAGCTTACACTGACGGTAGCCATATCAAACAACTTTAACAATGTTACGTTACAAATATGCGCCACACTGTGAACCCACACCAAAAAAGAATGAAAAACACATTTCTGGAGAACATCCCACCGTAACACAACATAAACACAACACAACACAACCATTACCCAGAATCCCATGCAGCCCTAACTCTTCCGGTCTACATTATACACCCCCGCTACCACCAAATCCCCCCACATATCAACCCCCCCCTCTCCGTGCGTTGGTTGAGCGGAAGAGTTAGGGCTGCATGGGATTCTGGGTATTGGTACCGTCAGTGTAAGATGTGTGGCTGCTGAGTTAGTACGCCTTGCTGTCACTTACGTGAGCAAGCTGAAATTGCATTCTACGTGTGGTCGAGCAGGTATATATATAGGATCACAACTTAAAAATCACTTCTTAAACTCAGATGAGAGGCGAAATGTCTTCTAAGACAAACTGAACATTCCAGTTGCGATCAAATAAATGCCCTGAGAATACAATGTAAATGGGTTGTACTTGTATAGCACTTTTCTACCTTTCTATGGAACTCAAAGCACTTTGACACTATTTCCACATTCTCCCATTCACACACACACATTCACACACTGATGGCGGGAGCTGCCATGCATGGCGCTAACCAGGACCCATCAGGAGCAAGGGTGAAGTGTCTTGCTCAAGGACACAACGGACGTGTCTAGGATGGTAGAAGGTGGGGATTGAACCAGTAACCCTCAGATTGTTTTGCCACGCTGTCGTCAATGACCTGGATGGAAGAGAACATCCATAGGCATGTTTAGTTACCTCCTCCAATGACTCATTCTGCAAAAGTTCTTCTGCACATACTTGTTTTGAAATACTTCATACCCCCATACACGGTGGCAAACACCATTGTCTTCTTACAAGCACTCAAAAGTATCTTATACATGCCATTGCAGTGCTTCTTAATTGTTTATATAACGTCCCCCTAGGAATAAGAAAACATGTTCTGCTCTCCACACTCTTTACCGTGACTATAAGTAGCATAATTGGTTTATAAAATTGTTATACTTACTTCTGCATAACAATGTATCCTTATTAACATTAAAGAAAACAAAAAAGAAAGAAATATAGATCAACTTATAACAAATAACTGCATCAACACTTTTTGTCAGTCTGTAACAGAAAAGATTTAAAGTGCATCAATGTGCCTGAAATAAAAAACAACAACTCCCTATTTAAACTACAAACATTTTTTGAACGACTTCAACTATTTGATACTGAATACTAAAATTAAATAAACTCATGAAATATTAATCAACTCAAATTGATCAGCATCATTGCCTCAGGAGCTTAATGTGTAAAACACGTTAACCTACAAAACGAAAATAAATAAAACAATTTGTGCTGATTTTTTTTAAATTAAAATAATGAAGTCAGGATTAATGGCTACAATGCGCACATTTTGTCGTGCACATCTTTCTAAAGCAGGATTTTGAAGCATGATACTGATAAAGTATGTTCCCTAGGGTCACACGCGCCCCCTGGCATCGCACCGCAACATTCCAGGGAGGCCTGCCCCATTATTTGAGATGACCTGGACTCGAGGAACCAGACAGATATATTGATTTCATGGCCATCCATCTCCTGCTGCACATATTTATTCTGTGACGGTACCTTTCTCTAATTGAAGACATTCAATTAATTTGTTAATTACTTATGCTAATGAACAAAAAATGTACAAAAAATACTGTACTACAATGATTCACACAGACGTTGTGGGTTCCAGAACATACATTTTCTTAGTTCCACACTAAAATACTAAGTTGGTCCAACATGTACTTATTTTTACAAACAAAACAGTAGGTATGTGAATCTTCCAACAATTCACAATTTGATTCGGGTTCTTGGGGTGAAAATTCAATTCCGAATCGATTCTCGATTTCACACAATTTTTGATTCAAACCGATTTTGGCAATATATCATTTGGGACACAAATGAAACCAAAACCTTTTCAAAACAAGGTAAAGGTTACAAAAAAAATATTTTGAAAAATGTATTCTTGAAAACTTTTTTTTTTCAATTTTTGAAAATTATGAAACAATATAGAATCAGGATAAATAAGAATGGCAATTCTGATATGATTTGGGTTTTTTTAGCACCGCTATGTACTTTGCAGTTAACTTAGTATGGTGCCAGTGCGCTTAATATTTTTTTTAAAATTATATTTTGGTATTTTTACAAACTAGAGTGACAACCGTTAGAAAATGGATGGATGTATTTTAACATCCATCTGATATTACATCCAATATATTCAGTAGTGAAGCTGCCGTGGCCATGTGACATCGTCCACAGCACACTATTGGCTGATGGCGGACCAATTACCAATCACAGCGCACTTTGTTCTCACTGACTCAGCCATATTGAGGCATCCTCTATGCTTCATCTTGTGTTTTTCTTAGGATATTTGTTTTCATTTTAATCCTTACGATGTCATCTAGAAGTTCTGCGCCTTCCAAGGCTTCTGGCATGGACTCTAAGTCCAAGAGAATGTTGCTTACCATCAGGGAAAATGTACACCCCCTCATTGCTAAACTAAAATTCTCTCTACTAGCTCCCATTACACGATCAATGAATCTTCGGTGTGCTCCATAAAGCGGGGGAGAAAGAATATAAGGATGATAAAATTCACCTTACAGGGGTGGTTTGCAACATAACTTCCACAATAATTAAGGGAACACTATTAATATTATTTCATTTTTAAAATACTGTTCGAATAATGATTTTTGCAAATTTTGCCTCTTCAAGTGCGATTATGATATCTGTTGAACACCATAAAACCTAAGGATATTTTGGATAGCTTGTGTCCCAATTATATCAGCAGCCAAAAGTTATTTAATTTATCGCTATAGCAGTAGACCATTTAACCAAAGGAAGCCACAAATTGGGCCGCTTTAGAAATGTCGAGTTTTGGCGGTTTCATGAACAGAGGGTGTTCCGTCCACAATTTAAAAAAAATAATTTCCTCCTCCTTCTGATGCTATGAACTCCATTTCTTTTCAACTGGAGGCCTCACTGTGAGGGAAGTATGCCTCCTTTCTGGCAAAGCCAATGACTTTGCTCCCACGCTGACAGCATGACGTCTTGGCCCGCGTCTGCAGTGGTTCAACTGTGACGTTGTTAAAGCTGGCCTGCTGAGTATGTCGTCATCCTAAATGAGCTCTGTGGTAACAATGTTGCAAAAGTACTGCTTATTATATTGTAGTTATTGCCACCATGGCAACAAGCAGTTTTTTTGTTCTGTAGGAACAACTAAATATTTTGTAAAGTATTTTTCTCACGAAACCATCAAAATACTTTTTTTTCCCCAAAAAAAGCAACTAGCTATAAATTTAGTGAGAAGACTTTTGGTGACTAAAATGGAAAGGCTTTTAAAAGCGTGACATGTCTCCTGGGATTGTCTGGATTAGAGCGGTGAAGGTATAAATATAAGATAACACAATATAATGAGTAGATACCATTAAGAATTAATAAAGCACTAGTAAATACATTATTTATAAAGCATATTTTCATCATTAATACTCATTAGTATGCTGTTTATAAACACAGTTATAAATGTTATACTCATTATTAAAAAGCTCATTAGTTAAGGATTAGTACAAAGGCTACTGAATTCATAATTGATATTTATTAGGGCTGTCATAATTAACGGGTTAACTTATATCATTATTCACCAAAAAAAATTGCTTTAACACTGAGATTAATCGGCCCTGCGATGAGATGGCGACTTGTCCAGGGTGTACCCTGCCTTCTGCCGGAGTGCAGCTGGGATAGGCTCCAGCCAACCCCGCGACCCCGAGAGTGACAAGCGGTGGAAAATGGATAGATGGATGGACTTAGATTAATCATGCCATTTATTTGGACAAGTTATTTTACCTTAACCCCTACAGTACTGTACGGTCAGTGATCAGATCAATGCAATTAGTGGGGAGACTTTGACTGGTGTGCTTGTTGGCACATTTCAATCCAAAATACAGCCTAAAAAAAAATTGAGATAAAACTGTTTCCAATTTTTGTGCAAATAAATGACAAGCATTCAGGTAAAACATTTAAAAACTTTCCTTGATGACATGCTGACGATAAAATTGCTTTTGTGTAAAAATATTTCTTAAGCAAATTTCTATTATGCAAGCAAGTAATCATCTGTGGTTAATCATGACGAATCCAAATTCCAAAACGTGATTCATCTAAAAAAAAACAAATATTTGACAGCCCTAATATTTATGAATATTTAGTGTCATATTTAGATAAATGTCCAGGGTGTACCCCGCCTACCGCCCGAATGCAGCTGAGATAGGCTACAGCGCTTCCCGCGACCCCTAAGGGAATAAGCGGTAGATAATTGATGGATGGATGGATGGGCATTTAAAGAGTTCAAATTAAAAAAAATTTTAAAAATACCTGTTCGCCATTTTTATTTACGGTAGGACTCTATTTGATTAACTTCCCATTTTCATAACTGCTATTTCATTATGGATGTCCAAGAGGATTAATTAATTTCACTGGGCGATGCTGTCTTGCAAGCAAGTTTTTTAAAGTACGAGCTGCGTCACACAACAAATTAAACTTCTAAACTGAAGTACTACTGTACATGTAAATGTGTGTAATCCAGCTATGCCACAAATAGATAGCAGTTCTGTTGGAAACACTGTTGTGGGGTTACGGTACAAAGCTTTGTCTTGCGCAATGTAGCAAAAAAAACGACCAAAAGAAGCAACAGAAGAAAGTAAATAAGTAGTTCTACACGTTAATGTGCTATTCATATCTAGATTGAGATATGACTAGAATTGAACAATCTAAGTCTATGAGCATGAACTGTTGAAGGATAATCGGATGAGAGGTGAAACGTACTCTGAGACAGACCAAACAGTCCAGTTGTGATCGGTTGAATGCCCTGGGATGACAATGACCTGGATGAATGGGAACATCCATAGACACGCTGTTCATATTGTTTACTCACTTTTTGTCGTTCTCAAAGGTTTTTCCTCTCTTCTACGGCATTCGTTACAATTAGGAATGGGTATAATTTACATTTTAACCAATAATAGTATCAAATCAATACTTTTAAAGTGGTGCCGGTGCTAAAACGGTGCCAGAACTGGTAGTTAAAAAATAGAAAACATGCACATTTTTGTAAAAAACAAAACAAATCATTGCCTTCGTATTTTTTGCTTTACAAATATACTGTTTTAGCACAATATGCAACCACCATGTACAGCAAAACATATGTTGTATTAGTAATGGATGACCATATTAATGAAATAATGCTACATTGTAGAATACAGACCTCTGCCAAGGCGGAACTTTAAAATGTTTTTTAAGAGTCATGAGTGTGGTTCCCAACTTTTTTTTTCCACCAAGTACTATCTCAGACAAAAAAGTGGCTCTCCAAGTATGACCATAATGACCAACATTCAGATAAAGTAGCCTAGTATGGCTAAGTATTCGTTACAAATAAGGCAGAGGTTTTATTTAATAAGTATATGTCATATTTTTTGCCACTGTGACAGTACACACAGTTTGAACAGTAACACTGTGTTTGAATACATAAAAAATAAAACACTGTACTTTAATCAAGGGATTCTTTCGAGTACCAGTAGATGGAGCCCGTGTACCACTACTGGTACACGTACCACAGTTTGAGAATTACTGGTTTAGTTCATTCTTAAGCTATAGCAGGGAAGGGATTCATATTCCTGTGTGGATCTCACGTGAGAGGAATAGGGGGATTAATCCTTTTGCAATGCAGTCTGCTGAAAATTACAGAAAGCGCCACTCTACTTAGCAACTGACGCTGTGGTCAAAGTTGGAATTGCCACAAAACCCATTGTAAGATATTCAACGCTCTACTGCCGTCTGGCGGCTAAAGGAAATAGTGCATCCCCCAATTTGTCCCCGTTTCACGTGTCAGGTAAACTGCGACGAATGGGGCTATATCAATCCCCTTCATTCTGTACTTCCTGGTTCATCTTTATCTTGATCCTCACCAAATCTCAATAGGGTGTTTACGTACCCACCCCTCTGCAAAGTTAAATGGAGTTGTAGTTGGTTATCTGCCCTACTATTTAATATCTAACTATACATTGACACTGCTCTGCAAACGGTCATTGAAAAAAGGCAGTGTGTGAGGGGGTTCTGCACATATTTGCACAGAGCACAGTGATACTTCAAGTATAATATGTCGTTTGATGCTAAAGATCCCCTTTAATATCCACATAATCACCTCAACATGCTGAAACACACAGGAGACACTCTGCTGATGTATGTCCTGTATGCACGCGGTCAACTTGATGGTTTATTTATACCAGCAGGGGGCAACTGGTTTTCATATCAACCACAGAAGTCTTTGCAAAGTCTGCTGCTGTTTGCAAGTTTAGAGTCGTCCCACTTCCTCCCTTCCTAGTTTATAGGTAGGCACAGGGGATCGGGTCCTCAACTACCACACACATGGTCATCCCTGAAAGACTCCATCTCTGGGCTAAATGAGCTCTTTAAGACAAGGGGATTATTTCCAGATCCCTGCTTGTGTAAGAAAAGAGTGCTGTCAGCCCATAAAGTAGGTCCACACGCAGGACCACACAGAGCAGGCCACAGTAATAGAATAGATAGAATAGAACTTCCTGTTGCTACTCTTACTGGGTCCGGCCCATGGCACACATAATCATTATCTGGGCTTTTGTAAAGATGTTTTTTACTTCACATAAATCCGTCAGTCACTAAAGACGATGTCATAAAAGTTAAGATTAAACAGATTTTGCTGTCCGTGCGTGGAACACTTTACTGTTCGCTTAACACAAGCCGTCATAACGTCACCAAAGCTCACATTTAAGCATTCACACACAGCGCCAACATTTGGGAACTAGGACGAGGTGATTAAAGAAAGGTAAAAATATGATGAATCTATTTGTGGTCGCGTCGGACAAATTTTTGTTTAAATTACACGTTTGCGTCTCATAGCACATACAGGTGAAGCTCAACAAATTAAAATATTGTGCACAGGTTTGTTTATTCCAGCAATTAGATTTACAAGGTGAAATTTATATATGACTTAGGCTCATAACATGCAACTCAAGATATTCCAAGACTTATTATTTATTGACCAATATTTTGATGATTATGGTTTACAGCCTATGAAAAGTATGAATTGAAAATGTTGGTTTTTCAAAATCTGTAAACCATAATCATCAAAATTATAACAAATAAAAAAAAGCTTGACATATTTCACTTGGGATGTAATGAGTTTATATCATGTATTAGTTTTACATTTAAAGTTGAAATGCTGAAAAAAATTTACTTTTAGATGATTTTTTTTTTTTTTAAAGTAGTTTCACCTGTACTTGTGGTGCGTTTAAGGAACCTCGATTAAAGTTCGAAACAGATGCCTCACTAGTTTTTAAAGACAGGGAATTTTAACCCCCAGTAGATGTACTACTAATAATTATGATAATAATGATGTGTTATTATCCACTATTGATAATCCTACATGAATCAGCATATCTCGACCTTACATTATCAAATATAGTTTTTTAGTGCGTGTAAACATGCTGAGTGTTTGTTTGTATGTGAGGCAATGACGTTAGATTTATGTGGATTTGGGCCATTTTGCATTCTTTCTAAAATGTAAAATCAGTTATTCCCTCTCACAGTAGCAAACCCAGCATGGAACACTTCACTGTTCACTCAACACAGACGTCATAACGTCATCAAAGATTACAGTTATGCATTCAACTTTTTGATTGGAGAAAGATTCAAATTTGATAAATCTGTTTGTGGCAGCAAGTTATGTTTAAATTACACTTTTGCCTCTCACAGCACATAACTGTGGTATGTTCAAGGAACCTTGCTTAAAGTTTTGAAACGGAAGCGTCCCTAGTTTTTAATAAGAGTGGAAACGAGGTGGAGGAAACAACCATCTTTTAGATGCATCGCAATTCGTACATGGGCGATTGTAAAGTCGATTAGTAAACATCGATAATAGATTTATTTACTGTAAATAATGTAATGCAGACCGGTCTAAAATTTGGTGGGCCATCTCACCGAGGGATCTGATCAGCTCCTTTATTTTAGGGCCCTTAGGTTCCCGTTTTGCACACATTTCCATTAATTTAATAAATGTAACGGTGTGGACATGAATAGCCCTATTTCCTTTTTGAGTCTGGTAAACTAAACACTTCTGGTCCGTCTCACAGCACATCAGGCTTTTTCCTGATGTCCCCTGAAGTGTGAGAGGCCCATCAGGCAGGGAAACTGAACACCCCAAAAGGGCCTCCAGACAGCAGAATGTGGACAGACTGATAGCTCTATTCCTGCAGTGAGGTCCAGTCAGAGTGACGTCTGTGCCTAAACCATTAGATTGTTATGACTAGGGGACAAGACGCTCTGCTCAAGTGGGGCACGGCCGTGATTTATTGCGAAACATGTCCTGCAGAGGCGGTATGGTACTTTGGTCCCGGTGGTACGATTACAGTAAATCTTACAAGTTGTTCTAACGTGAGGCCGCCTCAAAAAATCTTCATTCTAATAATGTAAAATAAAGCTGGTGTCTCTATCAGTTCAGTTTGCTCTTCAAATGAATCCACAAAAGTTAAATGATAAAGTAATTTAATTTATAATGTCTTGCAATAGGTTTTTTCTTCGGACATAATATTACATGCAAGTGATGCTTTTTTTTTTATACCATCTGTGTCATGAAACAGAGGTGGACATGCGAGAAAACTTAATCTGCAGTGCCCTCTGGTGGAATAAAATATAATTACATTGTTTTATCATCCATTTTTAAACTGCATACAGCCTTTCCTTATCAGGGCCAGGATAAAACTGTATATTTCATTACAAATGTATTCCTTAGCATTGTTGCTTTTAAAATGTGCCATGGCCGACTGGCATTTGGCACTGTGGAAAAGTTTTAAGCCACTACTAGTTTTAATATGACACAGTCGTCCTTCGCCATTATGCACTTTTAATACATCTTTTTTAGCATATTCTACATATATTTTGGTCTAAACTAAGTGTTAAAGTATGTCTTATGTATGCCCCACCCAGCATGTTTGTTATCCTCCATGAAACAAACAAACAATTTAGCACAGTTTGTAATGTTTCTTTGTAATATCACCTTAATATGGAGAAAACATAAGCTACTTTATGGGCCTTCAGTATAACAATCTAGTTATGTTGTGTTCAAAGAAGGTAACCATGGTAACTGTGCACTTATATGGTCCGGAAAGGCTCGATTATGCACTGTTTGGCACAACTTTGTCCAGAAGTGTCATTTACATATGTAGTCTGAGCGCAAAGTAGATTTGCTGTAAAGTAGATTTGTCCTTATATCAAGAAAATAGTATGGTATTTAGAAGTTGATATAAAAATACTGAATTGTCTCAGTGTATCACATTATTTGTGTTGAACTGCAACAGGTGGATCTATACCTTCTGTCAGAGCATTTCATTTTGTTGCTTGTCACTCTGTGTAGGCATAGATGCACAAAGATGCATTATTTGTAGTCACTACTGTAACCAACCATTTCTGGACCAATTGTAATCACTGGTGTACATACTTCCTTTAAACGAATACCTGTGACGTCAGCGGTTATCTCCATATATGGTATAAATATGCCCTGTTCAAGATCTCTCATTTTAAATTAAGGACTCGTACCACTCGACAGCTCGTGAGGGAGCTCCTTTTTGAAGATAAATGTGCTCTGGTTGATCACACTGTGGAAGGCATTTAGAAACGTTTTGCCAGGGCGGCTACTCAATTTTGTCTAAAGATCAACTTCAAAAGACCAAGTGTCTCTACCAACCAAGGAAACTGGTCAATCCCCCTCCAAACCCACAGACTATCACCATAAATCAATAGCCTTTGGTCCACAGCACAGACTTCAAATACCTGGGAAGCATCGTCTCAGACACTAGTCATATGGAGAATGGAATTCAGTCAAGGATGATAAATGCCAGTGATGCTTTCAGCAGGCTTCGTGATCGATTATGGAAAAACATTGTCAACATTTGCATAGAGTGCAAGTCGTACCGTGCGATTGTGCTGTCAACGCTACTGTACGGTGCCGAAACCTGTACTGTCTATCGCAGACAAGTAAAAAAAACTCCATGCATACACGATGAGACATCTGAGATTCATCATGAACATCAAATGGATCGACAAAGTCACCATCAATGAGATTCTGGGCCATACTGGGCTTCTATCGATGTCTGACATACTCAGTGAGAAAAACCTCCGCTGGCTGGGTCACGTCCATCGAATGAACCACGACCGACTACCACGCCAACTGCTATACTCCCAGTTATCAGAAGGAAGCAGGAATCAGGGGAGACCACGCCTCCGTTTCAAAGATCTGGCTGCGAGGAACATGAAGGCCCTTGACATTAATCGCCATCAATGGCAAGAGACAGAACAGCCTTGAGGTCATTTACATGCACCAAAGCACATTCATGAAATCGAACAGTTCTCGTCAAATCCAACTGACTGAAAGAGAAAGAGATGTAAATATACCCTAAGTGCTCTGCGCGCGGCCGCCATTGTAGTCCGCGCTGTAATCAATAAGCTCCTTCTTTTTCACCATCCTCTTGTTGTGGGGCAGACTGGCTCGTACATGCACATGCATCCTCGGCTGTTGCCATTTCTATTAGACATTAACGTATAGTTTGAAAATAATCTGTCAGTATACTGGAGGCGCTAAAAACAACAACAAAGATGGTATGGTGAAGACGCAGTCGAAGTGAAGCCGTGGAAATAGGATCGCCCATGAAACGGCGTTGGAGATGGTCTGTAAAACCTAATCCATGCAAGATTTTGACCAAAGAACCATCATTACATGTTATGTAGACCCCAATGGAGTGTTTTAAATGTAGAAACAAAAAGACATGAAGGCTGCAGTGGTGAAACAAATCCACACGAGGGCAGCAGTCGCTGAAGCTTGTGCTCAAACTATAGAAAATCTGTTTATGAACTTACTTTCTTCACATTTGTCTCCAGTATAGCCAGCCTCACACACGCATTGACCGGTCACAGGGTCACAGCCCAAAGAATTGTCTTGGCACTGGCAGCTACTGTTGCATCCTGGACCCCAGGAACCAGATCCACACACTGCACAAAAGAAATGTGTACTCGTTGGTATCAAACTATCATCAGTATTTGAATCAGAGCGATGAACTTTCTATAAACCAGCAGAGTAAATAGCAAAGATTTATGGTATTGATCTAACAAATGACACCTGTCGTCGCAAATTATGAATCAAAGTGCAAACCTTTTCTATCGCACACAAAAAGAAATACAGGTTACCTTAAACAAAACATTTACAAGGTACATAACCTGCTGGATGACATTTTAAACCCAATTATTTTTACACCCACAGCTTGACGTACTGAATAGGCGCATATTTACACAAGTGTTAAGTATGCAAACATATACCACACTTGCGGACACATGCTTCATTCAGTACATTATGCAATGTCATGCAAGTACAGTTCATTACAATCATTCTCTTTACGACCACATGAGGGCGCAATCACATGACGCAAATCTGCTCCAGCAATGCTCCTGTTATTTGAAACTTTTCATGAAAGACATGAACTGGGCCATCTGTGCCAAATGTTGCAAAGCCGATATTTACATTTGTCGATATTTTGGTTTGTCTCACCCAGTTGACATCTCTCTCCATGAAGCCCTGCAGGACATCTCAGGCTGCATTCGCCAGTCCCGGGGTCACATGACCCTCCACCTGGGCAGTCACATGACCGCTCGCAGCCAGCGCCAAAGAAGCCAGGCTCACATTCTGCATTAGAACACACAAACATGCACATTAAATTACTGGGGAGCAATAACAGTGCTGTACTGTAACTGGAATAATTGTGTTTCGCTCTCATCTGATGCAGCTTTTAATGCCGTCACGAGAAATAAAGTGTGGTTACGTTAGACCGGGGGTCAGCAACCTGCGGCTCTCGAGCCGCATGCGGCTTTTTAGTGCCGCCCTAGTGGCTCCCTGGAGCACTTTTATAAAAAGGATTGAAAATGGAAAAAGATGGGGGGAAAATATTTGTTTTGTTTTAGTATGTTTTTTGTTTGAGAACAAACATGACACAAACCTTCCCAATTGTTAGAAAGCCCACTGTTTAATATGTTTAATATGAGTATTTGGAGAAAATTGTTCTATCATACTAATTTCGGCGGTTCTTGAACTCACAATAGTGTGACTCAACAGTTTGTTTACATGTAAAATCGTCCACTCCTTTGTCTCATTTTGTCCACCAAAAGTTTCATGCTGTGCGTGAATGCACAAAGGTGAGCTTTGTTGATGTTATTGACTTGTTCGAGAGCTAATCAGGCATATTTGGTCAGGGCATGACTGCAAGCTAATCAATGCTAACATGCTATTTAGGCTAGCTGTATGTACATATTGCATCATTATGCCTCATTTGTAGGTATATTTGAGCTCATTTAATTGTATCCTCTTTGTATATAATTTAGTTTTGCATGTCTCATGACACATTTCAGATAGTTGTTTGTGCGCCATGTTGTTCCAGACCACAGCGAACGTTACCTAGCTTGCCAAAGATTGTAATAAATCTATTAAAAGAAGACAGCCAGCCGTTTACTTAAACTTAGACACACACATCTATACCTTTGGTCATTAAAAGCCAGTCATTTCCAGGAGTTATCTCACCTTCTGAGTAGCCTCTGACTTACTAATGGTTTCTAATGTTGTAAAAATGTGTAGAATAAATAATACATTTCAACATTTATGTCAACGAAGATTTGCTTCAGCCTGCGACACATAGTCATTTTGATAGTAGGCTAATATAATTAATATAGACACTTACATCATGTGTTGTCTTCATTATAACACTTACAGGTATATGACTTTTAAAATCATTTTGATAGTAGGCTAATATAGCTAATATAAACACTTACATCATGTGTTGCCTTCATTATAACACTTACATAAGACTTTTCATTTTTTGCGGCTCCAGACAGATTAGTTTTTTGTATTTTTGGTCCAATATGGCTCTTGCAACATTTTGGGTTGCCGACCCCTGCGTTAGACACTCGAGTGGTGACAGGGAGTTCAGGTGGTAGACCTGAGAGTGTTCACCATGTGGACATAATGAACCCTCTCTCCCAGGAGGTTGATATTGCTGCCTAACAAAATAAATACAATCAGATCCATTTTGCTGTTGCGGGTTTATACCTTTCTCACATTGTTGGCCTTGGTATGCAGGCTTACAGATACAGCTCCCCGTCTTTGGGTCACAGCCAGTGGAATGTTGTCCAACACAGTCACATTCCTTCGAACAGCTAGCGCCGTGTGTCCACTTGGGGCAAGCTGAAGCGTTGCAGCACAGTTTGAAAACACAAAAGAATATAGTTAGTTTGGGGGATTTTTAATGTTTGTAAACCGTTGCTCCCATAACTTGGGCAGAATTTGACTCTAAAGGGCGTTTTTTTTATGTTCGTGCATATGTGTTACATCTGGGCACATTTTTGTGCTTCTTTTCAAATGACTTCATCGTAGTTTTAGGGGAAAATGACACCACCCACCTACCAACACAACTGACAGTTATCCCAAACTCTGTGATCTTTAATCGTTGTTCACCCTCCTTATGTTGTCTGATATATTTTGCAAACAATCTGATATCTGTGAGTCCTCAAGCTGTAACTCTTTTTCTTACACACCCCTGCTGCCTGCTACCGCTACCGAATTAAAAACTGAATCATGGGGGTCTCAACAAAGACTCAAGTTTTACTAACTCAAAGGTTAGCTAAGACTTGAGTCTTACTAAGTCGCAGATGCTTGAGGAAGACTTAAGTTTCAAAGATTCACAGGTTGACAAAGTTTTGAGTTTTACTGAGTCATAGGTGATCTAGGGAGACTCACGTTTAACTAACTTAAGGGTGACAATGACTGAAATTATGCTGTTAAGACTTCAGTTTCACTGACTCACATGTACTTGAGGAAGACTCGAGTTTCACTGAATCATGGGATCTCAACAAAGACTCGAGTTTTACTAACTCACAGGTTAGCTAAGACTTGAGTCTTACTAAGTCGCACATGCTTGAGAAAGACTTAAGTTTCAATGACTCACAGGTTGACAAAGTTTTGAGTTTTACTGACTCATAGGTGATCTAGGGAGACTCACGTTTCACTAACTTAAGGGTGACAATGACTGAAATTATGCTGTTAAGACTTCAGTTTCACTGACTCACATGTACTTGAGGAAGACTCGAGTTTAACTGAATCATGGGGTCTCAACAAAGACTTGAGGTTTACTAATTAAAGGTTAAAAGACTTGAGTCTTACTAAGTCGCAGATGCTTGAGGAACACTTTAGTTTCAATGACTCACAGGTACTCAATGAAGACCCGAGTTTCCCTGACTCAAAGGTTGACAAAGACCCGACTTTCACTGACTTATAGCTGCTCGAGGACGACATAAGTTTCACTGACTCACGGTAGATTGAGGGGAAACTCGAGTTTCACTGAATCATGGGATCTCAACAAAGACTCGAGTTTTACTAACTCACAGGTTAGCTAAGACTTGAGTCTTACTAAGTCACACATGCTTGAGAAAGACTTAAGTTTCAATGACTCACAGGTTGACAACGTTTTGAGTTTTACTGACTCGTAGGTGATCGAGGGAGACTCAAGTTTCACTAACTTAAGGGTGAAAAAGACTGAAGTTATGCTGTTAAGACTTCAGTTTCACTGACTCACATGAACTTGAGGAAGACTCGAGTTTAACTGAATCATGGGGTCTCAACAAAGACTTGAGGTTTACTAATTAAAGGTTAAAAGACTTGAGTCTTACTAAGTCGCAGATGCTTGAGGAACACTTTAGTTTCAATGACTCACAGGTACTCAATGAAGACCCGAGTTTCCCTGACTCAAAGGTTGACGAAGACCCGAGTTTCACTGACTTATAGCTGCTCGAGGACGACATAAGTTTCACTGACTCACGGTAGATTGAGGGGAAACTCGAGTTTCACTGAATCATGGGATCTCAACAAAGACTCGAGTTTTACTAACTCACAGGTTAGCTAAGACTTGAGTCTTACTAAGTCGCACATGCTTGAGAAAGACTTAAGTTTCAATGACTCACAGGTTGACAAAGTTTTGAGTTTTACTGACTCATAGGTGATCGAGGGAGACTCAAGTTTCACTAACTTAAGGGTGACAAAGACTGAAGTTATGCTGTTAAGACTTCAGTTTCACTGACTCACATGAACTTGAGGAAGACTCGAGTTTAACTGAATAATGGGGTCTCAACAAAGACTTGAGGTTTACTAATTAAAGGTTAAAAGACTTGAGTCTTACTAAGTCACAGATGCTTGAGGAACACTTTAGTTTCAATGACTCACAGGTACTCAATGAAGACCCGAGTTTCCCTGACTCAAAGGTTGACGAAGACCCGAGTTTCACTGACTTATAGCTGCTCGAGGACGACATAAGTTTCACTGACTCACGGTAGATTGAGGGGAAACTCGAGTTTCACTGACTCATGGGTCAAGTTTCACTGACCCATGGCAGGTACTTTACATATACTCAATCAATCAATCAATCAATGTTTATTTATATAGCCCTAAATCACAACCCGAGTTTCACTGGCTCATGGGTTGACGAGGAAGAGCCAAGATTCACAGACTCACAGGCTGACAAGGACTCAACTTTCACTGACTCACGGGTACTCAATGAAGACTCCAGTGTCGGGGGAATTTGTTGCACTTGATGCTCTGAGACGAGTTACTTAAAGGCCTACTGAAACCCACTACTACCGACCACGCAGTCTGATAGTTTATATATCAATGATGAAATCTTAACATTATAACACATGCCAATACGGCCGGGTTAACTTATAAAGTGACATTTTAAATTTGCCACTAAACTTCCGGTTCGAAACGCCTCTGAGGATGACGTATGCGCGTGACGTAGCCCGGCGAACACGGGTATGCCTTCCACATTGAAGCCAATACGAAAAAGCTCTGTTTTCATTTCATAATTCCACAGTATTCTGGACATCTGTGTTCGTGAATCTGTTGCAATCATGTTCATTGCATTATGGAGAAGGAAGCTGAGCAAGCAAAGAAGAAAGTTGTCGGTGCGAAATGGACGTATTTTTCGAACGTAGTCAGCAACAACAGTACACAGCCGGCGCTTCTTTGTTTACATTCCCGAAAGATGCAGTCAAAATGGAAGAACTCGGATAACAGAGACTCTAGCCAGGAGGACTTTTGACTTCGATACACAGACGCCTGTAGAGAACTGGGACAACACAGACTCTTACCAGGATTACTTTGATTTGGATGACAAAGACGCAGACGTGCTACTGTGAGTATGCAGCTTTGGCTTCTAAACATTTGATCGCTTGACCGTATGTGCGCAACTTTTTTTTGCGTATGTACGTAACTTTTTTTAAATATATAAGCTTTATGAACCTTGGGTTAGGTGAACGGTCTTTTGGGCTGAGTGATTGTGTGTGTTGATCAGGTGTTTGAATTGTATTGGCGTGTTCTATGGAGCTAGGAGCTAGCATAGGAGCTAGGAGCTAGCATAACAAACACGCAGGTGTTTTTATGCAGGATTAATTTGTGGCATATTAAATATAAGCCTGGTTGTGTTGTGGCTAATAGAGTCTTGTGTTTATTTACTGTTGTAGTCATTCCCAGCTGAATATCAGGTCACCCCCGGCTCTCACAGCATCTTCCCTATCTGAATAGCTTCAACTCCCCACTAGTCCTTCACTTGCACTTTACTCATCCACAAATCTTTCATCCTCGCTCAAATTAATGGGGAAATTGTCGCTTTCTCGGTCCGAATCTCTCTCACTTCATGCGGCCATCATTGTAAACAATAGGGAACTTTGCGTATATGTTCAACTGACTACGTCACGCTACTTCCGGTAGGGGCAAGCCTTTTTTTTATCAGATACCAAAAGTTGCAATCTTTATCGTCGTTGTTCTATACTAAATCCTTTCAGCAAAAATATGGCAATATCGCGAAATGATCAAGTATGACACATAGAATAGATCTGCTATCCCCGTTTAAATAAAAAAAATTCATTTCAGTAGGCCTTTAAGTGAAGTACCCAATGGGGAAACTCTTGCGTACAAAAATTAATTAGAACTCAACTCAGTAAAAGGAAGTTTCCCATTATTACAAACAATAATGTATACATTATTTTACTAATTTTTAGTGAAAAAGAAGTTTGTTTTATGCAATTATTGATTAAAAAAGATACTTTATTAACTTGTAATGAAACAAAAAGTTTGTCTTATGCAACTATTGATTAAAAAAAAGATACTGAAAACAAAGACTTGCACATGTAAGACATTTACAGCATGAGCATGGACACATCTGCAATCATTGTAAAGAATGATTAATCGATGTGTAGTCTGCCAAAATTGTCCCTATGCAGCAGCAAAAACCCCACTCCACCCTTGTCCCGCTTGACAGTGGCTTTGTGTGAGGTGCAGCTGCAGTCTCTGGTTACACCCTCTCCACCCTCCACATGTCCCGCTGCAGGATGGAGCAGGCAGCTGTGAGAATCTGACAATATTCCATGAGAGCGTTCTGCTATCATTTCGTTGAAAGACCAGCAAGAAGTGATCATGATGTCTATCCGGAGACTTCGTGGCGACCCTAAAACCCTGGGGGATGTCAATATGGTGAAGGAGGAGTTGAGGAATCTTTACTACAAACGACTGTTGCCGATAGAGAAGCACTATTCCTTCCATCAGTTCCACTCTCCAAGCTACGAGGACGCAGACTTTGACAACAAGCCGATGGTGCTGGTGATGGGTCAGTACTCAACGGGAAAGACGACTTTTATCAGGTAAGTATCAAGATTGCATTACTTTGTGCATTTGAAAACACTGCATTCTGCTGACTCTACAGAAAAACACTTTGTAATCCTCAGATATCTAATCGAACAAGACTTTTTGGGGAGCAGAGTTGGACCAGAGCCAACCACTGATTGCTTCACAGCCTTAATGCATGGGGAGGCGGAGGGAGTCATACCAGGGAATGCCCTCACCATGGATCCCAAAAAACCCTTTCGCAACCTTGACCCTTTTGGAAACACTTTTCTAAACAGGTAACAGGAGGAAGGGGAATGTCATATAAGGTCTTGTTTTAGAAGTGATAGTCTTACTGAGCTGTAACAAAAATGTTAGTGAGAGGAAGTACGGTTTTTATAAGTGAGGACAAGAGCATAACGTTGCTAATAGAACCATTTTAAAACAAGTTACAAAGGCTCTATATTGGTTTTTGGCGATACTACAAAGTTGGGTATCGATCCAATACCAAGTGCAGTAGTTCCAGTGGATGATACTTCACATTTTCAAGATCAATGCATGATTCAATTATTGATCAAAATTACAAGCAGACAAATACACAGGATGGCGATGTAGCAATATCAATTACATTTTTGTACTATTCTCTACTATTGGCTCTGATTTAAATCCTTTGGTTTTTGCCCTTAAAGGAGAACTGCGTTTTTTTGGGAATTTTGCCAATCATTCACAATCATTATGAACGACATGACGACGAATGTATTTTTGTTTATTCATTCAAACTCGTAAAAAAAGGAAATAAAAGTCCGCTTACAATGGAGCCAATGGGAGGTCCTCTGTTCCGCCCATAAAACCCAATAAATACCCATTCAAAAACCACAAACAATACTCCATTTACATTTCGGGACTTGAATATTAACCAAGTATTTGTGATATTGTTATTATACACGCTAATGCAGACTAACTATTTATAGCCGCGCCGTGATCAATAGCTTGTGTGGCATCATCTTCATGCTTCCTTGGTTGTGGAAGTTTATTGTAGATCATAAATCCTGCCTTTCGCATGGATAGTAGAAGGATGAGGATGTATTCCGACTAGTTGGTACACTTTGACAGCCAATTTAGACCCGGGAATAGCGAGAACGACATGAAAAGAAGCTTACATTCACGGCACTTTTCTTCGCAAGGATTATGAATCGTTCTTGATCTAAATGGGACTAAGATTATAAGAAAAAAGTTCCAGCAATCGGTGTGATGTTTTATTATGTTTGTTGGCTCTCATTAAGTCTGCAGTGAATAGTAATCAGTGATGTTGTAAATGTTGTGATGCATTTTTTAATTTAATGCGCCGCGTATGCTTGAAATAAGCAAAATAAGTACATTTTAAATGTGCCCGTTACTACATTACATGTATACTTAAATCATGTTTATAAAACCTTAATGGAGGTGTTTGGGTGTTTTTAAGGGCTTGTATAGGCAGAGTAGAGTGACTCACGTGGGTTCATTGTAAGCGGATATTTAATCACATTCATTTACTATTTAAAATGCAATAAAAAAAACAAAAAACATGTATTATTTTCTTATGTAAGGATTGTGAATGATGGGCAAAATTCCGAAATAAATGCAGTTTTCCTTTAAAGCCCACTTACAGTTGCGATCAAAAGTTTACATACACTTGTAAAGAACATAATGTCAGGGCTGTCTTGAGTTTCCGATCATTTCTACAACTCTTATTTTTTTGTGATAGAGTGATTGGAGCACATACTTGTTGGTCACAAAAAACATTCATGAAGTTTGGTTCTTTTATGAATTTATTATGGGTCTACTGAAAATGTGACCAAATCTGCTGGGTCAAAAGTATACATACAGTAATGTTAAGTTAAGTTAAAGTACCAATGATTGTCATACACACACTTGGTGTGGTGAAATTTGTCCTCTGCATTTGACCCATCCCCTTGACCACCCCCTCAGAGGTGAGGGGAGCAGTGGCTAGCAGCGGTGCTGCGCCCGGGAATCATTTTTGGTGATTTAACCCCCAATTCCAACCCTTGATGCTGAGTGCCAAGCAGGGAGGTAATGGGTCCCATTTTTTTATAGTCTTTGGTATGACTCGGCCGGGGTTTGAACTCACAACCTACCGATCTCAGGGCGGACACTCTAACCACTAGGCCACTGTCCCTTGGCAAGTTTCACTGCAATAAGGCGCTTTTGGTAGCCATCCACAAGCTTCTGGCAAGCTTCTGGTTGAGTTTTTGACCACTCCTCTTGACAAAATGTGTTGGTTTTCTGACCAGCATTGTCCACATGTTTATGTCAGGACTTTGAGAAGGCCTTTCTAAAACCTAAATTTTAGCCTGATTTAACCATTCCTTTACCACTTTTGACGTGTATTTGGGGTCATCGTCCTGTTGGAACACCCAACTGCGCCCAAGACCCAACCTCCTGGCTGATGATTTTGGGTTGTCCTGAAGAATTTGGAGGTAATCCTCCTTTTTCATTGTCCCATTTACTCTCTATAAAGCACCAGTTCCATTGGCAGCAAAACAGGCCCAGAGCATAATACTACCACCACCATGCTTGACGGTAGGAATGGTGTTCCTGGGATTAAAGGCCTTACCTTTTCTCCTCCAAACATATTGCTAGGTATTGTGGCCAAACAGTTCAATCTGACATCACATGGACAAAGATAAGACCTTCTGGAGGAAAGTTCTGTGGTCAGATGAAACAAAGATTGAGCTGTTTGGCCACAATACCCAGCAATATGTTTGGAGGCGAAAACGTGATGCCTTTAATCCCAGGAACACCATGCCTACCGTCAAGCATGGTGGTAGTTGTATTATGCTCTGGGCCTGTTTTGCTGCCAATGGAACTGGTGCTTTACAGAGAGTAAATGGGACAATGAAAAAGGAGGATTACCTCCAAATTCTTCAGGACAACCTAAAACCATCAGCCCGGAGGTTGGGTCTTGGGTGCAGTTGGGTGTTCCAACAGGACAATGACCCAAAACACCCGTCAAAAGTGGTAAAGGAATGGCTAAATCAGGCTAGAATTAAGGTTTTAGAATGGTCTTCCCAAAGTCCTGACTTAAACATGTGGACAATGCTGAAGAAACAAGTCCATGTCAGAAAACCAACAAATTTAGCTGAACTGCACCAATTTTGTCAAGAGGAGTGGTCAAAAATGTAACCAAAAGCTTGTGGATAGCTACCAAAGCGCCTTATAGCAGTGACACTTGCCAAGGAACATGTAACCAAATATTAACATTGCTGTATGTATACTTTTGACCCAGCAGATTTGGTCACATTTTCAGTAGACCCATAACAAATTCATAAAAGAACCAAACTTCATCAATGTTTTTGTGACCAAAAAGTATGTGCTCCAATCACTCTATCACAAAAAAATAAGAATTGTAGAAATTATTGGAAACTCAAGGCAGCCATGACATTCTGCGCTATGTAAACTTTTGATCGCGACTGTATGTCCACTGACTTATATGCTGAGTTCATTAACAGTAACAAAAACGACAAAAGATTTTGTGATAATAAAAAGTCTCGATCTAACCACTGTATTATCGACCATATACTGATACTATACCTGGAATTGTTACTGTACATATTTATTGTTCGGATCAGTTTATTCAGTTATATAGCACATTTAAAAACAACCCCAGTTGGCCAAAGTGCTGTACAGACATAAGAAAAGGGCCACATGGTGTCACATTTACATTGTAACACGGAAGGATGAATACGGTAGTAAAATATACCTTAAAAGAAGTGCAGAATATATCACCTAAAATGCTAAAATGTAATAAATAAATGAAAAAGGATTAAAAAAAAGAAATAAAAACAACCAAGATACCCTGTCTAACTGGATTTGAACGCCACAGAGTAAAAATATGTTTTTAGCCTAGATTTAAATTGGCTCAGAGACTGGGAGGACCTAATAGATAGTGGAATGTTGTTCCACAGTCTGGGCCCTGCCACTGAGACGGCTCTATCTCCTCTGTTTTTTAGCCTAGTTTTTGGGACAGCCAGGAGTAGCTGGTCTGAAGACCTCAGGGTCCTGCTGGGACAATAAGGCTGCAGCAGCTCAATAAGATAGGGCCAGGCTTCTTGGTGCAAGCATTTAAAATCAAAAAGTACAATTTTAAAATCAACTCTAAATGTAACTGGAAGCCAATGAAGGGAAGCCAGTACAGGGTAATGTGCTCACGTCGTTTAGTTTTAGTTAAAAGACGAGCAGCAGAATTCTGCAAGCGCTGCAGCCGCTGGAGAGAGCCCTGATCCAGGCCTGCATACAAAGAATTACAGTAATCCAGCCGTGACGTCACACATGCATGGATAGCTCTTTCAAAGTCAGCCTGTGGAAGATACTGTTTTATTTTTGCGAGGAGTCTTAGTTGAAAGAAGCTAGATTTAATGACAGAGCTAATTTGTTTGTCCATCTTAAGCAAGCTGTCAAAAGTGACTCCAAGGCTCCTTGCTGACGTGTGGCAATATGATGACAGAGCACCAAGAGCACTGTCATGTCCTTGCAGCCGGTTTGTTTGACCAAATACGACGATTTCTGTTTTATTTTTGTTTAAGTATAAAAAAATTGGCCCCCAACCATTCCTGTATATCATGCAAACAGTTCTGCAGAGTAGTCATCGCAACCTGGGTGTTGCCTACTGTTACATGCAGATATATTTGAATAGCGTCTGCGAAACAGTGAAAAGAGACATTGTGCTTTTTTAAAAACAGCACCCAGGCAAAGCATGCATAAAGAAAAGAGGACAGGTGCTAAAATTTTACTTTTGGGTACACCATACTTAAGGGGAGACTCAGAGGAGGAGTATTGGCCTAGGTTTACAGAAAATCTTCTGCTGGTCAAAAATGACTGGAACCATTTTAGAGCTGTTCCCCTAATACCCACACAAGACTCAAGGCGAGTTAAAAGAATGCTGTAGTCCACAGTATCAAAAGCAGCTGTCAAATCTAAAAGCACAAGAACTGCAGATTGACCTGAGTCCACAGCTAAAAGCAGGTCATTAAAAACTCTTAAAAGGGCAGTTTCTGTGCTGTGTTGTGATTTCAAACCAAACTGGAATTTTTCCCCAATATCATTTGAGTTAAGATAAGGAAGAAGTTCATCATAAATAACCTTCTCTAGGACCTTGGATAAAAAAGGCAACTTTGAGATTGGTCTAAAATTTGATAAAATATTGGGGTCAAGGTTATTCTTTTTGATTAGTGGCTGGACAACAGCATGTTTCAAGGAGTTTGGGAAACATCCACACCTCAGGGAGGAATTGACTAGGTGGACACTAAAAGGCCCAATAGAGTTAAAAACCTATTTAAAAAGCCGACATGGGATAATGTCCAGTGGACATGCAGACGGTTTTATCTGTTGAGCTATTTTTGTTCATTCAGGGAGGGAGTGGGACAACCTTAAGAAAGTCAATGACTTTACCATAAAAGTGGGTGATCATTGTTATCACCAGGAAAGATGAGGTCACCTACCTAGGTTCCATTCTAGAGGCTAACCTTTCCTGTGATAAAATGGTAACCAAGGTAATCAGAAAGGTTAACCAACGAGCGAGATTTCTCTACAGAATCTCCTCTCTGGTCAACAAAAGCACCTTGAGGATTCTGGCGGGAACTCTCGTTCAACCCTTTTTCGATTACGCATGCACCTCCTGGTACCCTAGCACCTCCAAAACCCTCAAATCTAAACTCCAAAGATCTCAGAACAAGCTAGTCAGGTTACTTCTAGACCTCCACCCCAGATCACACCTCACTCCTACCCACTTCTCTAAAGTGGGCTGGCTGAAGGTGGAGGACAGAGTTAAACAACTTGCACTGAGCCTAGTCTATAAAATCCACTACACCTCCCTGATACCAAAGTACATGTCAAACTACTTCCTTAACGTAAATGACCGTCATAACCACAACACCAGGGGGAGCTCCACTAACCACGTTAAACCCAGATTCCGAACTAACAAAGGTCTTAATTCATTCTCTTTCTATGCCACATCAATGTGGAATGCGCTCCCAACAGGTATAAAAGAAAGGGCATCTCTATCCTCCTTCAAAACCGCAATAAAAGTTCACCTCCAGGCAGCTACAACCCTAAACTAACACCCTCCCCGGATTGCTAATAATCAAATGTAAACAATCAAATGCAGATACTTTTTCTTATGCCTTCTGATCTCTCTCTCTCTCTCTCTCTCTCTCTCTCCCTCTCTCTCTCTCTCTCTCTCTCTCTCTCTATGTCCACTACTTGCTGTCCATATCCTACCCCCCCCCCCTCCACACCCCTGATTGTAAATAATGTAAATAATTCAATGTGATTATCTTGTGTGATGACTGTATTATGATGACAGTATATATGATAGTATATATCTGTATCATGAATCAATTTAAGTGGACCCCGACTTAAACAAGTTGAAAAACTTATTCGGGTGTTACCATTTAGTGGTCAATTGTACGGAATATGTACTTCACTGTGCAACCTACTAATAAAAGTCTCAATCAATCAATCAATCAAAACACTGGCTCAAAACACTCAAAGGCAGTAAGACATGTTTCCACAGAGACTACAGCAGCAGGAAGGGACAGTCTAATCATTGATATTTTCTCTGTGAAAAATGTCCAAAATTGTTCACAGAGAGTAGAAGAGGGCACCACACTGTTGGAGTTCAGTGGATTAATAAGCGAATGTTTACATTCAAGCAGTCTTAGTGGTTAGCATATCCTCCTACAGTGTGTAGCATGTATAGCTATTCCTTGTCAGTGATGATTTGTAAAAGAAGTTTATTTGCCGCCATGGAGGCGAGATTTGGTGACTTGGAAGTGGCTTTGCACTGTGGAGGGACATTAGCAAAGACGCTACGTTGCGTTGAGGACACGCTCATTCTTTCATCACAATTAAATTTATAGAAAACAGCTAAAATGCGTCATCAACACGATATAACTATAGCATTTAAATTTAATTTACTGTATATCGTCTATATCGCACTACCCCAAGATCACAGCTCTTACCATGGTCTGGTACCTGAAGATTTCTATGATCTATTAACCTGCATTGCAGTCCTTAATCTCAATTGGAATTTTCACACCTCTCCCCTTTTATATATATTAATTAGGGCTAGAGATGTCCGATAATATCGGCCTGCAGATATTATCGGCCGATATATGCGTTAAAATGTAATATCGGAAATTATCGGTATCGTTTTTTTTATCATCGGTATCTTTATTTTTTTTTATTTTTTTTTTTTAATTAAATCAACATAAAAAACACAAGATACACTTGCAATTAGTGCACCAACCCAAAAAACCTCCCTCTCCCATTTACACTCATTCACACAAAAGGGTTGTTTCTTTCTGTTATTAATATTCTGGTTCCTACATTATATAATACAGTCTGCAAGGGATACAGTCCGTAAGCACACATGATTGTGCGTGCTGCTGGTCCACTAATAGTACTAACCTTTAACAGTTCATTTTACTCATTTTCATTCATTACTAGTTTCTATGTAACTGTTTTTATATTGTTGTACTTTGTTTTTTATTCAAGAAAATGTTTTTAATTTATTTATCTTATTTTACTAATTTTTTAAAAAAGTACCTTATCTTCACCATACCTGGTTGTCCAAATTAGGCATAATAATGTGTTAATTCCACGACTGCATATATCGGTTGATATCGGTATCGGTTGATATCGGTATCGGTAATTAAAGAGTTGGACAATATCGGAATATCGGATATCGGCAAAGAGCCATTATCGGACATCCCTAATTAGGGCTGTCAAAGTTAGCGCGAAGGTAACAAGTTACCGAAAGTTTCCTTTATCGGCAAAAAAAATTTTGAAGCCCTGGCAGGTCGCTCTCTTTACAAGACCAAAGTTATGTCCATCCACTGTCGGTGTGAGTTCCTAGCTACTAGAAACACTAGCAGTGTTGCCATGAAAGCGACTTTAGGCTTGGATTTTTCTAAACTCGCCTGCAGATTTCATGAGTCGCAGGTTGCGTATTTTTGGGCCTGTTTTTGAACGTGTGGTTACTTATTTGGGCTTGTTTTTCTGTTCACGTTTAAAGCAAAACATGAATGTGAGGATGGCGCCGCTAGCATAAATGCTACTTAAATAGGATTGCCAAAGGTCCCTTGAAACACGGAATCATTTCGTATTTAGAAACAAAAGTATTGAGCAGTCAAGTGGCGCACTTGTCCAGTAATTTTATTAACTAAGTGGCCAACAGAGCCGATTATTTTAGTTTCCATGTTCCCGGGTTGTCGCGCCCTGTAAAAGAACAAGGTAAATTGTGACATCACACGCCAGTTTTGACACGGCAGTTTCGCCAACACGCACGGAGCAGGCATCTTGTCAGCGCAGCAGATACTGTAACGAAAGTAAGTGTATGAGAGTTTAAATACAAGTGTTCTCCTGTCTATGGTTGCAATAAGCGCAATATTTATATGAGCGTGTTTGTTTCGTAACTGAGTGCAGTTGGTCCGAGGTCCAGCACACGTCATTTAATGTGGATATTACACTTCCAATTTGAGGTATGTGGCTTAAAACTATTAATGGCGTGTCATTTATTCCACTTTAATGAGCTATGAGTGTGTGTAATGCTTTTATTTAATGATAAATTACACAACATAGCATAAAGAAAATAATCTCGCTGAGAGGAGATCTACTAACAAATGTTATATTAGTGAAACAAATATCTCACCTCTCTTTTTCTAACAGTAGTTTTCACAGTGATGAAAGTTGGAGACCTGCTCTATCATAAAGCTGCACACTGACTTTATTCTCTTTTAAGTTAAGCAGGACATACCCCTGTTAAAGAAATATGTTTATTTTTATTAAGTTAAGCAGAAAATATTTCTATTTGAAAAAAATTAATCTGCACTTAATTCTTACTGTACTTACTGTCACCAAGTTTTGAGCAAATCAATGACTTGCAGTTCAGTAAAACAGTTCCCGTATGACATTCTGACTACAAAATTGCACTTGTATTTAAATATTACGGTATTTTTTTTAAAGAAAATGTTATTCATGCAAGCAAATAATAACCTGTGATCGATCATGATTAATCACAGAATTAGAGTGTGATTAATCTGATTTAAAAAATTATCACTTGAAAGCCCTAATATATATACATACCTGTATGTACGTTAGATCAAGAAAAAAACACGGAGGCTATTTCATCCCTACAAACCTGTTTCACAGGTTTCCCTGCTCTTCAGGGGAGTTTATTCCCCTGAAGAGCAGGCTAACCTGCTCTACCCCGGTATTGAGCACTGTATAACGGATAAACCACAGTAACCTGGACTATATATATATATATATATATATATATATATATATATATATATATATATATATATATATATATATATATATATATATATATATATATATATATATATATATATGTATGTATGTATGTATGTATGTATGTATGTATATGTGATTGTGATTGTCACACACACACTAGGTGTGGTGAAATTTGTCCTCTGCATTTGACCCATCCCCTTGATCACCCCCTGGGAGGTGAGGGGAGCAGTGGGCAGCAGCGTAGCCGCGCCCGGGAATCATTTTTGGTGATTTAACCCCCAATTCCAACCCTTGATGCTGAGTGCCAAGCAGGGAGGTAATGGGTCCCATTTTTATAGTCTTTGGTATGACCCGGTCGGGGTTTGAACTCACAACCTACCGATCTCAGGGCGGTATATAAAGTAAATATATATATATATATATATATATGTATGTATGTATGTATATATATATATATATATATATATATATATATATATATATATATATATATATATATATATATATATATATATATATATATATATATATATATATATATATATATATATATATATATATATATAAAGTAAATATATATATATATATTTATATATAAAGTAAATATATATATATATATTTATATATATATATCTATTTTATTTATTTATTTATTTATTTTTTTTAATGTATTTATTTATTTTCATAATAAGATTGTTGTGTTGAACTGTTTAAAAAAGCTTAATGTTTAATAAACAAACATTTGCATAATCATATATTGTCAAGTCCCATGTTGTGTGTGCATTTTAAAAAGGTATACTTAATAAAGATTTCTTTTAAAAACCTCTTTGCGACTAATCATGAGTTAACTCTGGACAAAATGTGATTTGTTTTGATTAAAGTAAAGTTTTAATTAAAATGAAAAAGAGAAATCAATTAAACAAAGCATATGATTACATATTTTCATCGTTTGGGGGCCTTTTTATTAATTTATAAAGTGATATAATAATCTAATTCCAGGTTTCAGTGTGTGCAGATGCCCAATCAGGTCCTTGAGAGTATCAGCATCATCGACACACCGGGCATTTTAACTGCAGCAAGGAAAAAACTAAGCAGGGGTGAGTTCAGATACCAGTTTTTCTCGTGTTTTTCTCGTAGCATCTGCAGACATCCAGTTGATATCAAGACTGTAGTAAAAACAGATGTAACAAAAGAAAGAATCTGACTTATGCAAAGTTCAATAAAATTGGTTTGAGTGGTAACCACAACAGATGAGAACATTGTGACAGTGTTGGAAGGAGACGAGCAGAAAGTATCATAGCTGTTCTCTGCTGTGTTTTATTGACACGTTGATCTGTGGGTGGAACTGAAATGGCTGAAAGCAGTGGGGGCCACTGGGATATGTTACATGTTTCTTGCTCCTTGAGGCACCGAGGCAGACCTCATTACCACGGGGCGCTAATGAAAACCCTGTGTTCCTCCTCCTCAGGCTACGACTTCCCAGCCGTGCTGCGCTGGTTCGCCGAGCGTGTGGATCGAATAATCCTGCTGTTCGACGCACACAAGCTGGAGTTCTCAGATGAGCTCACCCGGGCCTTCGGGGCTCTGTTTGGCTACGAGGACAAGTTACGAGTGGTCCTGAACAAGGCCGACAGGGTCGACTCCCAGCAACTCATGAGAGTATATGGCGCCCTCATGTGGTCGTTGGGCAAAGTGTTTAGGACGCCTGAAATTTTGCGAGTTTACATCGGATCTTTTTGGTCAGAGCCAAGACAAACGTGTGACCACTACGAACTGATCGAGCTGGAGGAGGAGGATCTCTTGGCCGACATAAGGAACCTTCCACATAACGCTGCCGTGAGGAAACTGAATGACTTGGTGAAGAGAGCCCGGCTGGTGAGGGTAAGAGAGTCTACTCATTTTGGTGTTTTATTTCGTGGTGTCTCGATCTGATAGCAATATCATATACAGCAGGGGTGTCCAAAGTGCGGCCCTGGGGCCATTTGCGGCCCGCAGCTAATTGTTTATCGGCCCGCCACACATTCTGGAAATGCTATTCAAAAAATAAACATTAATTAGAAAAAGTTGCAATGTTGACACAAAGCTGCCAAGCAGGCTGTTTTTTTTTCTTTTGTCTATCTTTATTTTTCTTTTTTTGCCATTGCTTAAAAAAAAAAAAAAAATCAATGTTATAATGAATTATTGACCTATTCAAGGCTCCCATTATTTCAAATATTTCACTTTAAAATGTTTTATGTGGAAAATATTGCATATATTGTGTGGTTGCCATACAAAAACATCAACGTTTTCTTTGACAAAAGAGCATAAAACAAACAAAATGATAGTTCAAACCTAAAATTGACAGATATATCTGAAGTTGATCTCGTAACTTAAGTGTTGAAAGTAAAAAAACCTAATACAAATGTATCACTTTGAGTGGGGCACCTTTTGTATCCTAAATATATTTAATGGGATTTTATTTATCTTTTCACTGTGATTACTCAAAAATAACAATTAATTAATATCAATGGTGTCTTGCATTATTGATGTTTTTAAGGCTCTAATTACTTCACATCAAACATTGCTTTCTGAATGTTTTGGGCAGTGGGGGAAATACTGCATATTTCAGTTTTATTATAAAAAACAAAGTTGTCTTGACAGAAAAGGCATAAAACCTTTTTGGTTTTTTAAATTTTATATCAACCTGAAGTTTATATACTGTAGAGATTTACTGTAACCGTTAAATAAAAAAATTATTTGACTTGTTTTTAACATTTTAATGACTTAGAAACTGTATGGTCCCCGGGAGCCCTAAAGGTAAAAAAAAAACAAAATCCATATATTTTGTTATGATTTGAAAATGAAAACTATCAAAATGGCCCGCGCAGGCTTTAATTTTTCCATATGCGGCCCTCAGTAGAAAAAGTTTGGACACCCCTGATATACAGTATTAGTCCGATATCAGCAAAAAAAGTATTAGGATGATATCAGCTAAATCTAAACCAGTGATTCTCAAACTTTGGTACACTCCCTGCTTGGCACTCAGCATCAAGGGTTGGAATTGGGGATTAAATCACAAAAAATATTCCCGGCCGCGGCCACCGCTGCTGCTCACTGCTCCCCTCACCTCCCAGGGGGTGATCAAGGGTGATGGGTCAAATGCAGAGAATAATTTCGGCACACAGAGTGTGTGTGTGACAATCATTGGTACTTTAACTTGAACTTTTATGTACAACTAGTGGTATACGCCGGCTCTATTTAGTGGAACGCCAAATAATCACTCAAGTGATTTGTGTTTTATTTTGCTATATTTAACCACAATGTTACTGTTCAAACTGCGTGTAATATTACAGTGGACATAAATATGGACAGCGGAATGTCCTCCAGTAAGCACACACTTTAGTCAAGTAATTTACAAAAGGTAAACATGGCAGACTACTTGAAGCTAGGCGCTACACAACAGCTAAGCACACAATAGCACGCAAGCTAGACATAGATAATAAGTGTCCTTAATTCAGTGCTTCACAAATAGTGGGTTGGGCCCCTGTGGGGGGGCATGAGAGGCAATAGTGTAATAGCGTATATCTTGACAGATACAGTTAATCAAACTCATGAAAACAAAGAAATATATACAAAATACAAAAAATAAATTGACACTTTCAATTATAGCCAGACGAAACAGAAATACACAGGCTTGTTATGAAAATCCAAAGCAATATTGGAAGGTACTGAATACGATTCTCAGCCGGGGTCAACAAACTATTATCCTTTCTGATGCCAAATGCAAACGAAATGATGACGATCGAGCCAACCGTTTTAACAAGTTTTTAATACCATAGGAAAATCCCTCTCAAACAACATAAATCCACTAGGGGGTGCAATTTATCATCAATATCTAAAAGGTAATTACACCAACTCACTCATTTGGGGGATGCGTGTAAATAAAATAATTGTGTCACAGAAAATAATTGAGAACAACTGCCTTAATTGCACAATACAGCAGTCGAAAACACCATATTTGTCAACATAAGTATACAAAAATAATATGTCCAAGGCAGAAGTGTATTAGAAAGTATCCAGTAACAATCAATTCAGTGCATCATGAGACTGACTTAATGATGCAGTAGGTGTCACTAAAAAACAAACTGCCACTCCATTAAAACTTAAAGACAGCATTCCAGATGGTTAGTAATAAATGTTATTGTTTTTCATACCTACATTGTTCTCTGACTAATTTCACTTGATCCAACCTTTTTTAACATTCGACACTACAAAATAGCAGAAGTATGTATGATTCCTGCTGATATCGTATCGGATCAATATCGGTGTCGGCCAATACTCATGGCTCCAATGTCGTTGTCGTAATGAAAGTAAAAAGATTGTACGGGGACACCAATAGTTTTATTAAATGTTTGCTTTCTCGCCCTCTTAGGCCCATGCACACATTATCAGCTATTTGAAGCAAGAGATGCCAACTTTTTTTTGCAAAGAGAGCACGAAGCACAATCTGATCTACCAGCTTCCTGTCATTTTCACCAAGATCCAGCAGCAACACCGAGTTCCAGCAGGAGATTTCCCCGACTGCACCAAGATGCAGGTCAGGTTTACATGCTGCTACCACTCACACTGCTTAACACAGCCTAACCACTTAAGGAATGACCCGGAAGAAAATGTACCATTCATTTAACGTAAGCCTAAACCTAACGCAGAGCCAGCAACTATGACAAGAATTTGGATTATTGAACATTTGCTGCTGAACAAAACGTTTGGGGGTAGCTACAAAGTAAGCAGACATAAACCTGCACAATTTTATGAGATCAAAGACGAGCGTTGCCGGATGGGAAATGACAAATGATTGTATCAGAAGTTTTAGAGTATCGGATTTTGAGTACATAGCTTGTTTGACGTTGCTCAGGACCATCTACTGCAGTAAAACATTACCACAGACTCTGTGTAAAGTAGCTTATAATGCAGTTTTTAATCGGGGTGCCCGAGCCGATACTGATATCGGATTTTGGTCCGATATCAGCAAAAAAAACTTATAGAATATATCGGCTCGCATCTAAAAACTCAGCTATGCAAAATTGCACAGCCAGTTATTATCTAAATGTCCTCAATAAACACACAAGGTTGGTCTTTTCTTGTATTTTAGTGAATTCATTCAATTTACTATTATTTGAATATTGTTCGTATTGCACAACCGTACCTTTCGGAGCAGTTTATTTTTAAAATAAAATCATAATTTCAGAGAAGATATATAAGTAAAGGGTCCCCACTCCTTCTCTACATCAGTTTGGGGGTCCTTGGCCTGGAAAACATCGACATCCTCTGATATATAGTATAAATTCTTCCCTGCCTTAATTAGTTCTTTGCAACTTTACTCTTTCAGGAGCAGCTCCTGGGTCAGAATTTCTCCAAGTTCAAGAAACTCAAACCGAGTCTGATGGCTTCGCTCGATAAACTCCTAAACAACGACATAGCAAACCTGGTGCCCATGCTGCAGCAACAAGAACTGATAAAGAAATCCCTCCCGGGCGTGCTCGATGGCGAGTTCCTCGGAACGTTCAGGCGCGAACATTACAAGAGACATCCCTTCAAAGAACTCAAAGAAGACAGCGACCAGGACCTCCACGAGTGGGTCGTGGAGAGACACAAGCCAAAGTATGACGAGATCTTCTACAACCTCAGCCCAAACGAGGGCAAACTGAGTGGCACCAAAGTCAAAGCGTGGATGATGACAACCCTTCTGCCCAATTCAGTGCTTGCACATATCTGGCGGCTGTCAGATGTCGATGGTGATGGTATGTTGGACAATGAGGAGTTTGCTTTGGCTGTCCACCTTATTGAAGGTAAACTCGAAGGCCATTGGCTCCCGCGTGAGTTGCCCTCTTACCTGCTGCCACCTTCCAAACGACTAAACACGACTGAAACTGAAATCTAAGCAAGATTTCACAGTGAAAAAAACCTGAGGATGTGTACATTATTTGTACAGTAGGAAGGGGATTCATATGGCCCCATTTGTTGCGGTTTACCTGACACATGAAACGTGACAAATTGGGGGGGTGTACTATCCACTTTAGCCGCCAAATGGCAGTAGAGTGTTGAATATCTTAAAATGTGTTTTGTGGCAATTCCAACTTTGAGCACAGCATCAGTTGCTATGTGGAGTGGCGCTTTCCATCATTTCCAGCAAAACGCATTGCCAAATGATTACCCCCCCCCCCCTTCCACCCAGGAATGAGGCCATATGAATTCCTTTCCTACTGTACATAATGTACCGCTAAAAGCCATGTAACCATTTGTTATTGATAGTATTCAAGGCCATTCTACGGGAATCTGTGCCATTTTATTGTTGTAACTCTCGAATTAAACGTCAATTTCTGTATTTTGTCAACAACATCCAACCCAGGTGACATCATACACGGCACACTATTGGCTGATGGCGGACCAATCACAGAGCACTGTGTTCTCTCTGTCCTGGCAGATGCTGTTTGTGTGTTTGCGCCATGTTTTTGTCTTAACATTTAGATTTATTTGAAGCCCTTCCGTGTCGTCCAAAAAGTTGTGCGCCCCAAGACTCAAAGTGAGCTGCTTACCATCGGAGAAAAGATGAACCTCTGCATTGCTTGGTTGGTATGAGCTGCTATCTACTAGCTGCCTTTACAGAATCAATGACACTTCGCTTGGCAACATGAAGAAAGAGAATAAGGACAACGGGCAACAGTGTCTTACTCAAAAGACTGCGCCAAAAAGCTCATTCTTTAGCATCATCATTTGTGAGTACCAATATTTTATATTTTACAGTTACATAAGAGTGTAGAAAGGGTTTAAGACTAGAGGAAGTGTTTCTGAGAGTGTGACAAAGGTTAATAATTAGAGATGTCCGATAATGGCTTTTTTGCCCCGATATTGTCCAACTCTTAATTACCGATTCCGATATCAACCGATACCGATATAAACTACCGTTCAAAAGTTTGGGGTCACCCAAACAATTTTGTGGAATAGCCTTCATTTCTAAGAACAAAAATAGACTGTCGAGTTTCAGATGAAAGTTCTCTTTTTCTGGCCATTTTGAGCGTTTAATTGACCCCACAAATGTGATGCTCCAGAAACTCAATCTGCTCAACGGAAGGTCAGTTTTGTAGCTTCTGTAACGAGCTAAACTGTTTTCAGATGTGTGAACATGACTGCACAAGGGTTTTCTAATCATCAATTAGCCTTCTGAGCCAATGAGCAAACACATTGTACCATTAGAACACTGGAGTGATAGTTGCTGGAAATGGGCCTCTATACACCTATGTAGATATTGCACCAAAAACCAGACATTTGCAGCCAGAATAGTCATTTACCACATTAGCAATGTATAGAGTGTATTTCTTTAAAGTTAAGACTAGTTTAAAGTTATCTTCATTGAAAAGTACAGTGCTTTTCCTTCAAAAATAAGGACATTTCAATGTGACCCCAAACTTTTGAACGATAGTGTATACAGTCGTGGGATTAACACATTATTATGCCTAATTTTGCTGTGATACCCCGCTGGATGCATTAAACAATGTGACTTTACCATGAATTGATTAACGTGGACCCCGACTTAAACAAGTTGAAAAACTTATTCGGGTGTTACCATTTAGTGGTCAATTGTACGGAATATGTACTGTACTGTGCAATCTACTAATACAAGTTTCAATCAATCAATCAAAAACAAGGTTTTCCAAAATAAGAGAACAACTTCAACTCCAGTTATGGAAAAAAGTGCCAACATGGTGGTAGCGGGGGGTGTATATTGTAGCATCCCGGAAGAGTTAGTGCTGCAAGGGGTTCTGGGTATTTGTTCTGTTGTGTTTATGTTGTGTTACGGTGCGGATGTTCTCCCGAAATGTGTTTGTCATTCTTGTTTGTTGTGGGTTCACAGTGTGGCGCATATTTGTAACAGTGTTAAAGTTGTTTACACGTCACCCTCAGTGTGACTTGTATGGCTGTTGACCAAGTATGCTTTGCATTCACTAATGTGTGTGTAAAAGCCGCATATATTATGCGATTGGGCCGGCACGCTGTTTGTATGGAGGAAAAGCGGACGTGACGACAGGTTGTAGAGGACACTAAAGGCAGTGCCTTTAAGGCACGCCCCCAATAATGTTGTCCGGGTGGAAATCGGGAGAATGGTTGCCCCGGGAGATTTTCGGGAGGGGCACTGAAATTCGGGAGTCTCCCGGGAAAATCGGGATTTTAAAGCATTTATCTGCCGATATTATCGGACATTTCTATTAATAATAGTTAATAATATAACTTCCGTGGTAATCAGGCACAGCCCAAAGAGGCAACGTGGGTCCCCCCTCCAATGGGCTCACTACTCTTAGGGGGGGGAATAGAGGTTGGGCACAGTGTGAACTGGGCGGCAGCTAAAGGCAGGGACTTTGGCGTTCCGATCCTCGGCTACAGAAGCTAGCCCTTGGGACGTGGATTGTCACCTCGCTGGCGGGGAAGGAGCTTGTGCACGAGTTGGAGAAGTTTCGGCTGGATCTAGTCAGAGCTAGGGCTCTGGAACCAGTCCTCTCAAGAGGGGCTGGACTCTCTTCCACTCTGACGTTCCGAGCAGTGATAGGCGACGGACGGGGGTGGCAAAACTTGCTGCTCAGACGAGAGTGTAGCTTCCCTCCGCCTCCAGGTGGGGGGGACGGGTCCTGACTGTTGTTTGCACATATGCCCCAAACAGTATTTCTAAGTTCCCGCCTTTTTAGGATTCCCGAGAGGGAGTACTGAAGAGTGGTCCCCCAGGTGATTCCCTTGTTCTGCTGGGGGAATTCTACTCTCACATTGGCAACGACCGTGAAACCTGGACAGGCGTGATTGGGCGTAACGGCCACCCGGATCTGAACCCAAGAGGCCCGGGCCCCTCTAGTGGAAAAGTTAAGCCCCGAGGTCAAAAAGTTAAGAACTCCTACAGTCTTACAAATATGCAATCTGATCATTGTACTTGCTCAATAAAACAATTTACTTTACAGTTAGCTTTATCATGCATTTGTATAGAGTGGAACCTGGATTTACATATTTAATTGGTTCTATAAAGGGTTCATAAATAGAAAAGTTAGTAGATTGAAGCACATTTCTCCATAAGAAACAATGTAAACATAAATAATGGGTTCCAGCCTCAACAAAAGTTAATATTTTAGTAAAGGTTTGTACACTTTCAACACAATATAAAGCGCTATACAGTTCTGTATATCAAACAAACATACTCAACATTCTATCTAATAGCAAAGTCAAAACAATAACAACTGGCTGAACCGTCCTCATTTGCAGCTGCCCTGCTGACACGCCACTAGCCCTGTGGCGCACTCACAGTTTAAAATCACAAAACTCCTTAGCTTTTAACAGCCAGGTCGCTACGATGATTAGGAATAGAAAATAAAATCCGCTTTAGCTTGTTGGTTAATCTTCTCAGCATGCAGCAGAAGAGAAGGGGAGGGAGCAGTGTCGCCAACGCTGTGCTGTGTTTACTTCTTGAATGTTTCAAACCACACATAGCTTGTCTGTGCTTTCTTTGGACTCATATTGAGCTAGCAAAACCAAACAAATGCTGTGAAAAAGCTAAAACAGTCTCTAGTACTGTAACAAGCAATCAGCCCACCCCCAATGGATGTGCTGCCGGGGACAAAATGGCTGCGCTGTGAGGCACACAATGGATGGATGGAACGTCCGTATATTGAAACAAGGTTCGTGCAACAAAAACATAATTTTGTTTGCTCTGTGGTTCGTAAATAGAAAAGTTCGTATAATGAGGGGTTCGTGAGTCAAGGTTCCGCTGTATGTCATTTCCCGGCGACGCAAATGGCATCGATTCAGTCGAATTGCCCTCAAACACCTTTTAAAAAGAAGTCTGCACCGTAAAGTCAAGTTCCTACTCACGCAAATGGCAGCGTCGACCGTACAGCCCAGGGGGACACAAACAAGCTCCGTGCAGACGATGACAGCGGCCACTGTTTGGACAGTTGCACTTTCTCATGCAAAGACTTCCAAAATAACCCTTTGGACAACCTGGAATCATGAATGACATCAGTCAACACTTTAGGATGAGCAATAACTACAATAACAATGGATGTCATTTTGTATATCATTTATTTTTGTCATTTTTATATGTGTAAAATACTCACCATCCTCGCAGAGTAGACCTTTTACCCCGGGAGGGCACGAACACTCCCCAGTCACCGAGTCGCATGTACCTCCGTTCTTACATTGGCACAGATTGTTACAGGCGTGTCCATAAGTCCCCTGTGGACAAGCTGGAGAAGAATGTGGGGGTCATGAAAAAGTACAACGATACTGCTGGATGGAAGATTTGCACACTTTTTAAACATATTATTGATTATGGTTCAAAAAGTCCATATTTAATTTATTGAACTTGTTTCATATGATGATATACAGTTTTTATATCATTATGTACAGTGGGTCTGGGTTGGTTTTTGCCTCACCCCTCACTCAAAGCGTGAGTGAAGAATGCACACCTGGTCTATTAACACCTGATGGATGATACAGTATTATCTGCTCACAGATGCTACCTGATGGTTGTTTGAGCACAATGCAGCTCGGCCTGGATCGTCCCACTCCTTAATGCTTCAGTCACATGCATGATGTTCACAAGAATGAGGCAATATTGCAACATTACCTACTGTAAGTGGTAGTGTTTATTAAAACCATATCCCAGAGGTAGACGAGGAAAAAACTATAATAGAAAATACATAAAAATATATTTTCCTTGTTCTGAGGCGTATTTTTTTTAATTAAAGAGGCTGTTTGCAACATTTAAACAGATTCTTAGAGTGGCCCAACTTTCCGATGTATTTTTCACAGTACATCCCACCCTCTCATGGCTTCTAGTACGTAATGACATATGCACGCGCATTAGTTTTGAACCACTAATGGTAACATAAGCTAGACGGTGGTGTTCTTTTGTTAAATTTTTGCTTTGAAAAATGTTACTGTGAGAAAGTTGCAAACAACACCTTTAACGTTGAACTAACTTATGATTTTATGAATTTGATATCAATGTTTTAAGTGTTTTTAGAAAACTTAACCGCAAAAAGCACACGTTTGCAACAAAAATGGGAAAACAAATACTGTATTGATGTTATACTTGCTTTATACCGCACAGACTTTAAAGTAGATTGTAGTAAAAGCACATACTACTGTTTTAATTCATTATAAGTACTGTACTTTTTGGACTATAAGCCGCTACTTTTTTGTAACGCTTTGAAACATGCGTCTTGTAAAACGGTGCGGCTAATTTATGGATTTGTCTTCGCTAACAACCATAATGTTTTGTATTTCACAAATAGTTTTCATATTACACAGACAAAGACGCTGAAAAGGTGTGTTGTTGTTTGTGCTATGACGCCATCTTTTGGACCAGTTCGCTCACTGCAGGTGCTGCGGGTTGACAATGTACTTCCTGTTTTGTGCCGGAAGTACATCTGCTCGAAAGGATTCTTCATTCCTCTCTCCAAGCAACATATGTAAGTTTTACAATATTACTAAAACCATTCATACTTACTAAACAATCCCATGTTTTTGTGCATATTTGTACGTGCTCTCGAAATGTAATCGAGCTAGCATCATTAGCATTAGCTAATATGCTAACACGCTTACAAGTGTCTGTTTTAGTATTATTACCTTACAATGGCATTATTTTTGTATTGTTTCATTTTTACAAATCTCTCGGTAAATTCGCCAAAACGTCATCGTGGCGTTATTGAGTCTGTTGTTGAGTCTGGCTTCTGCAGCAAGTGGGTCCATAACTATGGCTTCTGTTTTGTTTGATCAGCCTTTTTACTGCCATGTTACAGGCAATATTTGGAAACAATTAGGGTGTCTAAATAAACATTTACAAAATCTTCAGTACCGGTATATATCTGCGGCTTATGGGCCGATACGGCTAATATAAGTAGAAATACAATTTGGTGGGTGTGGCTTTAATATCCGTGCGCTCTATAGCCTGGAAATTATGGTAATAATAGTAATAATTATTACAAAAAGCAAGTTTAATTGGTGCTGTGACGCAGCTCCTACCTTGTCTGCTCTGTCTCCATGTTTATTTTACGCTTGAAAAGTGCTTATCTTAAGCATTCATTTATTTACCCCCGCAGTTTAAGAGCATTTGTGAACAGTTGAAAGAGATCTATCGCAGTCATTTTTCATATAGATTATCATCACACATTAACATCTCCAACATGTAAATGCTGCCTTTTTGCCCGGTCAGCATTGCAAATAAAAAATGTTTTTTAATTGCGTTACCCTGGATAAACATAGATTAAATAAATGTATAAATACATGTAAACAAGGAAGTCAAGATGCCAGTGTGTTGTGAAAATTTTACATACTACATTTCCCAGAAGGCTTAGCACCGTGGACAGAAACCAGAAGTAGGTCTGAGCTTCGCAGTACGACACCTGTGCTATCTGAGCATTAAAGAGTTGATATATTGTTACACGTTGACGTCCCTTCTTCGTCTACACAACAAACAAACATACGTTTTGATTGGACAGTTGAAGGGCGTGTTTGACCGTCGCTCAGAGATAAATTTGATTGGCGAAAAGGACGCTGATTAGCCAAAATATGCGGTGAAGTTGCAGACATTGGAAAAGACTGTAAGGCTGCACATAATTTGCGGGGATTGGTTGAATTTGCGTGAACTGGCACAATTGGACATCGCAAAATACTGGAGGGACTAAATATTGAAGGGATTGGATGTGTAATATTAAGGTACATTTTTACATGGCACAAAGCCCAGTTTAATGTACAACTCAATTGTATATCACATTTATAGTACGGAGGCCCTGCTCCAACTTTGAGTTTGGGGGCCCTTAGGTTCGCATCCCTACACTTTGAAAACATATGTGGTGTGTTGATCCTAATGGACTTATTCCACATGGCTTTCCTGTCATGACTCCAGTTCAAAGTTTAACGCAAAGTCATTAATCACAGAAGTGCACGGGAAGAGCAGAGCCTTGCTTTTTAAAGCCAGCAATGGACATCCTTGGCCTCGGGCTGCCTGTGGAACCCTGGCCTTCATCCAGTAGCCGACGGATTGATTCCCCCGATGCTCTTTTGCTTAGAAGTCTATAAATCCCCCCAACACTACCACCTCACTTACGCAGAGGAGCTGACTGTTTTAATACATGACCCTGCATCGATGCACACAGTAGGCCATCTTACTCTAAAATTTAACCACACCTCTGGGTAAAGGTAGCTTCATCCAATAAGGTGGAAAATATTCAGGTTTTGTGTGTGCGTGCGTGCGTCCATACTGCCATCATGACCAAAAAAAAAAGTTGATAAATATAAAACGTTATCTCCCCATTGCTGCTCTGAGATTTCCCCAAAGATGCCTCACCTCCGCAAGGTAGACTAGAAATGTGTTGAGCAAGGAACAAACATATTATATATATCCATCCATACATCCATTTTCGACCGCTTGTCCCTCTCGGGGTTGCGGGGGTGGCTGGAGCCTATCCCGGCTGCATTCGGGCGGAAGATATAGATAATATACAATTTGATGGGACTTAATGTAAAATCAATAATTTGACAGCAATAGACTAAATGTTCCTGTATGACATACTGACACTAAAATTGCATTTTCGTCAAAATATTGGGGCATTTTTATAAATAAATAAATGATAACAAGCATGTAATTCACTCTGATTAATCAAAATCAAAAAGTGTGATTAATCTGATTTGAAACATAATTGTTGGTATAAGTAATAGATCTAATCGTTTGGTATAATATTTGAAAAAATCCAAAGCATCCCATAGAAACAATTTTCTTTGAACTACATTTGAAACTAAAGGAGGCATTTAGAGCCAATGTTGTGTGTGGTAAAAAGCAAATATGAACAGAATACAATAGAATAGTATAGGGCTCGAAAGGGCATGTGATTTCGCAATGCATTGTGGGTGCCGGGTAGCCATTTTTGCTGGACGTAGGTTTTGTTTACATAGCTGTACTGTACCCACAGCAATGTGAGAGAGAGCAACAAAATGGATTCAAATGGATCGTACAAAATAAAATAAAAATCAAGGGACCACACCGAGACAATTCCAAAGGCCAGCTCCCTTCAAAAAATAAGTTGAATTGGTGGAATTGATCCATATGAGTACATCTAATGGACAAGAGATTTGAATAAGCTACCGCCATTGTCAAAGCTAATCTTGTAGATATTTTGTCAATGGAGTCAGTTTTTAGACCGGTGAAGAATTTCGGAATGCAAAGTCTGTTAAGGCTCATTGTCTTCCATTCAAATTGCGCATAATTCACGGCTTTCATCTCTTACGTGTTTGAGATGGTACAAGGGTGCCATAGGAAAAAATAAGCCAATTATTACTTTCAGATACTTTGATCGCTGTGCTACTCTACCCGAAAATAATACTCATTAATTTTTGTGCCTACTCAACACTAAAAGTAGACAGACAACATTCTTTTTTCCAAAAGTACTGTATATTGTTTGTCACCTGCAGCTTGTTGCTTGGCTAATGCTAAGGCCCTACTAAATGCTACGTGTGTCACTAAATAAAACATGCTTTGATTCAGATTTAGCATGCAGTTTAAAAATGCAGTGAACAAAGCAACAAGTACCAAGTGATGGCGTCAAAAGTCATGTTTGATCGTCTCACGGCTGCTTTTCAGGCTATTTGCCATCTCTTTATAAGCTTCATAACTCCGCTTCATTCGGCTTTGCTTTCACGCTGGAAATGAGAAAAATCTCAACAAATCCTTTTTTTTTCCTGAAGCAATAATGACCACGATTGTGGAATTTCATTATCCCACACCTTGGCGCCATGTTTTGACCTCTAAGCACAGAGTCTTGTATTCAGCCATGTAAACAAGGGATTCAGAGTCCGGCAGTACCCACAATGCAATGCGTTACCACGTCATACGTTCAAGCCCTATAGAACAGTTGTACTTACTCTCATTGCAGATAACGCCAACCCATCCAGGTGAACATTCACAGCCATCTTTATTTTCGCCACAGGCTCCATTGACGCAGTCGTCACATTTCCAACTGCAGTCCTCCCCAAAAGAATTATCCAAGCATACTGGTAAGAAGAGAAAAGTTATTTCTTATGGTCAGAAAACACAGTTGGCGCCTAAAGGGGCCTCTTTGCTAAAAGTTGTATTTTTTAAACCAAAAACATACCAAAGACACCCCCAGCTAGATTATCTTACCATTATAGTGCTTTAAATAAACGTTGTTTTTTTTTTAATTTCTATATTTTTCACAGTTACTAATTACACTGTAGAGAGCATACACATACACAAAAAATGTATTTCAAAAAGGATGCTCAAGATGACTTCAACGCTCATATTGGCAACGACAGTGAAACCTGGAGAGGCGTGATTGGGAAGAATGGCCGCCCGGATCTGAACCCGAGTGGTGTTTTGTTATTGGACTTTTGTGCCCGTCACGGATTGTCCATAACGAACACCATGTTCAAGCATAAGGGTGTTCATTAGTGCACTTGGCACCAAGACACCCTAGGCCGCAGTTCCATGATCGACTTTGTAGTTGTGTCATCGGATTTGCGGCCTCATGTTTTGGACACTCGGGTGAAGAGAGGGGCGGAGCTTTCTACCGATCACCACCTGGTGGTGAGTTGGCTGCGATGGTGGGGGAGGATGCCGGACAGACCTGGCAGGCCCAAACGCATTGTGAGGGTTTGCTGGGAACGTCTGGCAGAGTCTCCTGTCAGAGAGAGTTTCAATTCCCACCTCCGGAAGAACTTTCAACATGTCACGAGGGAGGTGCTGGACATTGAGTCCGAGTGGACCATGTTCCGCACCTCTATTGTCGAGGCGGCTGATTGGAGCTGTGGCCGCAAGGTAGTTGGTGCCTGTCGTGGCGGTAATCCTAGAACCCGTTGGTGGACACCGGCGGTGAGGGATGCCGTCAAGCTGAAGAAGGAGTCCTATCGGGTTCTTTTGGCTCATAGGACTCCTGAGGCAGCGGACAGGTACCGACAGGCCAAGCGGTGTGCGGCTTCAGCGGTCGCGGAGGCAAAAACTCGGACATGGGAGGAGTTCGGGGAAGCCATGGAAAACGACTTCCGGACGGCTTCGAAGCGATTCTGGACCACCATCCGCCGCCTCAGGAAGGGGAAGCAGTGCACTATCAACACCGTGTATGGTGAGGATGGTGTTCTGCTGACCTCGACTGCGGATGTTGTGGATCGGTGGAGGGAATACTTCGAAGACCTCCTCAATCCCACCAACACGTCTTCCTATGAGGAAGCAGTGCCTGTGGAATCTGTGGTGGGCTCTCCTATCTCTGGGGCTGAGGTTGCTGAGGTAGTTAAAAAGCTCCTCGGTGGCAAGGCCCCGGGGGTAGATGAGATCCGCCCGGAGTTCCTTAAGGCTCTGGATGCTGTGGGGCTGTCTTGGTTGACGAGACTCTGCAGCATCGCGTGGACATCAGGGGCGGTACCTCTGGATTGGCAGACCGGGGTGGTGGTTCCTCTCTTTAAAAAAGGGAACCGGAGGGTGTGTTCTAACTATCGGGGGATCACACTCCTCAGCCTTCCCGGTAAGGTCTATTCGGGTGTACTGGAGAGGAGGCTACGCCGGATAGTCGAACCTCGGATTCAGGAGGAACAGTGTGGTTTTCGTCCTGGTCGTGGAACTGTGGACCAGCTCTATACTCTCGGCAGGGTCCTTGAGAGTGCATGGGAGTTTGCCCAACCAGTCTACATGTGCTTTGTGGACTTGGAGAAGGCATTCGACCGTGTCCCTCGGGAAGTCCTGTGGGGAGTGCTCAGAGAGTATGGGGTATCGGACTGTCTGATTGTGGCGGTCCGCTCCCTGTATGATCAGTGTCAGAGCTTGGTCCGCATTGCCGGCAGTAAGTCGGACACGTTTCCAGTGAGGGTTGGACTCCGCCAAGGCTGCCCTTTGTCACCGATTCTGTTCATAACTTTTATGGACAGAATTTCTAGGCACAGTCAAGGCGTTGAGGGGATCCGGTTTGGTGGCTGCGGGATTAGGTCTCTGCTTTTTGCAGATGATGTGGTCCTGATGGCTTCATCTGGCCAGGATCTTCAGCTCTCGCTGGATCGGTTCGCAGCTGAATGTGAAGCGACTGGGATGAGAATCAGTACCTCCAAGTCCGAGTCCATGGTTCTCAGCCGGAAAAGGGTGGAGTGCCATCTCCGGGTTGGGGAGGAGATCTTGCCCCAAGTGGAGGAGTTCAAGTACCTCGGAGTCTTGTTCACGAGTGAGGGAAGAGTGGATCGTGAGATCGACAGGCGGATCGGTGCGGCGTCTTTAGTAATGCGGACGCTGTATTGATCCGTTGTGGTGAAGAAAAGCTGAGCCGTAAGGCAAAGCTCTCAATTTACCCGTCGATCTACGTTCCCATCCTCACCTATGGTCATGAGCTTTGGGTTATGACCGAAAGGACAAGATCACGGGTACAAGCGGCCGAAATGAGTTTCCTCCGCCGGGTGGCGGGGCTCTCCCTTAGAGATAGGGTGAGAAGCTCTGTCATCCGGGGGGAGCTCAAAGTAAAGCCGCTGCTCCTCCACATCGAGAGGAGCCAGATGAGGTGGTTCGGGCATCTGGTCAGGATGCCACCCGAATGCCTCCCTAGGGAGGTGTTTAGGGCACGTCCGACCGGTAGGAGGCCACAGGGAAGACCCAGGACACGTTGGGAAGACTATGTCTCCCGGCTGGCCTGGGAACGCCTCGGGATCCCCCGGGAAGAGCTGGACGAAGTGGCTGGGGAGAGGGAAGTCTGGGCTTCCCTGTTTAGGCTGCTGCCCCCGCGACCCGACCTTGGATAAGCGGAAGAAGATGGATGGATGGATGCTCAAGATGCTTCGTTCCCGTTGAACCGGTGCGTAAAATCATACGCATTTTCAAACACTTCTTTTGGAGCAAACAATCATGTCATGGATTCCACAAACAATATAGTCTACTTTGTTGTTGTTAGGATAAAATATACATTTTGAGCTAACGTTAGCAGCTAAATTTTGCGTATCATTAACCAACAAACATAACTAGCTTCCCAGCAGGCACAGGACATTGAAACAACGTTGAGAACTAGTTGAATTAGGTCCTGACGTTGAGCAACTCAAACATGCTTTTTGACATTTTTTTATGTTTCATCAATGTCGGGTTGTGACGGTGATTTGACCATTGAAATTTGGCCATATCCCAACTAGTGTTGTCCCGATACCAATATTTTGGTACCGGTACCAATACCAAAATGTATTTCGATACTTTTTTATACTTTTCTAAATAAAGGGGACCACAAAAAATGGCATTATTGGCTATATTTTAACAAAAAATCTACGGTACATTAAACATGTTTCTTATTGCAATCGAAGAACAATTTTGTCCTTAAATAAAATAGTGAACATACTAGACAACTTGTCTTTTATTAGTAAGTAGGCAAACAAAGGCTCTTAATTTGTCTGCTGACATATGCAGTAACATATTGTGTCGTTTCCCATTCTCTTATGTTTTCAAGGGACAAGCTGTAAAAATGTATTATTAATCTACTTGTTCATTTACTGTTAATATCTTCTTATTTTCTGTTTTAACATGTTCTATCTACACTTCTGTTAAAATATAATAATCACATATTTTTCTGTTGTTTGATACTTTACATTAGTTTTGGATGATACCACAAATTTAGGTATCGATGCGATACCAAGTAGTTACAGGATTATACATTGGTCCTCATGTGTCCAGGGACATATTTCCTGAGTTTATAAAAATAATATTATTTTTTAAAAAAGGAAAAAATATATTTTGACGATAACAAATATTGATGTAATCATAGTAGTATCGACTAGATACGCTCTTGCACTACATATCATTACAGTGGATGTCAGGTGTACATCCACCCATGGCATTTGTCATCTGTGACGCCGGTGAGCTATCATATCCTCCTACAGTGTGTAGTGAAGCATGTTTAGTCTCGCCGTGTAGGAATGATACTTGTAAGAAACATACTTTATTTGTCGCCATGGAGGCGAGGATTAGTGATTTAGAAGTAGCTAAAACACTGCCAACTGCGGATACATTTTAGCTGCTAGCTAGCTAGCCATGTTTAAAGCACCTCTTGTAGAGCTGCGTTTCAGTGTTATAACTTCACCTTTATAATCAGTTTTTAGGCCAAAATGCATCCGCTCTCCCTTTTCTGTCTACACACTGGGTCTGCTTGTAAGTACTCTGTGATTGTGCGCTTCCGAACATGCTCCTCTGCTCAGAAAACCAGCAATGTCACGACGTCATGCCCGTTTAAAAAAAAAAAAAATGTTTAATTGAGAACCAGTACTTTTTAAACAGAGTATAGTACCGTTTTTTTAGACATCAATGTTGTCTCAATTTATAAATACAACTATTTTGCAACGTTGTTTCGAAGTCAGTTTTAAAGGACGTGTATGTATAATCAATGTTGTATCAATGTCTTGTGCCTGCTGGGTTCTTCATCTCCGATTTGTTACAGCCGAAATTGTCAGGACTTCTCAAATCTGGCCTGACTTTATTTTGCATATTTTCTTATTTACTGTATGTATTTATTTCCTTTCCAGTGCCCTTTATTTTGGTTCCACTTTCTGTTTTCCGCCACCACTCTGTTGGTTTTAACGCTGTTTCTCCTCACTTTATCGTGATTAGTGATCAGTGGACTAATCTGTGGCTGATCACTAATCAGAAAGTTGTGCCAATCGGGGCTGGATCATTGCAACTGTTTTGTTTGCCTTGCTCATATCGTGCTTTGCTTCCATACATTCTCTTTTTTTGCTCGTGATTGTGTTTATACTTCCTGTGCAGTTCCAGCTGCACTATGATCATGTTTTTGAGTACCGGTACACGCAATCTCCTGCCTCTGCATCTTGGGGTTTGAATTTGACAGAACATAACAAAAGTCAAATCACCAATTCCAGCCTTGTTCTTATGTCTTTCAATGTTTCTTATTTACCTAACAACCTAATTCGGAAAGGTGTTGTGGGATGGCTAGCTAGTAGAGTTGCATTGTGTAGCTCACACTAGCTAGTCACAAATACTTTCAGTTGACATTGTGTGTTTCATATGTTTTTACTTCTGGCTATGCCAGTGTTGTACTTTGATTGTCGCTTGTTCTCTTCACCTTTTCCTGTGCATGTGTGTATTTTGTGGGGCGGGGCTTACATGTTTGTAACTGGAAGAATGCTTACAACACTTATGCAAGTTAGCGCCGCGTGAAAATTGCAAACATTTTCTAAAGGTTGTGGTTTTACTGTACCGATTTGGCTGTCCAATCGAAATTCTTCTAGTCGTTCATCCAACTCTTCGTCGGGGTCACCTGCATCATCATCGTGGCTGCCGTAGCGGGAATGCAATGCGGCAGTGTAGTGGAGAAGCTGAGGAACATTGCGAAAGAGCAGCTCTGGTAACCTGTAGACCTCCAGCTGCTCTTCGTCTTCCTCCTCCTCTTCCTCGTCTTCGTCCAATTCTCTGCCATACAAAGCTAACAAAGGCAATGCAGAGTGACTACGGAACAATGCACAGAAGATTCATTGAACACTTTTGTAGTTTTTGAAGAAGGAGATCAAAGCTACTCACAGATGCAGGTGTGCTGATCCTGATCCAAGCTGAAACCCTGTCGACAAAAACACTCGTACGTTCCCAGAGTATTGATGCACTCATGGTCACAGCCTGATGTCTCCGCCAGACACTCGTCGATGTCTTATAGGAAAGAAAAAAAAACAGTAGATGTTACACAGAACTCTTTTTATTCTCTTATTAGGAAAGCAAAATGGTAGCTTACTGCACAGATACAAGACTAGACTAAACCCTCTTAGTACACCCTGAATGTTAACTCTTCTCCTTCTGGTCTATGCTTCTACAATAGGTAAGGGATTCATATCCATTCATATTTGTGGGCGGATCTCATGTGATCATGTAATCATGTTGCAATGCAGTTTGCTGAAAATTATGGAAAGCTGGACTCTACATAGCAACTGACACTGTGATCAGAGTTGAAATTGCCTCAAAACACATTCTAAATATTCAACACTCTGCTACCATCTGGCGGCTCAAGTGGATAGTGTGCACCTCAAGTTGGTTACGTTTCTTGTGTGAGGTAAACCGCGACGAATGGGGCCATATTAATTCCCTCCCTACTGTATATCCTTTGTGGGAACAGTTTAAAGAAGACCCTTTTTCTGTTCGAGCATGACTGCGCCACAGTGTGCAAGGTCCGTAAAGGCATGGATGAATTTGGTGACGCTTCAACCCTATCAAACCTCTTTGGGACAAACTAGAACATCACCATCAGAGATATTTAGGACTACTGTACCGCTTCTGCTTCTTTCAAAACCGCCACAACTCTCAAAATTGACCTAATGAACTCGCCCAATCCATTAAGTAGCTTTTTTCATGGTTTCAACATTTTTCTGTGTATTGACATTCAGGTGTCTTCATTCAGTGTACATTTGTGCTTTGGTTTTCTTGCGTCCTACTTTTCGTATGATTCAGTTTTCAACGGAAATTTTCAGTAAATGTTTGCATATCTTGGTTATCGAACGGTCAAACATTGCTAGATGGTGCGGCGTGCTGGTGTGGCACAGCAGCTGCACGGCTGAAAGGAGGAGGTGCACTGCAGAGGGTGGTGCAAGCTGCTCAGAAGATGGTGAGGAGCAGCCTTCCCACCACCACCACATCTTCATTAGCAGATGTAGAAAGAGAGTTCTCTTCATCACCAAGGATTCCACCCACCCTGCACACCCTCTTTTTGATCCCCTCCCCTCGGGCAGGAGGTTGCGGAGTATTTGAAGTAGGACCACCAAACAGAGGAACAGCTTTATTCCGGTAGCTGGCAGACTGCTGAACTCCGAACAATTTAACCTGCAGACACGTTCCAAAATGCGGAATTGGGCTATTATTTGGTTTGGTTTTACATTCTATTTGCACTACATGGTCACAATCTATTCATTCTATTCTATTTATAGTACATTACTGTTCAAAAGTTTGGGGTCACATTGAAATGTCCTTATTTTTGAAGGAAAAGCACTGTACTTTTCAATGGAGATAACTTTAAACTAGTCTTAACTTTAAAGAAATACACTCTATACATTGCTAATGTGGTAAATGACTATTCTAGCTGCAAATGTCTGCTTTTTGGTGCAATATCTACATAGGTGTATAGAGGCCCATTTCCGGTAACTATCACTCCAGTGTTCTAATGGTACAATGTGTTTGCTCATTAGCTCAGATTAGAAAACCCTTGTGCAATCATGTTCACACATCTGAAAACAGTTTAGCTCGTTACAGAAGCTACAAAACTGACCTTCCTTTGAGCAGATTGAGTTTCTGGAGCATCACATTTGTGGGGTCAATTAAACGCTCAAAATGGCCAGAAAAAGAGAACTTTCATCTGAAACTCGACAGTCTATTCTTGTTTATAACCTTCCCTATTTAAATCCTATGTACTTCAATTATTGTGTACATACTATCGTTCTTGATGTAGTCATTGGGTTAAATCTGGTACTTGCGTTACTACATCTCGTATCTTCTCATGTGCTCATGTGTGCTGATGTGACAAAAAAATTCCTTGAATCTTTGAATTCCGCGATATTTAGTAACTAAACAAAGAAGCCCACACGTGGGTGACCCAGTCTCAGTGGGAAAAGGGGATAGTGGTTATTTTAGACTTAGATCACGATAGAGCAGTTTTACTTAAATAGTGGGACGGGCCACTCGCCCCTAAAGGTGTAGTGCCTTGGGGTTGCTTGTGACCCAGGGGAACATGCTTTATCAGTATTATGTAGTATCAGGCTTCAAACCCCGCTTCAAAAAGATGTGCACTACAAAACGTGCTTATTCTACCATTAATCTTGACTTCCTCATTTTGGTAAAAAAAAAAAAAACTATTTATTTGTCAGTATCAAATGGTTCATGTTTTATAGTTTAAGTAAAGATGTACTCTTTTTTTTTATTCCAGGCAAATTGATGCACTTTAAATATTTCCTGTTACAGACTAAAAAACATTGTTATTAAAGTTATTCTTTGTTGTAAGTTGATCTATTATTCTTTTTTGTTTTCTTTAATGTTAATAAGGGTTCAATGTTATGTAGAGGTGTCCTTATAACAATTGTATAGACAAATTATAAGGGGGGGTAATTTTATATCCTACTCGGGGGTGTAACAGAAAATAATTGAGAAGCACTGTTATAGAGACATTTCCAGCCAGAGAAACCTTTAATCATCTCTATTATGTGTGTGTGTGTGTGGTTTATTTGTTCATTGAACGCACACAGAACAATGAACAACTCAGTTTCTGTCTCCTTTTCATATAACAGTAATTGTTTTCTATATAATGGGTTGTGTGTTAATATTTTAGGTTGTCTGAATGGATTAATTGGATTTGCATTATTTCTCATGGGGAAAATGTATTTGGGTTTCATACAAGTCGGTCTTTGTCTGACCTTTTGGAATGGATGAAAGCAAATCAGAATTTGCACCTAACTATACAATAGCCCTAGGTTTCATGAGCTCCACATTTTCCTCTCTATTCAGTGCTTGATCGATTTTTGGGATCGCCCCAATAATAAATTGGAGTGAGATAAAGACCGACTTAGTCTTCCCGATAAAATAATAAAGATCATGATCTTTTCCTATGTTCTTGATTGCACCATGGCCTTTTTACAATGATTTATTTCTAAGGCAATGACAATGTTCTGTTATTTGTCACAAAGTCTGGAATTGCCTCAGTTGTTTGAACACATGTCGGGATTTGCAAACAGTATCACTGTTCCACAACACTGACAGCACAAGAAAGACTAAAGATAATCTGCCAACAATCCAGATCTCTTACCGTCGCAACCACAGCCATCTGGGTTTGGTGTGTGGCCGGCCCTACAGCTGCATTCGTAGCCGCCTGGATAGTTTCTGCAGAAGTGGCTGCAGCAGGATTCCCCGTTGACGCACTCATCACTGTCTAAGGCAGGTATTTATGCAATAGTACATCGCAAGTTTCAACAGTCAACATAGAGAAGAAGCAGATAACAAAAATAGTTCTTACCTACACAGGTCTTCCTGTCCTGGTCCAGCTGGTAGCCCTGATTACACGAGCAGAGCGGCCCGTTGGTTGTGTGCTCACACTGATGAGAGCAACCACCATTATTTTTCTCACAGCTGTTAACAATCTCCATCTCAATCCCTGGAGTATACAAGTGTGCATAACCACAGAAAAAACACAATCATTTTGAGCAAATTGGGACAAATGAGTTTGATTTGTATAATTTTTGGAATTCAAGCCTATGATTCTGCTAATTCATATAGGTTGAGCGTTTCCATTTAGAAAAGCATTGACTAAAACGTGTAATTGTTGAATACTGAATCAGTTCTCTTTACTCACGGTAGCACTGTTTTCCATCTGCGCCAAGCTCAAAGCCCGGGTGACACACACATCGGAAGGAGCCCGGCGTGTTGACACATCCGTGGGAGCACCTGTCGCGACCTGAACTGCACTCGTCAATGTCTGTTAGAGACAGGAAATTAAAATGGAATGGCAGATGGTGAATATAGCGATATATTGGGATTTTTTTTCTTGAAAAAGGCTATGTGGAACCATCTTATTGGAGTAAAACGTTCTTTAAAGAGGAATTTCTGAATTAACTTGTTCCACGCCTGTATATATCCTCATTTATTCAGGTGTCATTGAATGGTCAGGGCATTGAATCGATCTCAAGGATGCCTTTCAGGCCGATTAGAATGCTGAGGTAGTCATATTTGACCTATCTTCTGCCTACAACACCGCCTGGCACTGTGGTCTTCAAATGAAGCTGCTGAAGGCCACCCGAGACCGGCATATGGTGAATTTCATAGTGGAGATGCTGTCTAACTGCAGCTTCACTATCCAGACCAGTGATGGTCAGCGTAGCAGAGACAGGAGGCTGAGAAACAGAATTCCTTAGGGATCTGTTCTGCTACTGAAGCTGTTCAACATGTATATCCATGGAGGCAACCTCTAGGAGGCAAGGGTGCGTGGATGGCCTTGCCATCATGACGCGGCAGCCAAAGTGGGAAGCAATGGGGGAGGGCCTGAACAAGGATATGGATATCTTGGTGGCATACTTTCGCAGGTAGCGGTTGCAGCTCAACACGGGAAAGACCATGTTTGGTAGCGTTCCACTTCAGGGACGCAAAAAGGGACCTCAGCGTATGGCTGGACAGAACACTGTCCTTCCAAAAATCCATAAAGGATGTGAGAGCCATAGCCACTGCAAGTGTCTCACTGATCCGTCGCCGGCTGGTATGACCTGGGGTGCCTGCGCCAAGGTACTCCATATCCCCACACAAGCCTTTGTCTTGTTCCCCAGTCTGGAGCAGAAGCCCGCACACCAAGAAGTTATACGTCATCATCAACAGTGCCATCAGGATTGTAACCGACTTTCTGAGGTTCTTTCCCCCTGGGTTCCATCTGCCAGCCCTTGCATGAATTTCCTCAGCCAGTTTGTGGCGGAAGGCAGCTACCCTCGCCCTGGCAAGGAAAGCCAAACAACACCACTGGCAAATCCTGCATGACACGACAATGGAGCTAGCCCCCTCCAAGCAGGCTTAAGTCATGCTGTTTCTTCAAGATGACAGCCCAGGAGCTGCTCACCTCCATCCCAGACGATCTTTGTGCGAAGGCATTGCTAGCGGCAGTGTGGAAGCGGGGATGGGAGTTAGCAAGATGGACACTATCGCACCAGTACATCTGGGACCCTGGAGGCGGCGTTGAGGGTGTACAGCTACCTCGCCGACAATAGACCTTCCTCAACCGCCTCTGCACTGTGGTTAGGTGTTTCGGGTCTTCCAGGAAGAGGTGGGAACTTACTGACGGTGCAGCATGTGAGTGTGGGGAGGCTTAGAAGACTGCTGACTACATAAATATGCCACCTGTACATACTATCTTCTGAGGACAGCTTTATCAGAATAACACCTGGTACAAGGGGTGTGGGCTAAACGGCACATAGATAGATGTTTGAGGACAATACACACAAGAATAAGAAGAATCGACCGCAACTGTTCGGGTTCTCTTAAAAGGCATTTTGCCTCTCAACTGAGCAGGCTTCATTATTTCATGCTCAGAGTCTTAGATAGGACAGCTCTAGTCTGAGGACCTGGAGCAGGATCCAAAGTGTTTATCCTCTACAAGAGGGGCCATGCCCAAACAAGGATGGCTTTGTTCTATTGTGATCTAAAGAAACAGTTGTTAAAATAATCTGTCCCACATTAAGTGATCATTTTGGGGATTAAAGTTACGGGTTTGGTTAGGGTTACATATGTGTACTGTACAACACATGAAACCGCAGATTCAGAAACTGTCAGGTGTAACATAATGAGTGTAATATCGTTCCTCACCTTCACAGTTCTTGCCATCTTCAACCAGAGTAAAACCAGGCCGACAGCTGCACTGAACATGGCCGTCCACAGAAAGACAAAGCTGGGCACAGCCGCCATTCCTCTCCTCACAGGCGTCCCTCACTGTCATTGAATGACCCAGGACAGAGCAGGTGAGGAATACACTCTGTCATGTATCTAGGTGGGTATCATAGTTCAACAGACTATTTGTTAGAGGAGGATCAAAATACAGACTTACATTCACAGTGTCTCCCATCTGTCTTTAGCTTGTAGTCTTTTCGACACTCACATTTGTAGTGATTGTTCCCCATGTCCAAACACTTATGTTCACAGCCACCATTCAACACCGAGCAAGAGTTTACAGCTTACAAGCAAAACAGACACAAAGACATTCATCAGTAAAACTGTATTCAAGTCAGGTATCACTGGCAATTTCTGGACTTTTTAATGGTTTTTCCATTCAAATACTGTGTGCCAAATATGAAATATCACTGCTGTGCCTTATGGGTGCTTAAATGCAGACTTGGTGGCACAGAGAGATTTTAGACGAGAAAAAAAGTGATGATTTTTACGCTGATGATCATAACAGACGTAGACCTCAAACTCTGTCTTAACTAGAGAGAGAAAAAGAATATTACAATACAGTTTTTTCAAAAACCTATTCTACATATTTTGGCCTAAATTAGTACTCTATTAATTATTAATATATGTCTTATATGTATTACAGTGCAGTATTTGTCTTATTTTCTCTTATTATCGATAAAATATTCACCAAGTGGGACTTCCGTTTCCGGGTTAAGGGTGAACAATGCAAACAACACGGAAGCTAATTTTGTCACTACTATATCTTCACCCCAACATTAAAGTTGACAAACTTTTGGCTGAACAACTTTTTGATGCACTTCATCTTCAACTCCTACCTCATCAATAACAATCCCTACGTATGCGACCCCTTACCAAGGTTTCTTCTTTTTCGTACCTCGGGATATTGAAGTTTTTCCTTGCCCGGATGTGGGTTCAGATCATGGGGTGTCATTGTGGTTTGTGAAGCCCCTTGAGGCACTTGTGATTAAGGGCTATATAAATAAATTATGTTGGATTGACATTAGTGAGCCTTGTCAAATTACGAGACACGAGATGTACCGGGACACGGTCGAACTTGGTGCGCCACTCAATGCAAACAAGATTACTATGAGCATCTGTATGAGAAATACTAAGGCAGACCTTAATACTAATGCACTTTATCTTTGACATCATCAGCTTCGCATACCATTGGTGAGCCTTTGGAATCACAACACAGACACGCAATACTAACAACATGGAATGCTAACAACCCGGCTAATGGTCGTAGCTCAAGTTGAACGACTTTTGGCAGAACAACTTCCGCCCGTGGTAGCAGCAGATGAAAGAACAGTTCTAACTTAGAGGAATTACCCAGTATGTGACAAAGTATTTCCACGTCGTGGCAGTGTTGTAGTGGTCGGTAACCCATAACAATGAGGCTTGGAGGATCCTCTGAGCGACCGGTGAGTATTGTTATCTGTAGTAGAATACACTCAAGGCTACTATATTGGGTGAAACAAGACTATATGGGAGTTATTTCATTTTAGCTGTCTCTAATTACGTAAAAATAATTAATTGCGGAAATTAATTGACTATCATCAGGCCTGCTACCATTAAGCCGTAATAAACGAGGAACGACTGTATAGTTTACTGGTTTTCCAGATTTTAAAGGGCAAATTACAATAAAAAATGAGTCATGCAATGGGGCTGGTAACACATCAAATTGAGTCATATTGGTGTGGCTCAACCATTGAATATGAAGCATAAACATTGACATCAAAACCATTTATTCTGATGTAAAATATTTGCTGAGATGGTTGTACAGTATGTCACACAAGTGATTACCCCATGACATTTTAGAAATCATTGTATTATATCTTCTCAAGACATATACTACAGAAATTAAACTTGTATACAATTTAAAGTAATCTGTGTACAGTTTGGAACATAGTACAGTTTAAATGTCCTCTAAAAATAAATCACAGTGCAATTACTACGGCCGCGGCGTACCAAAATCTTTGCGCATAAAAAGTATCGTTGCACATTTGGGACTTGTTAAATGCTCGCGAGGACTCTTACATTGTAAGTAATTACATTTTTATTTATAATGCGCTTTTCACAGATAAGATCACAAAGCGCTGTACAAAACATAGGTGAAGTAAAACAACAATTAAATTAAAATAACAGGGGAAACATCATAAAAAGGTTACAAAGTGGATTAAAATTGACAGTTAAAAGGTGCATTAACTAAAAGCTTTACTAAAAAGAGAAGTTATCAAATGTTTCTTATAAGTGTCAACACAGTCAAGATCACAGAGGGACTGGTGCAAATTGTTCCAGAGTCTGGGAGCTAAAGCCTGGGATGCCAGGTCTCCACGGGTTTTAAAATTAGTTTTGGGGATCTTTAGAAGACCCTAGCCTGAAGACCGGAGGCTGCGCCCTGAAGAGTAGGGGCATAGCAAGTCGGTGATGTACTGAGGGGCCCCACCATGCAATGCACGGAATGTCAGGACTAACATTTTAAACTCAATGCGGAATTTAACTGGAAGCCAATGAAGACTGGATAAAATGGGGTAATATGGGCTGTTCTGGCTGCACCGGTCAAAAGTTTGGCAGCTGCATTTTGTACAGTCTGAAGTCTCTTTAGCCTTGACTTGTTGAAAAGAGTGAAAAGAGAATTGCAATAGTCAATACGATGATCATTTCAAGATCCAATTTTGACAACAAATTTCTCACTTTAGAAATATTTCTGAGATGATAAAAACAGTTTTTGGTCACTTGACAGCAGTGACCCTCCAAAGACATTGACTGATCAAACACAACCCCAAGGTTGCATTGTAAGTGCAATCAGAGTCCGCACACGTGCAAAATGTGTCGACGTGCGCAGAAAGGCCACGCAGAGTGTGGTTTTTACGTGCAAAAATGTTGGCGATGTTTAGACGCCATACATAAATGTCGAAATAGACGGCATCCCAAATATCAGTACTTTGTGTGAACACAATGTGTTATAACACACTGTCATAAACTTCTTGGGCATGTAATTAATCAGAGCTGCAAAGGTTTTTACTTGAACCTTTTTCCAGTTCTCCATGATGACGTCACAGAATTAATGAATAAATACCAAATGTCTGCTCTCAATTTAAAGCATAACAATTAGCCAAGAGACAGCTCGTATCCCGAAAGACTAAAACTGTATCATGAAGAAATCGAAACTACACATAGCCATATTTTGTAATAACCCCAAAATGTTTGAAAAACATTTTTGAACTGAAAGGTTAACATTCTTACTGCTCACCAATGCATGTTCGAGCATCAGTATGCATGCGGAATCCCTCGCCGCACTCACAGTGATAAGAGCCTGGTGTGTTGACACACATCTGCTGGCATCCTCCGTTCAGATCTGCACACTCGTTTACGTCTGAACACACATGATAAAGAAAATATTAATCAAACATTATTCTTTTTTTTTGACTGTGAGAGTAGCTTTGCTTCGGACTTCACGACAAACACATTGTAACTGGAAAACAATTGTTATTGCTCAGAAATGATAAGCAGATATTTCAGTGAGAAGCTGAAAGGAAGATTAAATTGCAGGGATGTTTGAAATCAATACAATCATCCATTAGTGACATCAGCTGATGCCAATACCGATCATATGTATTAACTGTAAATGTTTCCATTTATATATGGTGAGTGCTATTAGCTATCAATATCAGCACAATATTTGAACTGGTTCCTTATTCTTTTTTTTATCACATACAACTGTTTGAGCAAAACAAAGTCAATAGCACACAATAACTAAACCAAAGCAAAAACTATTATTTGCCCTCAAAGTCTTCTTGTGTCCAGGTAATTTGTCCCCGAGTTTGTAAACATTTACAAAAACAACAAAAATGATTTTGATAAAATAAAAATGTTGATCTAATTATTGTTGTATCTATCATATACTGATACTACCTTTGGCTTTGGTATCGACACCACCAATCACCAATTATGGATTGATCCGCCCTCCTCTTGTGTGTCGTGTGACTGTGATAATGCTGACACACCAAGAGTTTTTATATTATCCTCTAACTCAGGAGTCCCCAAACTACGGTCCGCAGGCCGGATCCGGCCCGCGGGAAGTCCCAAGTTTAAATTTAAAAAAAAATGTTATTATAATTTTTTCAAATCTGTCCTTTCTAATCCATTTCCTACCGCTTGTTACTCTCTGTGTCTTCTAGCTGCTCAGGCAAATCATATTGTCTAAAAATGCATTTTCCCATGACATAATCGCGCTCGGAATATATATATATATATATATATATATATATATATATATATATATATATATATATATATATATATATATATATATATATATATATATATGTCTTAATTAGATTATCCAAAAAAAAAAAAAGAGATGAAATAGTCTTGTGATTTTTTCCCACACATACATTTATATATATATATATATATATATATATATATATATATATATATATATATATATATATATATATATATATATATATATATATATATATATATATGTCTTAATTAGATTATCCAAAAAAATAGTGCTCGATACCGTGGTAGAGCGTAATATGTATGTGTGGGAAAAAAATCACAAGACTATTTCATCTCTACAGGCCTGTTTCATGAGGGGTTTCCTCAATCCTCAGGAGATTTTCTCCTGAGGATGAAATAGTCTTGTGATTTTTTCCCACACATACATATATATATATATATATATATATATATATATATATATATATATATATATATATATATATATATATATATATATATATATATATATATATATATATATATATATATATATATATATATATATATATATATATATATATATATATATACAGCCCGGCCCCGGGCCAAATTTTTTTAACCCAATGCGGCCCACGAGTCAAAAAGTTTGTGGACCCCTGCTCTAACTCTTATTGAACTTGTTAATTTCCTGTTAAAATCTGCTGACTTTCTGCATCTACACTTCTTAATGTTTACCAGCAATTTTTTGTTTGTGTGGTTTCAAGCTAGCTTAGAGGTTAGCTTGGCTATTAGCTTGCTCTCGGTGTGTAACATGTTGAACCTTGTCCTTCGGTGAAAACGATACTTGATAATGATACCTAAGACACTAAGAAATGCAGTTTATTTGCCGTAATGGAGGTGGTTATTATTTAGCTCAGGGGAGCGGCTCCACACTATGTATGGAGACACATAATTAGCTGCTAGCTGCTTGTCAGCCGGCTTGTCGATTTGCACATCCCTTTTAAATTGAACTGAATTTCACATATTTTTATGCTGATCATACAAAACAATACCATTTGACTTAGTGCTGCACAGAATACACTTCTACAATATTTAGTGGGCATGGCAGAAAGTCTGTTTGAATGACTCTCATACTTCTTGGAGACGGCGGTCAGATAGGAAGATGACACAGCAACCTTTGCATCTGGACAATACATCATGGATCATCTTCTCTAACATCCATTAAGAATAACAATCACATTTCTGCAAAAACTGCATGACATTTTAACAGTTTTTTGTTTGTTTGTTTGTTGATTTGCTTTTTTAAAAGATGACACCAGAACCACAAAATTCTACCATCACTGCTAGTTAAATTCCTCAGAGGTCAAAGCAGCACATTGTGTGCGTGTGTGTGTGTGTGTGTGTGTGTGTGTGTGTGTGTGTGTGTGTGTGTGTGTGTGTGTGTGTGTGTGTGTGTGTGTGTGTGTGTGTGTGTGTGTGTGTGTGTGTGTGTGTGTGTGTGTGTGTGTGTGTGTGTGTGTGTGTGTGTGTGTGTGTGTGTGTGTGTGGTCCAGACCCACGAAAACTGCCCTCTCCTAAATAGTATGGGTGTGAATTTTGGGGAACCTAACGACTCTATCCATTTCCTGGGGTGACAACGCCATTCAGAATTGATTCTCAATTCAACACGATTCTCGATTAAAATTAATCTCGCAATGTATTGTTTGGAATAATAAACGTAATGAAAGTTGTTCAAAACAGGTTACATGTTAGAAAATCTCATTCTAGTTGCATGGAAATGGCCTTAAAACATCTTCTTAAAAATGTATTCTTATACAAAAATATATATATAAATATATATATATATATATTTTTTTTTTTTATTTAAATCTATTTTGGAAAATTATGACTCGATTTAAAGTCGAGATGAATAAGAATCCCGATTCAAATGTGAGTTTGTGCACCCCTACTAAATAGTGTAAAAGGGAAAACTACTTTTTGTTTTTTGTCCTTAAAGTCCTCCTGTATTAAGGAACCTATTTTCTGAGTTTGTGAACAATAACAACAGCAAAAAAAAACTAAATGCAATTGTGATAAGAAAAATTATCGATCAAAGTCGCTGTGGTTCTGACTATATATTCATACTATATTCGGTATTGTTACGGTCTATATTTGTATCGAGTCGCCCACCCGTTTACACTCAAGAGCTCTTTTTAGCGGTTAACATATCCTCTTACGGTGTGTAATGTAACATGTTTAGCTATACTGCCAGTGATAACGATACTTTAATGTATCGTAGTTTATTTGCTTTGACTTAGAAGTGGCTTTGCACTGTGAAGAGGGACGTTGGCTGCGAGCAAGGACGCCGCAGTGCTGTGATGACGCGGTTGTTTGCTTGTCACTGTCAAATTTGCGAAACTCGGCATGAATGTGTCATTCACAAGCATTATCACGATATAACGATAGTATTAAAAGCTCTATCGTCGGCTATATGTGTATTATTCATATTGTGTATGTCAGTGATTTTTCAAACAACTAGTGTTACATGTGCTCCATCTCATGGTATGCCAAAGAATCACTTAATTGGTGTTTTATTTTCCGATATTCAAACACAGCGTTACTGTTTGTGTGAGTGTGAATTATATTTATATATCGCATTTCTCTAGTGACTCAAAGCGCTTTTTTACATAGTTAAACCCAATAAGTTACATTTAAGTAACAAGGATGGCGGAAGCGGGAATCGAACCTGGAACCCTCAAGTTACTGGCACGGCCACTCTACCAACCGAGCTATACCGCCCACTGTTCACACCGTGTGTATTGTTACAGTGGCCAAAAATATAAACTATATTTGTTATTTAAGTTTGTCATGATCCGTGGCCCGGATCATGTGTTGCTATATTCTGTTAGTTTTGGACTCCCTTAGTTCCTGTTTTTGTGCACCCTTGTTTGTTTTTATTTACCATGGGTGCTTATTGTTTCCACCTGTCTCTGATTGGTGCTCGGGACGCTCACCTGTTTCCCGAGCACTAATCAGAGGCACTATTTAATCCTGCCTTTGCCGGTCAGTCGGCCTGGCTTCATTGTTTGCTATATGCAACCTGTTACGTTTGGTCTTCGTGTTTCCTAGCTCATGATTCCTGCTTTAAGTTTTTTCCTTAGCTTCCCGTGCGATCGGCACGCATTCCTTTTGCTTGTTTTCTGTTTTTGGTACTACGCGTTATTTTTTGATGATTAAATCATGTTCCTACCTGCACGACTTGTCCGGAGGGGTCCGTCTGCATCCCGGGAGAACGAACCCCGCAGTAAGCTGACAAAGTTAAATTAATGAATACTACTGTATTCTGATATTGGTTATTGTGTTGGCACTTGGAGAGCCAAGTGTTTTCTGAGGTGGTACTTGGTGCAAAAAGCCACATTGGAGTAATCAAATGACTGCTCTTCACCGGTTATACACAATAACTAAATTCCAAATAGTCTAAGTAAAATGTGTTTTTCCCTTCTGTTGGTCACCATAGCTCAGCACTCAATTTTCTTCCCCATAAACACGACCTCACATGTATTTTACACAAAAAACAATAAACGGAGGGCTTCACGGCAGCTGGGATTGCTTCCCTTAGTGTTCTCCAGTGTTTGGCCGTACGGCTATAAATTCTAACAAAGTGACAATATCCTGTCTGAAAGGTCAAAGGTCCGCAGTACTTGTTCACACCTGGAACGCTGAGGAACAAATGGGCCTTAGTAAATCGGCATGTTTATTTCTGCCAGACTGAGAGAGCCAAGTGTTCAGTTGACAGGTTTAGAGATCATCTGCTGACCGTGTTGTTCACTCACGACTTTACTGCCTGGAGTCAGGAGTCAGTTCATCTCCAGCAGGTCAGCTGCAGTAAAGAAGCCCCTTAAAGGCCTACTGAAATGAATTTGTTTTATTTAAACGGGAATAGCAGATCCATTCTATGTGTCATACTTGATCATTTCGCGATATTGCCATATTTTTGCTGAAAGGATTTAGTATAACTATATATATATAGTAACGTCGATAAAGTTCGCAACTTTTGGTCTCTGATAAAAAAAAACCTTGCCCCTACCGGAAGTAGCGTGACGTTGTCAGTTGTTCACTCCCTCATATTTTCCTATTGTTTTCAACGCAGCTAGAGCTATTCGGACGATTACCCCATTAATTTGAGCGAGGATGAAAGATTCGTGGACAAGGAACGTTAGAGTGACGGACTAGAATGCAGTGATATACATATTTTTTTTCGCTCTGACCGTAACTTAGGTACAAACTGGCTCATTGGATTCCACACTCTCTCCTTTTTCTATTGTGGATCACGGATTTGTATTTTAAACCACCTCGGATACTATATCCTCTTGAAAATGAGAGTCGAGAACGCAAAATGGACATTCAGTGCCTTTTATCTCCACGACAATACACCAGCGAAACGCTTTAGCTATGAGCTAACGTGATAGCATCGTGCTTTAACTGCATATAGAAACAAAAAAAATAAACCCCTGACTGGAAGGATAGATAGAAAATCAACAATACTATTAAACCGTGGACATGTAAATACACGGTTAATGCTTTCCAGGCTGGCGAAGGTTAACAATGCTGTGCTAACGACGCCATTGAAGCCTACTTAGCAACCGGACCTCACAGAGCTATGCTAAAAACATTAGCTCTCCAACTACGCCAGCCAGCCTTCATCTGCTCATCAACACCCGTGCTCACCTGCGTTCCAGCGATCGGCGGAAGGACGAAGGACTTCACCCGATGCGTTTGGCGGCCCGGAGACGTAAGAAGTCAAGGTGAGGTCGCCGGCTAGCGCGTCTGCTCTCCAACAAAGTCCTCTTGGTTGTGTTGCTTTAGTCCGCTGCTAATACACCGATCCCACCTACAACTGTCTTCTTTGCAGCCTTCATTGTTCATTAAACAAATTGCAAAAGATGTCCAGAATACTGTGGAATTATGAAATGAAAACAGAGCTTTTTGTATAGGATTCTACGGGGTACCATAACTTCCGTTTAACTGACTACGTCACGTGCATACGTCATCATACCGCGACGTTTCAGCCGGATATTTCCCGGGAAAATTTAAATGTCACTTTATAAGTTAACCCGGCCGTATTGGCATGTGTTGCAATGTTAAGATTTCATCATTGATATATAAACTATCAGACTGCGTGGTCGGTAGTAGTGGGTTTCAGTAGGCCTTTAAAATAATGTAAAAATCTTTCTTAACAATTCATTGTGTGAATGCTGCAAATCCTTCTCCTCGCACATGTTTTTCAAACTATTCCACTTTTAATATGTTGATTGATTGATTGATTGATTGAGACTTTTATTAGTAGATTGCACAGTACAGTACATATTCAGTACAATTGACCACTAAATGGTAACACCCGAATACGTTTTTCAACTTGTTTAATTCGGGGTCCACGTAAATCAATTCATGGTAAAAATACCGACTCTGTTGGGACTCGAACCCACAACTTTTGAATATATTTTTTTAAGTATTCTGTCTGGACGTCCAATGCGCTGTCCATTGCGCCACAGAGCCATTCAGCTCATTCATTACATGCGAGCTATCATTTACCCCCCCACAATTCCCACATTTTCCGCAAATCCATATTTTTTCCCTATATGAATTGAATGCACAATTTTTCAAACATCCATATTTTCCACATTTCTCAACCACCATCTACACATTCCAGTCATACTTGACATGCAAACTAACAAGTTTCTGCATTTCCCAGAATTACAAGGAATCTTTTTTCGGGGTTGTGTTCTCCAGGATGCGGAAGGAAGCGTCAGAAGGAGCGTGCAGGTAGGAATCATTTAATTCCACTGGCAGGGGAAAAAAAAAATACAAAACAAAGTGCACGAGAAGCCCATGGCAAAACCATAAATACCAAGTCTAGAACATAAAGCAGTCGCGTAAAGCAAACAAAAGAGCAAAATGTCAGCGAAGACGAATATTGATTCCGTGTCGACTTCATGGCGAAACGGGTATAAAAAGAGGCATGATTGTCAGTGGCAGCAGGCGTGTCCGGATCTATAAGCAGAGGCTGGTGTGTCCACTCAGTTCACTTAGCAACAAGAAAGGTTAAGAAAAGGAGGAAAACAGCACCAAACTAAGAATAACAATAAACACAAAACAAAAAAAACCTGGGATGACAGGTCATGAAATGAATGGGCATTTTTTCAAACTTCTAAATTTTCCACATTTCTCAACCTATTCCAAAATCAAAATGGTCCTTGTTAATGTTAGTCATTTGCGAGCATTGATTGATGGATTGAAACTTTTATTAGTAAATTGCAAAGGAAGACAATACATTATAGGAAACTGTACAGTGTACACAGTACAGTACATATTCCGTACAATTGACCACTAAATGGTAACACCCGAATAAGTTGTTCAACTTGTTTAAAGGCCTACTGAAACCCACTACTACCAACCACGCAGTCTGATAGTTTATATATCAATGATGAAATCTTAACATTGCAACACATGCCAATACGGCCGGGTTAACTTATAAAGTGCAATTTTAAAATTCCCGCCACACTTCCGGTTGAAAAACTCCTTTGGATATGATTTATGCGCGTGACGTCACAAAAGCAACGGAAGTGGTTGGACCCCATCGGACCCGATAGAAAAGCCTCTTGTTTTCTTCGACAAAATTCCACAGTATTCTGGACATCTGTCTTGGTGAATCTTTTGCAATTTGTTTAATGAACAATGGAGGCTGCAAAGAAGAACGTTGTAGGTGGGATCGATCGGTGTCTTAGCGGCTAAGTACAATACTTACAGCAACACAACAAGGACTACTTACTACGCCTAGCCGATGCTTGCCGCCAAACCCACGGATGAAGTCCTTCGTCGCGCCGTTGATCGCTGGAACGCAGGTGAGCACGGCTGTTGATGGGAAGATGAGGGCTGGCTGGCGTAGGTGGAGCGCTAATGTTTTTATCATAGTTCTGTGAGGTCCGGTTGCTAAGTTGCTAAATTAGCCTTAGCGTCGTTAGCAACAGCATTTTTAAGCCTTACCAGGCTGAGAATTTTTAACCGTGTAGTTACATGTACATGGTTTAATAGTATTGTTGGTCTTCTGTCTATCCTTCCAGTCAGGGGTTTATTTATTTTGTTTCTATCTTCATTTGAGAACGATGCTATCACGTTAGCTCAGTAGCTAAGTGTGTCACCGATGTATTGTCTTGGAGATAAAAGTCACTTTAAATGTCCATTTCGCGTGGTCGACTCTCATTTTCAAGAGGATATAGTATCCGAGGTGGTTTAAAATACAAATCCGTGATCCACAATAGAAAAAGGAGAGAGTACATAGTTCTGTGAGGTCCGGTTGCTAAGTTGCTAAATTAGCCTTAGCGTCGTTAGCAACAGCATAGTTAAGCCTTACCAGGCTGAGAATTTTTAACCGTATAGTTACATGTACATGGTTTAATAGTATTTTTGATCTTCTGTCTATCCATCCAGTCAGGGTTTTTTTTTATTTAGTTTCTATCTGCATTTGAGACTGCTATGCTATCACGTTGGCTATGTAGCTAGGTTAGCTTCTATGTTTTTAGCTTCGAAAAGCTGAATATTATTAATCGTGTATTTACATGTTCATGGTTTAATAGTATTTTTGATCTTCTGTCCATCCATCCAGTCAGGGTTTTTTTTTATTTAGTTTCTATCTGCATTTGAGACTGATGCTATCACGTTGGCTACGTTGCTAGGTTAGCTTCTATTTTTTTAGCTTCGCAAAGCTGAACATTATTAATCGTGTATTTACATGTTAATGGTTTAATAGTATTTTTGATCTTCTGTCTATCCATCCAGTCAGGGTTTTTTTTAATTTAGTTTCTATCTGCATTTGAGACTGCAATGCTATCACGTTGGTTACGTTGCTAGGTTAGCTTCTATTTTTTTAGCTTCGCAAAGCTGAATATTATTAATCATGTATTTACATGTTTAGTCACTGTGAATGTCCATTTCGCGTTCTCGACTCTCATTTTCAAGAGGATATAGTATCTGAGGTGGTTTGAAATACAAATCTGTGATCTACAATAGAAAAAGGAGAGAGTGTGGAATCCAATGAGCCAGCTTGTACCTAAGTTACGGTCAGAGCGAAAAAAGATACGTCCATCACTGCCTCTCAAGTCCTTCACTGTAACGTTCCTCATCTACGAATATTTCATCCTCGTTCAAATTAATTAATGGGGTAATCGTCACTTTCTCGGTCCGAATCTCTCTCGCTCCATTGTAAACAATGGGGAATTGTGAGGAATACTAGCTCCTGTGACGTCTCGCTACTTCCGGTACAGGCAAGGCTTTTTTTATCAGCGAGCAAAAGTTGCGAACTTTATCGTCGATTTTCTCTACTAGATCCTTTCAGCAAAAATATGGCAATATCGCGAAATGATCAAGTATGACACATGGAATGGATCTGCTATTCCCGTTTAAATAAAAACATTTCATTTCAGTAGGCCTTTAAGTCGGGGTGCATGTTAATCAATTCATGGTAAATGCATGCTAACATTACCATGGGAAGTCTTTTAGCCATAATAGTAGGTGTACACAACAAAGTCATATATTTTGGTATTTGACCTATGTTATCTGTTAGCATGCCAAGTTTTTGTTCAAGTTTGTGCTCCAGGGTACCGCCCTGGATCTGGACCTGGCTGGGGACCTGCGGCCCCCAGATCCCCGGCTTATTTTCAGTCTTATTTTCCGTCAAATTACATGCCTGGTATAAATCGGTGTTAAAAAAAAGGCCCAATTTTTTCGAAAGCAACTTTCCACTAAAGTCTATTAACATTTTGTGAAACTTGGCAGCCTTGACGTTAAATGATAAATGATAAATGGGTTATACTTGTATAGCGCTTTTCTACCTTCAAGGTACTCAAAGCGCTTTGACACTATTTCCACATTTACCCATTCACACACACATTCACACACTGATGGCGGGAGCTGCCATGCAAGGCGCTAACCAGCAGCCATCAGAGGCAAAGGGTGAAGTGTCTTGCCCAAGGACACAACGGACGTGACTAGAAAGGTAGAAGGTGGGAATTGAACCCCAGTAACCAGCAACACTCCGATTGCTGGCACAGCCACTCTATCAACTTCGCCACGCCGTCCGTTAGTTAGCATGTTAGCTTTTTTTTGCTGATTCTGCCGATATACACCTCAGAATCATGTATTTTGGTAAATGATGCATGCTAATGTTTGTATGCTAGCTTTTTCGCAAATGTTTGCGTGTATACACTTCAAAGATAAATATTTTGTTATTTGACGCATGTTAAATGTTAGCATGCCACATTTTTCAAGTAGTTACATAGTAGTAGTAGCACTTTTGGTATGCCAACATTTTTAGTAATATTTGTGAGCATGCTAACGTTAACATGATAACGTTAGCATGTTAGATTTGTTTTCGCTAATTTTGCCACTATACACCTCAAAGTCATATATTTTGGTATTTGATGCATGTTCAACATTAGCATGCCAATTTTTTAAGCAAGTTTTGCCGTGATATACCTCACCCATGTATTTTGCTAATTGATGTATACGAATATGAGCATGCTAGGTTGTTTAGCTCACTTTGCAGATATGCACCTTAGAGTTGTATTTTTTTAATATTTGACGCTGTCTGGCTAGCATGCTAACTGTTAGCATTACAGTCCTGCTTCTGCTTTTAAGCATTCACACGCAATTTCTACCAAAATTGCTTTTTCTAGTTAACACAGGGGTTAGTGCATGTGCCTCACAACGCGAAGGTCCTGAGTTCAATCCCAGGCTCGGGATCTTTCGGTGTGGAGTTTGAATGTTCTCTCCGTGACTGCGTGGGTTCCCTCCGGGTACTCCGGCTTCCACCCACCGCCAAAAACATGCACCTGGGGATAGGTTGATTGGCAACACTAAATTGGCCCTAGTGTGTGAACGTGAGTGTGAATGTTGTCTGTCTATCTGTGTTGGCCCTGCGATGAGATGGCGACTTGTCCAGGGTGTACCCCGCCTTCCACCCGAATGCAGCTGAGATAGCCTCCAGCAGCCCCTGCGACCCCGAAAGGGACAAGCAGTAGAAAATGGATGGATGGATACAGTGGAACCTTATTTTACGAACCCCTCATTGTACAAACTTTTCGGTTCACAAACGACAGACCAAATGAAAATAAGCTTTGTTGTACGAACCTTGGCCAGTGTTCGAGCGTTTCATCCACCTATTGCCTTGCAGCACGGCTATTGGGGTCTGTCCATGCTCATTCAGTCAGCTCAGCAGTGCTGTCGTTAGCCACTATGTTAGCTATACTCTACAGTGCTACTTTGTGTTCTTTTTAGGTGTGTTTTTTAGCCTTTTTACAGCATTTTCCTAGTTTTGCTAGCTTAATATGAGTCAAAAGAAAGCAATGGAGAAGCTATGTGTGGTTTGAACAACCCCCCTCTATTCCACTGCACACCAAGAAGATTAACCAACAAGATGAAGCTGATTTAATTTTTTAAAATTCCTAATCATTGTAGCGACCTGGCTGTTGAAGTTAAGGAATTTTGACATTTTAAACTGTGGGTGCGCCACAGGGCTAGTGACAGTGTGTGTGCGTAACAGCAGGGTGGCTGTAAATGAGAACAGTTCAGCTTGTTGTTAGTTTGGATTTGGTATTAAATAGAAAGTAGATCTATCACCCCTTTGATATGTTTGTTCGATATACAGTGCTGTACTTAATATTGTGTTCAAAGTGTCCAAACATACTAAAATATGGAATTTTGTTGAGGCTAAAACCCATTATTCATGTTTATTTTGTTTCTTTTGGAGAAATTTGCTTCAAATGACTAACTTTTCTATTTGCGAACCCTAATGAAGACCCAATTAAGTTTGTAAATTGAGGTTCCACTGTATGAACAATTCTGATAACTCAACCAAACATGCAGAAACCAGAATGACTATGGCCCATCTGTGTCGTATAAAAAATGTTGGTAAGTTGTCAAATTATCCATTCTTAAAAACTTTACTATTGGACAGCCTAACAAGTCTGAAGGTTCTGTGAAAATATGAACAAAAGACGTCTGTATGCAGATATGTAGTTCGAAAAAAAGGCTGATGATTACACAGATAATAAAGTGCAGCAATGCCTTCTGACAGACTGTTGGCAGTAATATACCATAAAGCAGCCATGTTTGTGCAGAGAAGGCCTGCAGCCAGTGTCAACAATGCACATTTTATTGCACACAAACAAAGACCTGACATTTATTGGCCATGTGTGTAAGGTCAGTCAGTGCATTGTGTATTTACAATATGACCATACTTTGTCATGTGCTACAACCATTTGGTTAAATACGAGTGCAGCGTTGGACCGGAGCACTGAATAGTTTTTTTTCTGTTTGATATAATTTCCTGTCCTGGTGCTCTTGTTTTGATAACATTTCATGTTTTTGTCTCTGTGTTTTACAGCACCTTGACCTTGTGTTTGTTGTCCTGTCAACACACCTGTTCCACATTCTTAATTAATCGGGTGACGTCACGTCTGTAAAAGTCTGCTGCCGCTCGCTGCCGCACCAAAGCGAAGTGCTATCTTTCTATTTGTGTGATTCTAATTGTTTAACAGCTTTCTTTATTCCTTCTCCCACATATGTAGTAGTCTTATCAAACTTACAAAGCATTCGCTCTCTATGCTTTGTCCCAATTCAGGGTATGCATCTTTCGAAGGGCGAATTTGAAGGCTGCTTACGTCACAATGCTGCGCGAAAGCTGTCCCATTTGATTCAAATTCGAAGGCTCCTCCAAATGTAGCCGACGAATGCGCCCTCCTTTTCCCTGAATTCGGAGGATGCACCGCGACTATCCTTCGTGGCCTCCCATATCCCAAGATGCTTTGCGCGCCTTTGTTCAACCTGGATATTTTTGACAAAGATCTCCTCCTTTTTGACGCATCCTTCGGAGCTGCCTCCGAAGGTCCAGCCTTCTGAGGCTGCGTAGGCCGGGTCCTCCGAAGGATGCAGACCCTGAATTGGGACACAGCTTTTGTTTCTCCGCCTTTCTTCCAGCTCGCTAGCTCCAAAGCTAGCGAAGCTAAGCTAGTCTCGGTCCAAAGCTACTGTGCTGTTCGCGGCTCAAAAGCTAACTAGCTAGCTGCTAAGCCAGGGAAGCTAAGCTAGTCCCGGTCCAAAGCCACTGTGCTCCGAAGGCGTCTGCTCCCTCACGCCGCTGCTACTCTTCGCCTATTGCTCCGAAGACAAACAAGAACTCGGCTCGGTGAAAGAAACAAAGTGAGTTTTGCTCCCTGTTCTTCGTTCACCGTTCTCATGAATAGGTTGGCCCTTTAAGAGGACCGTGTCCGCCAGTTAGAGCAGCGTAATTTCGTAACTTTTGACGCAGCAGACACGTTTGCTAGCGTTAGCTGTAGCAAGCTGAGAAACTCAGTTTGTAGCAGCCCTAAGCGGCCTACAAGCCACGGTCAACCTCTTGAGACGCATAATAGATTCAACCCTTTAGCTAGTCCTACACCCCAGTCTACCGGGCACCACACCTTCACCCGGAACATACAGCTTAGTAAACCAGCCATAATTAAGTGTATTCTCGGGACCAGAGGACCCGACATTTGAAGCGAGTCTTAGGGAACTGACTCGCAACAGGTGTAGTTAACATGTACGACAGGCTAATCGTCCCACTTGCTACGCAAACATAGTTGTATATGTCGGCTCCAATGACACTAGGATGAGACAGTCAGAGATTACAAAGAGGAACATAGTTAGGACTTGTAATCTCGCTATAAAGATGTCTTGGCATCGAATACTTGTCTCTGGCCACCTGCCTACGAGAGGCAATGATAAGAGGTATAGCAGATTAGTCTCGCTTAACAAGTGGCTGGCTAGTTTTTGTAGAGAACAAGGATTAACGTTTATTGATAATAGGCCCTCTTTCGGGGCAAACCAGGCTTGCTGAGGAGGGACGGCCTTCACCTTAACCGGGAAGGCGCCATCGCTTTATCTAGAAGATTACCATTTGAGTCACGCTTGACTAACTACACTAGAGCAAAGTCGGACACAGGCAACTACAGTGTCTGTTAGCCCGGGTGAGGAGTCAGTTAAGCGAGAACTAACTAACTCGCATAAGGTTTTTCTGTAGTGACTGTGCCAGAGGTGGACATGCATTCTACTGAGGTGGCAATCATTGTCTCCCAAAGAGCTATAAGGTAAAGGTCCCCACATCTGTCATCTATCAGTTTTTTTCTTGCAGCCCTTTGAGACATTTGTGATTAAGGCCTACATAAGTAAACTTTGATTGATAGATTGGTTGATTGATAATTAGTTCTATTTACTTCCACCTTCTCCCCTCCTTCCATGCTGGGGCCATATGAATCCCTTCCCTACTGTACACTGAAGTGTGCAGGTATTCATCCTGTTGTGGCCAGTGATGTATAACATAGCGTAAAGATTTTAATATAAAAGAAGTAAAAAGGCTTGACATCAATATCTTACGAGAGTTATAATTAGTATGGGATGTCTAAAGCTAGAACATTGATAACCTCATGAGAACCCCCCCGTCTTTATTCATTAGGACAACTAATTAGTAACAAACAGTTCAGGAATCACAAGCTGTGCAGACACTCGTAAAAAGTGAGTTTGTACACACTGGCAGTATTCGGGTGTTTATCTTACCTTGACATGCCTTGCCATCTGGGCCCAACTTACTGCCCTCAGGACACTTGCAGTAGTAGCTGCCAATAGCATTGCAACAGTACCCTTCACAGCCTCCCTTGTCCACGTCGCATTCATTCACATCTGAAAGACAATAGTTTCATTAATAGCTGTTGTCAGTTGCATAAACAGTCTTTATTTCAACACTCAAAGTGAAAATTGCTTCCAGGTTCATTTAGCTCCATCAGTTTTGTGAAAGGCTATTTGTGCACTGTGGGTCCTATTATGCATGGAAAGTTAAACTCCTCTATTTGCCAAACATTCCTGAAGTTCCAATTGCAAGCGTGTTTCTGAAGTGATACGGTACCGATTTAATGCAATTTGCATTTAATGCAAAAAGTTGAAGCATACAATATTTCCAAAATGTTTCAAACTTGGGGCATTAGGCCAACACTTGAGACGGGGAGTCCATATAACATATTCTCAATTCTTACAATAAGACATATTCTTGCAAAATACTCAAATAAGAATAAAATCATCAGCAAAAATAAAATAAAATAATGTTTTTCTGTGATTGGCTGGCGACCAGTTCAGGGTGTGTCCAGCCCAAAGGATAAGCGGTAGAATAGGGGTCCCCTAGCTACGGCCTGTGGACAGAATCCAGCCCGCGGGATGTCACAAGAAAAAAAAATTAAATAATTATTTATATAATATATATTTATATAATACATAATATATATTATTTTAGCTGAATAAATAAAATACAATTTTAAATATTACATTTTTTTTCCAATTCATTTATTTTTATTTTATTATAAATGTATTTATATATATATATATATATATATATATATATATATATATATATATATATATATATATATATATATATATATATATATATATATATATATATATATATATATATATATATATATATATATACACACATTCATATGCATGTAATATGTATATATATATGTATATGTATATGTATGTATATATATATATATATATATATAAACGTATATATATATATATACATATATATATATATACATTTATATGTGTGTATGTATATATATAAGGGTATATGTGTATGTATATATGCATGTTATAAGTATACATATATATGTATGTGTGTATAAATACAGTATGTGTGTATACATGTATATATAGATATACATATACATATATATGGTATATATTATTTTAGCTGAATAAAAAAAAAAAAATGACAATTAATAAGTTGATTTATTTTAATTTTATTTTATTGTATTTTTTTGCCAGCCTGGCACCCAGCCAAATTCTTTTAACTTAACGTGGCCCCCGAGTCAAAATGTTTGGGGACCCCTGCGGTAGGTTATAGAAAGACAATAAATGAATGGAACCTATTTAAATTTTAGCTGGCTGCTACAATCTATATCAGCTTTCTGTGATATCATTAAATATTTGGCATGCTTTTAAAATAGACTACAGAAGAAGAACTCTGCAGGATGGGTCGCCTTTTCAAACAAAATGATCAGGCCACACTACTGAGGACGGGCGAGGCGGGGGTTTGCCTGGGGGTGAGACTTTTAGTGCAAAGAAGTCCATTATTCAGATTGGATTTGTTTATAAGTGGTAAATTGACACTTTTTTTGCTTACTGTACAAAATGCAGTCGTTAATTAGGCAGATCATTAAATAACATGAGACCCCGAACCAAAACCACTCAAAATATTAAAAATCATTAATATTTTATTGTATTTGAAGAATAGCATTTAAGAGCAGCATGACTAACCATTGGGTGTGAAGCTTCAGCAAGCACACAGCCACATACTGTAAAACATTTCAATATTTTGATGTAATAAAGCGAGTGTACAATTCTTAGTAAATATTAATGAGACCATTAAGGGTTCCTTAGAATAGTCGACTATTCGATAATTCTGATTCTGATTCAAATTCTAACCTCGCAGTCGAATCGTCCAACATTGAACCTCCCTCCTGCCCCTGTATTAAAAAGTTGTTGGTTTCAAAACCACTTTATAATGCCTTCATACCATTTGTGGTATACCATATAAGTGAAAGTTACAAATCCTTGAGATCGCGTGCGGCTGCAGCGGCAATATCAGCATCTGTCTCGATGCACACAGCTCTGCAGGCTCTATGAATGATGAAGGAAGCTCATCCCCTGAACTTTTCCCTCCGTTTCAGGTTACTAAATCGATTGTTTGGGTGGAGGAAGAACATCGCCCGACGTTTTAAGTGTGCTAGCACAGTGATCCTCAAACTATGGTACTAATGGTACGCAGGCTCCATCTAGTGGTACACCAAATATTAGATTAATTATTTAAGCACAGTGTTTAATTTCCTTATATTCAAACACAGTGTTATTGTTCAAACTTTGTGTAATGTCACCGTGTCCAAAATAGTAAATATTCTTTTTTTTGTTTTTAATGAAAACTTAGACCTACTGCGCTACTGTATTTAAATGTCGGTCATTATGGTGGCACCAACCATCGCTGTATATGCCGCAGTACATTCAAAGACAAGTTAAAGCAGCGCTGACATGAACTAATAACATGTAACTAATATTTGACTAATAGCTATATAATAATAATAAGACTAACCTTTTATATATTAGGTCCACAAATAGCCTACTAACTCGCTATGAAAGATAAAGCATGCTAACATGGCTAACACCAGCTAGCTAGCATGACGCAAAGAATAAAAGGTCTGTGTACCTTCCGTTCATTCTATTTCCAATTTTGAAACGCAAATCAAAAAACAAAGTTAGGGCCGATTTTAGATTTTTACTGTGCATGGCAGATTTTAAAACAAACAAAAAAGGGTTGATTTTAATTAAAATATTGCCATAAAATTGGATTTTGTGCTGTTTTCAATTTATGGATTTAAATTTTTCCAGATAAACACAAAAATCTAAAAAAAATGTTTATCCAAAATGCAAAAATGCGTGTTTATCTGTGTAATAACAAATTGAACCGGAAGCAGTATTTTAGCTTTTCCTTTGCGTTTAGCATGTTTTTAGTATAACGGTAACATCTTTGTTCAGCAGGAGTCCTATTGTCGTTTTTAAAAAGTGCCATTAAATAGTTGTCCAACTTTTGTTTCGTAAATGAAAATAGAATAAATGGTCCGAAATTTGTTTTTTGATTTGCATTTAAGAATTTGAAATAGAATGAACGGAAGATACACGGACCATAGAAGCCCAGGCGTAATGTTGTTGTGTTTTACTTCAACGCTAACATTAAATTACAAATGAGGCGGCAAATTAGTCAAAACTCATCAAATACACATTTTAACGGATTTTCGTGTATGGGAAATAAAAAACGGGAAAAACAATAGTTTTTTTTCTTATTTTATTTTGAAACAGAAAATAAAAATGAAAAACAAAGCATTCTTCTTTTTTAGTGTCAAAGCGAAATAAACAGATCTAAAAGAAAAAAAACGGTTTGATTTCCATTTGATATTTCATAAAACAAAAAGGAAAAACACCAGTCAGCAGCACACGGGGGGACAGACCGAAAAGGAGGGTGTAGGGAGGGGACCAAAACATGTTTTTTCATTTTATGACAGCGGAACCAGAAGTTTTTACTTAAAGACAAACGCGGATTGTTCTTTAGGAAAAACAAAATAACACAATAAACAGTGTTGTGTTGTATCCTGCGTTTATATATACAAATATATTGATCCATGTTCTGTTTGACTAACGAGCAGCATAGCTCGGTTGGTAGAGTGGCCGTGCCAGCAACTTGAGGGTTTCGGGTACGATTCCCGCTTCCGCCATCCTAGTTACTGCCGTTGTGTTCTTGGGCGAGACACTTTACCCACCTACTCCCAGTGCCACCCACACTGGTTTAAATGTAACTTTGATATTGGGTTTCACTCGGTAAAGCGCTTTGAGTCACTAGAGAAAAGCGCTATATAAATATAATTCACTTCACACTAACGATACAACACCGCATCGGTTTCTTTCCTTAGAGGCAAATCCACGCTCTCGACTATAACTATCCACTTCTGCTTCTGGTGTCGAAATATGAAAAAAACTTCTCTTTTTGTATGTGTTCTTCATTTCTGCTGACTGATGATTTAAGTTTTTGTTACGTGAATTATAAAATTAAAATCTTGTAGATCTTTTAAATAGATCTTCTTGTTGCTTTTCAACACTTAAAAAGAAAAACGCTTTGTTTTTCAATTTTATTATATATTTTATCAAATGAAATTCCAATAAACCAATTGTTTTTTGTGTTTTAGGTCCCATTCATGAAATTAAAAATTCAATGACCCGTGGACCTTTTTTGATGTGTGCTTTGTCTAGGTCAGTGATTCTCAAACGGTGGTACGCCAAAGCATCACTTAATTAATTATTCAAACACAGTGTTACTGTTCAAACTGTGTGTAATGTTACAGTGACCAAACATACTTGTTAAATAAAGCCTCTGCCTTGTTTTCAATGAATATTTAGGCTTACTATGCTACTGTATTTGATTGTTGGTCATTATGGTGGTACTTGGAGTGCCAGGGTGGTACTTGGTGAAAAAAAGTTAGAGTATCTCGCGTGTCACCGAGATGGGGGGGGGGGGCAATTTAAACAAAGGCTGGTATGACCCCACAACCTATAACGTCACATGACATACAGTACAGGCCAAAAGTTTGGACACATCTTCTAATTTCAATGCGTTTTCTTTATTTTCATGACTATTTACATTGTAGGTTGTCACTGAAGGCATCAAAACTATGACACCTGTGAAGTGCATGGATGTAATCTGCTCAATGCTAGATTAAGTTTCAAATATGAAGGTAGGCCATAATTCATAAATTACTAAAACGATTGTTAATCATAAATTCAGGAACTTTTTAATTACATTTCTCCACTGCTAAAAAGCAAGTATTTTCCAGTTAGGCCTGTTTTCAAGTATCTCTGAATGCATTACAACACATGTCTGATATTTATACCATTTCGTTAACCGCATACATCTGATTGATGATAGCACACACATGCCAAGAGGATGCCACCCAGGAATATTACTATAAATGACAACAAAGTCACACAAAATGTGCTGGGATTAAAATGATTCTAATTATTTGAGCAGCATGGTGGCCAGGGGGTGAGAACATCACCCTCACAGTCTTTGGATCGGGGTTTGAATCTTAGTTGGAACACCTCTGTGTAGAGTTTAAAAGCACTTTCTGTGTGTGTGACAACGAAGGTCATCCGAGTAGACTGCAACAAGAAAATGGAGTGGTGCAACAAAGTGGAGACTGTGGAGTTAAACACAGATCCAGGCCAAGGTACAGGCAGCAACAGGGTAAGCTTGAGTTAGCATGTGTGTTTGTTGTGGTAATTTCTAGCCATGCATCTTCAAATGTTGAAATGGCTTCATGACTCTTTCTTCAACTGGTTTTACTGGGCTTTCTTCCGCCCCACTTTATGTAAAAGTCAGTTTTAAACAAAACATGTACAATTTGCGCCGGTTTTCGTAAACCGTCTCAGTTATCGTACGGTCCAACATTACGCGTAACAAACTACAGTGGAACCTCGATTTACGAAACCTTCTATTTTCAAACTTTTTGGTTTGCCAACCTTTAGATCGAGCCAAATGTGGCTCTGTGTGCGAACCATGTGTCGGTGTATGAACGCTTCATTCATTCATTTTGTGTGCCACTGGAAGCCTTAAGGCGATTCCATTTTTGAAAACATCACTTCCTGTGCAGTACAGGACACACAGGGCACTGCCATTTTGGATAGGTGGACATCCTGTTTACGTAGTCCATTACTCTTCAGTGCTTCAGCGTGTGTTTCACCAAGTTTTGTTTATTTTGGTTACTCAATATGGGTTGAAAAAACCAACAAACCAGCTTGGAAAGATGGAGGGATTCGCTGTGGACTTAAAAATGACTATTTGCGAGGAGTACGGCAATGGCGCACACATTGCTGATTTGGCTCGCAAATACGAAAGAAACACGTCCACAATTACAACTACTGTCAATAAGGACGTTTATATGGTTGCTGACTTTGCCGAAGGGGCTTAATATCTACGCGAGGATAGAGAGAAAATGCAAAACTAGGTCAGAAAACTGTTGCTCGTGTGGATTGATGCATTGGATTTGGAATAGAAATGCTAAAGGTTAGCATTGTCAATTTTACATGGCGAGTTGGTAATCAAAACTTCAACTAAGATGCATGTTACAGTTCAACAGCTGGTGTGTAATAAGTACAATACTTCCAGAATAAACACTTGGTAGGACGCAACAAAAGAAAAGATTGGCACAATCAACTTAATAGCAATGACTACTTCCTGGCTACGACAAGACACTGTAGTCTATACATTACTGCCATCAAACGACTTGCAACTGCATGCCGGATCTACTATACAGCGTGATTCAAAAAGAATACGCCAAAATCACTCGATATTTCAAAAATGAAAAACAAAAGAAAACCTAGCTTGAAAACATGTGTTCTACATAACTTTGAGTATTTATTTCATGCTTTACAAGTGCTCAATATGGCCACTACCGGCAGCGCGGACAAAATCACGACGATATGAGAATTCCTCCCAAACGCCCCAGGATGTTGCGATCCACAGTGTCGATTGCTGCTGTTATTCGATCTTTCAAGTCATCGATATTTTCTGGCAACAGGTGCAACATAAACGTTGTCTTTAACATTCCCCCACAGAAAAAAGTCACGCACAGTTAGATCCTAGGATCTGTCTATCAGTCTATTACAATGCTTTAGAACTGAATAAATGTGTGATGATTTTGGCATATTCTTTTTTAATCACCCTGTATAATACAGTATATTACAGCAGTGTTTTTCAACCACTGTGGTGTGCCGCGGCACACTGGTGTGCCGTGAAATACAGTCTGGTGTGCCGTGGGAGATTGTCTAATTTCACCTATTTGTCGTTAAAAAATAATTAATAATTATAGTCTGCAAATGATGTGTTGTTGTTGAGTGTCGGTGCTGTCTAGAGCTCGGCAGAGTAACCGTGTAATACTCATATCAGTAGGTGGCAGCCGGTAGCTAATTGCTTTGTAGATGTCGGAAACAGCAGGAGGCAGTGTGCAGGTAAAAAGGTGTCTAATGCTTCAACCAAAAATAAACAAAAGGTGAGTGCCCCTAAGAAAAGGCATTGAAGCTTAGGGAAGGCTATGTAGAACGAAACTAAAACTGAACTCGCTACAAAGTAAAGAAAAACAGAATGCTGGACGACAGCAAAGACTTACTGTGGAGCAAAGACGGCGTCCACAATGTACATCTGAACATGACATGACAATCAACAATGTCCTCACAAAGAAGGATAAAAACAACTGAAATATTATTGATTGCTAAAAAAAAGTAGATGCGGGAAATATCGCTCAAAGGAAGACATGAAACTGCTACAGGAAAATACTAAAAAAACAGGAAAAGCCACCAAAATAGGAGCGCAAGACAAGAAGTAAAACACTACACACAGGAAAACAGCAAAAAATACAAAATAAGTCAGGGCGTGATGTGACAGGTCGTGACAATACACCTACTTTGAGACAAGAGCTATAGTGATGCATGGTTGGTTGTGGTTTAAAGTCATATCCAAAAATTGCAACAACAACTTTTTTACTGTCAACTGAGTTTCGTTTTTAGTGATTTCTGCTGGTGGTGTGCCTCCAGATTTTTTCAACGCAAAAAATGTGCCTTGGCTCAAAAAAGGTTAAAAAACACTGCATTACAGTACCGTCAGTCTACCCCAGGGCAGCTGTGGCTACGAAAGTAGCTTACCACCACCAGGTGTGAATGAATGATGGGTTTTTAACATGTAAAGCGACTTTGGGTACTTAGAAAAGCGCTATATAAATCCCAGGTATTATTATTATTATTATTTCTTGTAAATGAGACACAGAAGTGTAAGAAAACAACTGCTCAGTGTTGAAAAAAAAATGTTTTTTTTAAACAATTAACATTTATTAACACATTTGAACACACAAAAGTACAGAAAATTGTTATCGTTAAGTATCAATTCCCAGAAACCGGGAATTGGTACCATATCGATTCCAATGTGAAAGTTACCCATCCCTAGCGATGCACCACTGTAGTCATATAGTGGAAGTGGAAAAGCACAGGGCTCAAACCTGAGACCCTCCGATCCCCAAGCCAAGTCCTTGAACCCCTTTTCTTTGATCAACCCACACATTTACTCTATGCATTGTGTCATGTATATAAATTATTGTGCCTATCAGTAAGTGTACTGCTGATCTAATACAAATGCAGGTATATGCATTCCAGATTGGATTGTAAAATGCTGTAGAGGAGCTGCTTTACGAAAATGGACCATAACAGTTTCCCATCCAGTAACACGGACAACGCACAGCTGTTTAAATGCTCTGTCGATGTTCTCTACAGACAAACTGATTCCAGATCCCTGCTAATCTCATAAAGAATTACTGGCTTCACTTGCTTCTTTACACTGCAGTACCTTCAACATTTCTCATAGGATGTCAACTATTCTTCCACCAAAAACAATCTCCAGTATTCAGGAAGCAGACCTATAAGCCATTAAGTTGATATCCAGCATGTACAAAATCAGCTGGTGTCAATGTTGTTTTCTTAATGGGTGTGGACAGAATTGATCTCAGTAGACTGTATAAAAAATATATAATGTCATTTATTTTACTGAAATGTTTAAAAATCAGGGTTCGATCATTATTCATAATAGTACAACCCCTGGGGGAAAAAAAGGACTCACCAGACTTTGAAGGAAGAAGGAAATTGTGTAGGATTAAAAGCAGATAACAGACATGACATAAAACTATTACAGTACAGTTTCAAATTGCAACTTCATTGCTGAATTCTGAGGAAAAAAATGTGGAATAACCCTGCAAATTCTCATTTCCTAAGGTAAGAAGACATGGATCGGTTTGAATCTGTTCATTAGTCTGCAGTTTAAAAAGGAGTATTCACACCATGGAGAGCTGTTGCACTAGGGGGGTTGACATGAATCATGGCTCCAACACGAGAGATGCCAATTGGAACAAAGAAGAGGGTTATTAAAGGCCTACTGAAAGCCACTACTACCGACCACGCAGTCTGATAGTTTATATATCAATGATGAAATCTTAACATTGCAATACATGCCAATACGGCCGGGTTAGATTAGTAAAGTGCAATTTTAAATTTCCCGCGAAATATTCTGCTGAAAACGTCTCGGTATGATGACGTTTGCGCGTGACGTCACGGATTGTGCGGACATATTGGGACACCATTGTGGCCAGCTATTAAGTCGTCTGTTTTCATCGCAAAATTCCACGGTATTCTGGACATCTGTGTTGGTGAATCTTTTGCAATTTGTTTAATGAACAATGAAGACAGCAAAGAAGAAAGCTGTAGGTGGGATCGGTGTATTAGCGGCTGGCTGCAGCACCACAACCAGGAGGACTTTGAGTTGGATAGCAGACGCGCTACCGTGAGTACAGCTTTGGCTTCCAAACATTTGATCGCTTGCCCGTATGTGCGTGCCGCTATGTGCATGTCACGTACGTAACTTTGGGGAAATATATGTGCTGTATGAACTTTACGGAGGTGAACGGTACTTTGGGCTGTGGGATTGAGTGTGTTGTGCGGGTGTTTGATTTGTATTGGTGGGTTATATGGACGGGAGGGGGGAGGTGTTTGTTATGCGGATTAATTTGTGGCATATTAAATATAAGCCTGGTTGTGTTGTGGCTAATAGAGTATATATATATGTCTTGTGTTTATTTACTGTTTTAGTCATTCCCAGCTGAATATCAGGTCCCACCCGCCTCTCACAGCATCTTCCCTATCTGAATCGCTTCCACTGCCCTCTAATCCTTCACTCTCACTTTCCTCATCCACAAATCTTTCATCCTCGCTCAAATTAATGGGGTAATCGTCGCTTTCTCGGTCCGAATCGCTCTCGCTGCTGCTGGCCATGATTGTAAACAATGTGCAGATGTGAGGCGCTCCACAACCTGTGACGCCACGCTACTTCCGGTACAAGCAAGGCTTTTTTATCAGCGACCAAAAGTTGCAAACTTTATCGTCGATGTTCTCTACACAAAAGGTGAGTGCCCCTAAGAAAAGGCATTGAAGCTTCGGGAAGGCTATGCAGAACGAAACTAAAACTGAACTGGCTACAAAGTAAACAAAAACAGAATTCTGGACGACAGCAAAGACTTACTGTGGAGCAAAGACGCCGACCACAATGTACATCCGAACATGACATGACAATCAACAATGTCCCCAAGAAAGATAAAAACAACTGGAATATTCTTGATTGATAAAACAAAGTAGATGCAGGAAATATCGCTCAAAGGAAGACATAAAACTACTACAGGAAAATACCAAAAAAAGAGAAAAAGCCACCAAAATAGGAGCGCAAGACAAGAACTAGAACACTACACACAGGAAAACAGCAAAACACTCCAAATAAGTCATGGCGTGATGTGACAGGTCGTGACAGTAGCTCTTACTTTGAGACAAGATCTATAGTGATGCATGGTTGGTTATGGTTTGAAGTCATATCCAACAACTGCGACAACGACTTTTCACTGCTGCTGAGTTTCAGTTTTTTATGATTTCTGCTGGTGGTGTGCCTCCGGATTGTTTCAATTAAAAAAATGTGCCTTGGCTCAAAAAAGGTTGAAACACACAGAATAGTGGACAAAATATGGAATCGCTCAATTCTGAGAAAAAAATCATGAAAAACAAAAAACACTACAACACACCAGTAGTACACCACCTCTGGCTTTTGTAACAGCGTGCAGTCCCTGAGGCAAGGACTGAACAAGTGATAAACAGTACTCTTTATTAATCTTGCTTTAACGTTGTATAATTGCTGTTGTCAGATCAGTTTTGCAGGTTGCAGCCATTTTCTTCAATTTTCACTAGAGATTTTATTTGGACTGAGATCAGGCGTATTTGCAGGCCATGACATTGACCTGATGTGTCTTTCTTCAAAGAAAGTTTTTTTTACTGTTTTTGTTCCATGACAAGATGTGTTATCATCTTGAAAATTTATGTCATCGTCCTCAAACATCTGTTCGATTGATGGAATAAGAAAAGTGTCCAAAATGTAAACTTGTGCATTTATTGAAGATGTAATGACAGCCATCGGTTGGTAAAGTGGCCGTACCAGCAACTTGAGGGTTCCAGGTTCGATCCCCGCTTCCGCCATCCTAGTCACTGCCGTTGTGTCCTTGGGCAAGATACTTTACCCACCTGCTCCCAGTGCCACCCACCCTGGTTTAAATGTAACTTAGATATTGGGTTTCACTATGTAAAAGCGCTTTGAGTCGCTAGAGAAAAAGCGCTATATAAATATAATTCACTTCACTTCATCTCCCCAGTGCCATCATGTGACATGCAGCCCCATATCATCAATGACTTTGGAAATATGTACATTTTCTTCAGGCAGTCGTCTTCATAAATTTCATTGGAAAAGTTCCAGCATCATCACCTTGCTCAATGCCGATTCAGGATTCATCACTAAACATGACTTTCATCCAGTCATCCGTAGTCCTCCATTGCTTTTCCTAGTCAATGAAGGCTTTCATTCGGCTTTTCTGTTTTTAAAATCCTATTTCTTTCAGGCGGTTTCTTACAGTTCGGTCACAGACTGTGACTCCAGTTTCAGCCCATTTGTTCTTCATTTGTTTTGCTTTTTTGTTTTCAAAACATATTGCTTTGAGTTTTCTGTCTTGACACTTTGATGTTTTCCTTGGTCTCCCTCACCTTGGTCTTGCCTTTTACAACCTTCCCATGTTGTATGTACTTGGTCCAGGTTTTAGACACAGCTGAACAATCAACATATTTTGCATCATTGTCTCGAAGGAGTTTAATAAACTTCTCCTTTTGTTTCAATCCACATCTCTGGTGTTGGAGCCATGATTCATATCAATCCACTCCTTTTTAACTGCAGATTAATGAACCCATATAAACTGATGCAAGTTTTAGCTTTAGAAATGTACATTTACTAAGTGATTCTATATCTTATTCCTCAGAATTGAGTGATTCCATATTTTTTAACTATGCTTCATCTAAAAATTAAACTGTTACTGACTACCACAATTTATATTCTTCATTTTTTTATAGTGCTTCTTAAAGCAGAAAGTTGCAATTAGAAATGACTATGGTGTTGAGTCATGTCTGTTATCTGACTTTTTTCTATGGAATCAAACAACTGAATGAACATCCTCTAGGTCTGGTGATTCCATCATTTTTCAGGGGTTACAACATGAGTTGACTATTGCTGCTGCAGTTTATTTAATGGCATTTTGTAATGTATCAACTACACAATCGGTCTCAATATTAACCTTCAAGGAGAAGACATCAGTCACAAAAGCCATTAACTGTAACATTCTCACGATTAATCTGCAAAAGCACTGTGGTGCATTCATGGTTTTGGAGAGATAAACGTGTACTTGTTAAGTGTGTGACAACTTCCCTTCCAAATGGCTGCCATTAAGATCAAGAGAAAGCCTTGCAAGAAAGTGATGGGAATTTCATATCGGGAGTCGAGCCAAAAGAAACAGCTCCCTTCGGCCTCTTAATGGCTCCTCGGATATTTTTGTTATTAAAATAAGTGTGAAACTAATTTCCAGTGTAAAAATAAATAAAATGTGTATTATGTATATGGCTTGATGTACTAAAACATTGAATAGATTTTTGTTTCATCTGACATCACATGGACAAATATAAGACCTTCTGGAGGAAAGTTTTGTGGTCAGATGAAACAAAAATGGAGCTGTTTGGCCACAATACCCAGCAATATGTTTGGAGGAGAAAAGGTGAGGCTTTTCATCCCAGGAACACAATGTCTACCGTCAAGCATGGTGGTGGTAGTATTATGCTCTGGGCCTGTTTTGCTGCCAATGGAACTGGTGCTTTACAGAGAGTAAATGGGACAATGAAAAAGGAGGATTACCTCCAAATTCTTCAGGACAACCTAAAATCATCAGCCCAGAGGTTGGGTCTTGGGCGCAGTTGGGTGTTCCAACGGGACAATGACCCAAAACCCATGTCAAAAGTGGTAAAGGAATGGCTGAATCAGGCTAGCATTAAAGTTTTAGAATGGCCTTCCCAAAGTCCTGACTTAAACGTGTGGACAATGCTGAAGAAACAAGTCCATATCAGAAAACCAACACATTTAGCTGAACTGCACCAATTTTGTCAAGAGCAGTGGTCAAAAATTCAACCAGAAGCTTGTGGATGGCTACCAAAAGCGCCTTATTGCAATGAAACTTGCCAAGGGACATGTAACCAAATATTAACACTGCTGTATGTATACTTTTGACCCAGAAGATTTGCTCACATTTTCAGTAGACCCATAATAAATTCATAAAAGAATCAAACTTCAAGAATGTTTTTTGTGACCAACAAGTATGTGCTCCAATCACTCTATCACAAAAAAATAAGAGTTGTAGAAATTATTGGAAACTCAAGACAGCCATGACATTATGTTCTTTACAAGTGTATGTAAACTTTTGACCACGACTGTATGTATTGTATATAAAGCCCAACAAGAGGCACACAATAAATACTGGACGGATATGAGGAATTATGACAACATACCAATAATATTAAAAAAGATCTCAGAATAAATAACAAGAAACATCCCAGAGGTGAGTTTGCCTTACTACTGTGCTGTCGGTGGGTCAGGGTGAGCAAATCAAGCGCTGCTATTTGCCAGCTCATTGTAAACAAACATGGCGTTGATCGTGGTTTTTCACAGGAAGCCATTCCGTTCAACAAACATTCCGCAAGGAGGAGAAAAAAACCTTTCGCTTCAACACATCAAACCTTATCGGCTGCCTGAAATACACGCTCAGTTAAAAAAAGTTAAAGTACCAATGATTGTCACACACACACTAAGTGTGGTGAAATTATCCTCTGCATTTGACCCATCCCCTTGTTCACCCCCTGAGAGGAGCAGTGAGCAGCAGCGGTGGCCGCACCCGGTAATCATTTTGCTGATTTAACCCCCAATTCCAACCTTTGATGCTGAGTGCCAAGCAGGGAGGTAATGGGTCCCATTTTTATAGTCTTAGGTATGACCATACTTGCCAACCCTCCCGTTTTTAGCGGGAGAATCCCGCTTTTCAGCGCCTCTCCCGACAACCTCCCGGCAGAGATTTTCTCCCGACAAACTCCCGGTATTCAGCCGGAGCTGGAGGCCACGCCCCCTACAGCTCAATGCGGACCTGAGACTGAGTGGGGACAGCCTGTTCTCACGTCCGCTTTCCCACAATATAAACAGCTTGCCTGCCCAATGACGTCATAACATCTAGGGCTTTTAGAGAGTAGAGTGGACAACTGCGCACACAACAAGGAGACGTTCGAAGGGGAAGGTGTATGTTGCCTGTAAATATGTAGAACAGACTTCTCCATTGAACACGGTGGCCGAAATGATATACTCATCATGAACGGATAAGTTAAACAGGACAATACTGCCATCTAATGGATAGCCACCGGAACACTGAAATCCAAGTATTTCTTTTATGTAAATAAAATAAATATATATATATATATATATATATATATATATATATATATATATATATATATATATATCTATATATATATATATATATATATATATATATATATATATATATATATATATATATATATATATATATATATATATATATATATATATATATATATATAGAATTTACTGAAAGTCAAGTATTTCATTGAACACAGCAGAGCGCCGAAAGTTGGCAGACCCGTCAGCGATCCTGTTCTGTCTCCCTGTAATGTTTGTCTGGGGCCATACTTATCAAGCTTCTTAGAATTACTCCTAAGAAGTCTGCTAAGAGTTGACTTAAGAGTAAATAAATTCTTCGCTGAAAGCTGCACTTAAAAGTTAGTTATCAAGCGTCTTACTCACACTTTCAGCGAAGTGTAGGACTGAATCTTAAGTGTCACACTCAGAGCTGAATTACGACATTACTATGTGCCGTAAACTGAATTTTAGGTGACGTCATTTCTGTGTCCATAGAAATGACCAATCACGGAAGGGAATCCGTTGTCTAAGAATAAAGAAATATCTTGGAAATATTTAAGTGGACAATGGGAGTGTATATTTTGACAATAAACTACAAAATAATACAAAACAAACTAGTCCCCGCCGGCACTCACGCTACCGCTCCCTCTCTTCTATCGCCCACACACTCACTGACGTCACTCACCTCACGGCCACACACATACGCTACTGTCATAACATTTTCTTTCCAATTCATTAATTAGGCAACTAATTTGAAACTGGTGTGGGTGGCTCTATATATATACTGGCCCACTGCAGACACATGCAGAAATCAACAAGGAATCGAAAAGTATTAAATCTGTGACAAAAATAATATCCGCTCTGTCTAAACGATACCGTTTGATCAGCTGCTCGTCATCAAAAAAAAAACAACATTGTTCCGTTCCCTGAACGTTCGCGCACGTCTCTCTCGCCTCAGTGCCATCCCTTGCTGGCAACTCCTAACCACTTAAGACACCTCTGAAGGTCTCTTAAATATCGTGGAGAGTAGGAGTGATTCTTAGACTTAAGAACGTTGATAAAAAGCTTTTATTCTTAAGTTTGAGAGTAGGACTAAATTTCGCAAATTCTCAGGACTTAAGTGTAAAATGGCACTCTAAGAAGCTTGATAAGTACGGCCCCTGATCTTGAATGGGATTGTGCTGACAATTTTAATTTCCCCTCGGGGATTAAATTAAGTATTTCTGATTCTGATTTTAAATATAATAACGGTGCTAACACAAAAATACAACACATGAAACACACATTGGGCAACACAAAGAGCAACTTTCTGTAAGCAAGCAGAAGTGTTTTTGTTTATTTAAGAAACATATATATATATATATATATATATATATATATATATATATATATATATATATATATATATATATATATATATATATATATATATATATATATATATATATATATATTTGTTGTTTTTTTTTATTATTTTTTTTTTTAATTAGTTTAGCGAGAATGTATTTAATTTAGCACTGGGTAGTTGCATCTAATTTTGTATCAGTTTTTTTGAGTCCTTTCTTTTGCAGTATATTTGATTAGTATTTATTTTTGTAATCGGCCTGACCCAAGCCTCATTTAACACTGTGTATCTTGTTAAACTGTAAGTAGGTAGGATATAACTTATATTAAAATGTTGCATTCAATTTTACATTTATAATGTCTTAAGGCCTAACATCGCTAACATAGAAGTAGCCTCACCCAGACTCTACCTTGAGCCCAAAGTTAAATTGAGTTTGAACCCTCTGGGACAGACCATGACACGGTGCAAACAAGTACTGTGGTTGCTCAAAAAGGTTCATTATGTCTTCTTATTCATATACTTTTCAAAATGTTCTTGTTATCAGACCATTATTTCTGTATATTAGATGGAATTAGATGGTATATTCCATCTAATATATTGAAAATATGGTCTGATTACAAGAACATTTGAAAAAGTACTGTGGTTGGACCAGGAAAATTAACATGGAAGCCAATGTAACATCCAGCATCAAGTTATGGCGTCTACCTTTGAGTGTTTTTCGTGTATATTTTAACAAGACTCTGGAAAAGTACACACTCAACTTGCACACTGCAAAAACTGAAATCTAAGTAAGATTAAATATCTCAAATAAGGGTGATATTTGCTTATTTTCTGTCTGATAAGATAATTCTTCTCACTAAGCAGATTTTATGTTGGAGTGTTTTACTTGTTTTAAGGGTTTTGGTCCTAAATGATCTCAGTAAGATATTACAGCTTGTAGCTGAGATTTTATGACCTATATTGAGTAAAACATGCTTGAAGCTAGAATATCAACTGATGCAAAGCTGTGTCATCAACACTCACAAGTATAAAACTACTTTTTGGAAGTAATAATTTCTTATTTCAAGCATGAAAAAAAAATCATGACTTTTTACACAATCGTGTCTCAGAATTAAAACAGATGACAGCCAAATGGACTTTGCTGTTTTATTTTCAATGAAACAATAGAAAATACATACTCATATAGTAGTACAGTTGGCACAGTACAGTAAACTGACAGTTAATATTTAAACATTTAACATGTGACATTTCTAACAATTTTGAACAGAAATAGTTCATGCACATTCAGATGAATTCTTCAAAATTACAATTAAAACATTTTTGGCCGGGGGCCGGGCTGTATATATGCGCACTAATTGACTGAAAGAGCACGCACTTGGCGCGATGATGTCATGTTATCGATGGAAAAATGCATTTTTAGACCATATGATTTGCCTGAGCGGCTAGGAGACCCCGAGAGTAACAAGCGGTTGCCTTGTTGCCTTTCCATTGAGAACAATAAATTAGTTTTTAGTATAAGTTTGCTGGTTTCAAGAAATGTAATGCCTTCAACATATTGAGCAAAAAGGTCTAATTTTTTTTGTTATTTTTGTTATTAGTGAGAATATACTTATTTTAAGGTATTTTTGGGTTCATTGAGGTTAGCTAATTTTACTTGTTTTGGAAAGTCTTGACAAGCCAAATGTTCTCGTTCTACTGGCAGATAATTTTGCTTAGTTCAAATAAAATACCCCTAATTTTTGCATTTTTTTTCTTGTTTTTGAACACTGACTTTTTGCAGTGCACTCCTGAAGTCCTGATCAGTCCAATCAATAAACCTCAGAGTCTGATGCATTGTCACTGAACACGCGTTGGTCTTGTCAGTAGCTGATCATTAGCAGATATTTATGTGATTAATGACAGACTAGCAAGCGTTACTTTTGACGTGAATGAAATAGTGCTAACCGTAACTACAAAAACAAGCATTAGTCACATATGCTCATTTAGTGGGATTATTCATAAATGCAATGGGAATTTGCACTTCAAAAACATTTCCATAGATGCTGCCAAAGTAGTGGTTGGAGAGACAAAGCCGGCTTGCAGCGATCAAAACCATGTGGATGCCGTCACTTTGCATCACACCACCACTTTATTTTAGGGTCCCATAGTCCTGTTTTTTAAGACCTGCTGAGAACATCAATTTGCAAAAAAGAGGAAATAAAAATGCTTCTCAGGAAGGTGTCATCCTGTCTGACTGACCTGAAATAGGACACGTCTCATGTCGGAGTCTCAGCATAAATGTCCCAGGATGTGCGGTGTGGTTACAACTCTTAGGCTTACAGCCATTTCAGGTTGTCAGTTGTGGGGTGAACAAGTGCACTGCAAAAAGTCAGTGTTCAAAAACAAGAAAAAATAATACAAAAATTAGGGGTATTTTATTTGAACTAAGCAAAATGATCTGCCAATAGAACAAGAAAATTTGGCTTGTCAAGACTTTCCAAAACAAGTCAAATTAGCTAACCTCAATGAACCCAAAAATAGCTTCAAATAAGTATATTCTCACTAATAACAAGTGCACGTTTCTTGGTAGGAAAAAAAAGAGGCCTTTTTGCTCAATATGTTGAAAAATATTCTTAAATTAAGCAAATTCTAGTGCCATTATCTTGACATAATGATATGCGCTCGGCATCATGATTTTTTTTTTCATGCTTGAAGTAAAAAATTATTACTTTGAAAAAGTAGTTTTATACTTGTGAGTGTTGATGACACAGCTTTGCAACAGTTGATAGTCTAGTTTCAAGCATGTTTTACTCAATATAGGTTATAAAATCTCAGCAACAAGCTGTAATATCTTACTGAGATCATTTAGGACCAAAAGCCTTAAAACAAGTCAAACACTCTAACATAAAATCTGCTTAGTGAGAAGAATTATCTTATCAGACAGAAAATAAGCAAATATCACCCTTATTTGAGATATTTAATCTTGCTTATATTTCAGTTTTTGCAGTGTGGAATAAGGAGAATCTAGTAGCTCCTGAATGGTCTTCTTTGTCAACCTCATTAGTGACATTGCAGTTAAACTCCAAGTTAAACATTTTCCGTGTCTTTAAATTATATTCGATTTTGAATGAAGTCTACTGGTTTAATTATCGTGTTGTAAATATTGTATTGTAAATAGTTATTTCAGTATCTTTGAATTTTTTTGTGTGTTGGTATCAACTTGAAATCAAAGTATCCATACTTTTGACCACCCTACTTACCGTATTTTTCGGAGTATAAGTCGCTCCGGAGTATAAGTCGCACCGGCCGAAAATGCATAATAAAGAAGGAAAAAACATATATAAGTCGCGCTGGAGTATAAGTCGCATTTTTTGGGGAAATGTATTTGATAAAACCCAACACCAAGAATAGACATTTGAAAGGCAATTTTAAATAAATAAAGAATAGTGAACAACAGGCTGAATAAGTGTACGTTATATGAGGCATAAATAACCAACTGAGAACGTGCCTGGTATGTTAACGTAACATATTATGGTAAGAGTCATTCAAATAACTATAACATATAGAACATACTATACATTTACCAAACAATCTGTCACTCCTAATCGCTAAATCCCATGAAATCTTATACGTCTAGTCTCTTACGTGAATGAGCTAAATAATATTATTTGATATTTTACGGTAATGTGTTAATAATTTCACACATAAGTCGCTCCTGTGTATAAGTCCAAACTATGAAAAAAATTGCGACTTATAGTCCGAAAAATACGGTACATTATGTGGAAACCACCAAATATATCAATAGACTCAACTGAATACAGCCAAAAGATCGGGAAGAATGTTGACCAATAGTCTCTCGTTCAGTATGTTCTTACCGCTGCGGACCATTGTTTCTCAGTGTGGGCCGCAGCGGTACTCAGTTGTAATACGCTTTTTTCACCACTTGTGGCAGTAATGACAACATCAAACAAAGAAGAAGTCTGGAGCTAAAGTCCCACAAGTTTCTTTGGCGCAAAAATTACGACTAAGGTGGTAAAGCTGTATTTTAATTTGCAATTACATTTTATTGACAGTTTATTTCAGGAAAATATACATTATTATTTATTATACGTTAGGTCAGGAAAAAAGTAGGCTATTTCATCCCTACTGTTTCGAAACAGGCTTGCAGGGATGAAATAGCCTCTGTGTTTTTTCCTGACCTAACGTATATCCCGCTCTGCCCTGGTATTGAGCACTGTATAACGAATAAACCACAGAAACCTCGACTATATTATTATTTATTATTTATTTAGTTATAAGTTATTTATTTTAGCACTGCTTAATTGTATGTAAATTAATTTTTCTTCACTTTTTAGCGGTCCCTTGTTTTGTAGTATTTTTGCTTTTATTTTTGTAATCAGCCTGACCTAAGTCTTAATAATAATATTTGTAATTAACACATGCTTTCATATCATTTTACAAGGTGTATCCTGTTCAACTACAAAACCCAAAACCAGTGAAGTTGGCACATTGTGTAAATGGTAAAAAAAAAATAAAAAAAAACAGAATACAATGATTTGCAAATCCTTTTCAACCTATATTCAATTGAATAGACTGCAAAGACAAGATATTTAATGTTCGAACTGGAAAACTTTGTTATTTTTTGCAAATATTAGCTCATTTGGAATTTGATGCCTGCAATATGTTTTTTAAAAAAAGCTGGCACAAGTGGCAAAAAAGACTGAGAAAGTTGAGGAATGCTCATAAAACACTTCTTTGGAACATCCCACAGGTGAACAGGCTAATTGGGAACGGGTGGGTGCCATGATTGGGTATAGAAGCAGCTTCCATGAAATGCTCAGTCATTCACAAACAAGGATGGGGCGAAGGTCACCACTTTGTCAACAAATGCGTGAGCAAATTGTCGAACAGTTTAAGAACAACATTTCTCAACGAGCTATTGCAAGGAATTTAGGGATTTCACCATCTACGGTCCGTAATATCATCAAAAATTTCAGACAATTTGCACATAGGCGATGATGTTACGGACCTTCGATCCCTCAGGTGGCACTGCATCAAAAAGCGACATCAGTGTGTAGAGGATATCACCACATGGGCTCAAGAACACTTCAGAAAACCACTGTCAGTAACTACAGTTGGTCGCTACATCTGTAAGTGCAAGTTAAAACTCTACTATGCAAAGCGAAAGCCATTTATCAACAACACCCAGAAACGCCGCTGGCTTCGCTGGGCCCGAGCTCATCTAAGATGGACTGTTGCAAAGTGGAAAAGTGTTCTGTGGTCTGACGAGTCCACATTTCAAAGAGGAAAAGAACCAAATCTTTGTATTCTGTTTTTATTTACGAATTACACAAGGTGCCAACTTCACTGGTTTTGGGTTTTGTAGTTTATCAGGATACACCTTGTAAAATGGTTCTGTATAATTATTGAATACCAATAAAATCAGGAGTAATATTAGTAATTTAATATTTGAGTGGGTTCCTTGAACCCCTCTGTAATGGAAAAGTTGTGCCCCAAGGTCAAAAAGGTTAAGAACCCCTGCTATAGTTGAAGAAAAGAAAAGAAAAGCATTCAGTATGTACGCATATAGCTGCAAATTATATCTCATGTTAAAATCATTTGGATGAAATAGAATAAGAGAATGTGAGAGTCGATTACAAGGTTGTGTTCATAACTGGATTTCTTGCAACCACTTGCTGAGAAAGAGTCGAGCAAAACTGCTCCTTTGTATGATGACTTTTGCAGAAGGCAACATAAATCTGTCTTGGGAAGCCAGGGAAGGAAAAACACGAGTGAGTTGTCACCGAAGTGGATCGCAACCGTCAGACGTGTGAACGACAAACTCGCAGGCACTGATCCGGTTTGTCACTCGGGCGTGTGAAAAAGCAAAGAGTCAAAGCGCACACAGCGGACATCTGCCTCGAACAAACGACACATGCCTGTGACATGAGGTAGCGAGGCCCAGGAGTCAGTGTGTGTCTTCTTGGTAGCAAACAAGTGGCCTCGGGTCATCCTCTCCTAACGAGTTTTGCATTATTGATGAGTAAGAGGAAGAACACGCGCCGATGGTGCAGGCAAGATGGAGGGTCAGATATGACACATGTAAAGCCATCTGGTGTTTGCGGGGTTACAGACCCAAGTCTGTTAGCAAGAAACCTCCGTTTTGAACTCCCCTCCCATTTGTCGACTTTGTTTGACATTTTGGAACTGATTATTCACGGAGACTGAGGTACCGCGATACTACAGTTATACTTGCCAACCCTCCCAATTTTCCTGGGAGACTCCCGAATTTCAGTGCCCCTCCCGGCAACCATTCTCCCGAATTTCTCCCGATTTCCACCCGGACAACAATATTGGGGGCGTGCCTTAAAGGCACTGCCTTTAGCGTCCTCTCTCACCTGAAACCTTCACCCCTTAACAGCTGTCCAGGCGTCCGCTTTTCCTCCATATAAACAGCGTGCCGGCCCAGTCACATAATAATGTAGCGTTGGACGGGTTTAACAATGACCTTTACTCTTAGATGTCAAGAAATGCTGACACGTTGTATGATCTTTTAACTCAGGGGTGGGCAATTAATTTTTACCGGGGGCCGCATGAGCTACCCGAGCACTGCTGGAGGGCCACATCGACAATATTTCAATTAAATTTTGCTCAATATTATTTTTGATATATACCGTAAGATAAATAATAATAATAATAATAATAATAGTAATACTTCAACATAGTGTGTGTAACAGCATTCCATGACTAATATATATAAATTAACATTAATAATAAATGACAGTAAAATAAGCACACGTATGACTGAGGAGTCATAGTGTAACTTTGTGTGGTGTTTGAGTTGTCCGACTTTTTGTGTGGCCTTAAACGCACCAGTGGTTTAGTGCTATGCGTGTTGGTGACAGATGACAAGTTGGTTTTGGCCTGGTTTGTACGGCAGAAAATGACTAGTTTTTCGAGATAGAATTGTTTTACTCATGTTTTTGGTGTGGTTATGTCCGAATATAAACAGTTTTGTTCAATAAAGTGATCGATATAATTCCTGTCCTCGAAGCATCTCGATAGACGTTACAATAATTGAACGGTGTTCAATTGAACGGTGTTGACAAACACACTTAGGGCCGCTTGTTGTCACTGTCACTCAAAGTTGCATTGCAAAATTCCATAGAATAAATATGTTTATTTTGTTTATAATTCAGATGGGATTTGATTTGGTGCGCGGCATATACTTGCTGCGCGCAGCGGACGCTTGAGCAGTGCGCAATTGCGCAGGCACGCACCTTAGGTGAGGGGACGTTGCTTTGCAGTTCATGTCTTGTTGAAAACACGGCATTCCTCATCAACTTTTCTCTTTTTGGCGTCTCGGGTGTAAACCGTGCATCACTTGTCGCTGCATGTGCACTTTCACTCGCAGGTTACACACGGACACACGCCCATAAATAATACTTTTCAAAATAAAAGCAGCACAGTTGTATTGCGCGCAGGACATAGATGTTTTTTCAACTTTATTTTGTAATTGCAGTTGTTCACATTCACTCACAATCACGCATACGTCCACACGGAAGTAATACAAATAACAATTTTCAAAACAAAAGCAGCACCGTTGTATTGCACACTCGACATAGATACTTTTTAAAATTTATTTTGTAATTTATAATTGGCCTCACGCGGGCCGGACAGGGACGCACAAAGTGCCGGATGCGGCCCGCGGGCCGCAGAATGCCCAGGTCTGTTTTAACTGGATTAATAATAACGTTAGTTTTGAGCACACATACGCACACACCTGTGTATGCAATGCATACTTGGTCAACAGCCATACAGGTCACACTGAAGGTGTCCGTATAAACAACTTTAACACTGTTACAAATATGCGCCACACTGTGAACCTACACCAAACAAGAATGACAAACACATTTCAGGAGAACATCCGCACCGTAACACAACATAAACACAACAGAACAAACACCCAGAATCCCTTGCAGCACTACTCTTCCAGGACGCTACAATAACATCTACGGCTTTTGGAGCTCAGTGCACAACTGCACACACAACAAGAAGGAGACGAAGCAGAAGAACGAAGAAGAGACATGGCGACGACGAGTAAGAAGAAGAAATACGCTTGCAAGTTCCAAAATGATTGGAAAAAATAATTTCATTTCATCCAGGACAGCTCGAAGGGGAAGGGGTATGCTGCCACGCCCCCCAACACCCCCCGCCGCCCCCCCTCTCCCGAATTCGGAGGTCTCAAGGTTGGCAAGTATGACTACAGTATGTAACAAAATCCAGGTTTCCTAACCACCAGGGGTGTGTCACCAAATTCTCGACCCCCATACACACAACTCCTGAAGGGCTTCCCACCCTAAACCCACCGCCGCCGCCATACACACACTTGGGTTGTTTACATACATTAAAAAACAAATTATTGGTTGAAACCACATTTTTAAACCACATGTAAACACCTTAATTAGGTTTTGGACTTTTTAAAGATGGATTAAACAAATCTAGAATGTAATCAAGGTAATTGATAGATTTTTTTTTACAAAAAGGTGCCAACAAATTCAGTATTAAATTGGTCAGAATATGAATCATATAATCTGTCATTATTCGCTTCAATATGATAAAACATTTCCTTTACTTGAGTGTAAAGTAGAGGTTATCCAATTCACATGGGATTATCATCAGTGGATAATACAAATCATTAGGAGTGTCAAAAAAAAAAAAAAAATTGAATTAATCGCAATTTTTATTTGGAACGATTCTTAATTGATTAAATAAAATCGATTTTATATATATATATATATATATATATATATATATATATATATATATATATATATATATATATATATATATATATATATATATATATATATATATATAAATATATATATATATATATACACACAGTATATATATGTATGTATATATATATATGTATATATATATATATATATATATATATATATATATATATATATATATATATATATATATATATATATATATATATATTGGTAATTGATAGATTTTTTTTTACAAAAAGGTGCCAACAAATTCAGTATTAAATTGGTCAGAATATGAATCATATAATCTGTCATTATTCGCTTCAATATGATAAAACATTTCCTTTACTTGAGTGTAAAGTAGAGGTTATCCAATTCACATGGGGTTATCATCAGTGGATAATACAAATCATTAGGAGTGTCAAAAAAAAAAAAAAAATTGAATTAATCGCAATTTTTATTTGGAACGATTCTTAATTGATTAAATAAAATCGATTTTATATATATATATATATATATATATATATATATATATATATATATATATATATATATATATATATATATATATATATATATACACACACAGTATATATATGTATGTATATATATATATGTATATATGTATATATATATATATATATATATATATATATATATATATATATATATATATACATATATATATATATATATATATATATATATATACATATATATATATATATATATATATATATATATATACATATATACATATATACTACAGGTCAAGAGTCTGGACACACCTTCTCATTCAATGCATTTTCTTTATTTTCATGACTATTTACATTGTCACTGAAGGCATCAAAACTATGAATGAACACATGTGGAGTTATGTACTTAACAAAAAAAAGGTGAAATAACTGAAAACATGTTTTATATTCTAGTTTCTTCCAAATAGCCACCTTTTGCTCTGATTACTGCTTTGAACACTCTTGGCATTCTCTCCATGAGCTTCAAGAGGTAGTCACCTGAAATGGTTTTCACTTCACAGGTGTGCTTGAAGCTCGTGCATGAGAATGCCAAGAGTGTGCAAACCAGTAATCAGAGCGAAGGGTGGCTATTTTGAAGAAACTAGAATATAAAACGTGTTTTCAGTTATTTCACCTTTTTTTGTTAAGTACATAACTCCACATGAGTTCATTCATAGTTTTGATGCCTTCAGTGACAATCTACAATGTAAAAATAGTCATGAAAATAAAGAAAACGCATTGAATGAGGAGAAGGTGTGTCCAAAATGTTGGCATGTACTGTGTGTGTGTGTATATATACCGGTATATATATATATATATATATATATATATATATATATATATATATATATATATATATATATATATATATATATATATATATATATATATATATATATATATATTTTTTTTTTTTTTTTTTTTTTTTTATGGGCTGTACAGATTTATCTTAGAAAAGAGAAGTGTAGAATACTTCTCTTGCCTTATATGTATTTGACTTTAATAAATGTTTTTTAATGGATTATTTATTTTTTAAACAAAACCAGTTTTCTTGTAAGTAGTATATAAATGTATTACAGCTGTTTATATATTTTATGGAGGAATGTAGTTAATCATAGAACTGGCACCCAACGTTATAAAAAAAAAATTTTTGATTTTGAATCGAGAATCGTTTCGTTTACGCCCAAGAATCTAATCGAATCGTGTGGTGCTCAAAGATTCACAGCCCTAATAGTTATGACGTGTTTTTTTTATAATTGACATTTTTGAATATTTAAAAAAAATATATCTTTAAACTCTGCAAGGGTCCAGTGCCCCCCCAGTCCAACATCCCCACTTACCCCTCCACTTCAACACCCCTGCCAACCATTGTACATTTTTATAAGCAGAAAGGCTCAACAGTCAAACCAGAACCTTCAAAGTGCTCCAAGCGGGAACTTGTGCTACCTTTAACAGCCTGGAGACCCCACAGAGCAACCTCATAATCAAAGCTACAGGCAAAGTCGAAGCAGAGACCCTCAATTTGGTACGAGTGAAGCTTTAGCAACTCATTGACCTGTTGAGAAGTTTACATAAGGCTTTATAACACAACTGTAGACGCAGTAATCTGTACATACGTATTCAATAATCCCTTTGCTTGTGTGCAAAATTTTTTGTTTTTTTTCTACATTCATTACTTTTTTTACTCTTTTATTCAGTATTTTTAATAAGTTATGTTTACATTTTGGCCTGTTTATACTAGGGATGGTATGCTGCCAATTCCAATGCTGATCACATGTATTAACTATAATGTAGTTATTGTGACGGTTTGACAATATCAACACAATATTTAAACGTGTTTCCTATCCCCTTTTATTACGTATAATTGTTTGATCAAAACAAAGTCAATAGTACACAATAACAGAACCAAAGCAAAAACTACTATCATTTGTTTTTTGTCCTAAAAGTACTCCTGTGTCCAGGGAATTATGAGTTTGTAAACATTATGGGTGCAACAGTACAGGTACCCCAAGGTGCTGTCTGTACCTCCGTTTAATAATAATAATAATAATAATAATTAACTTAGAATTTCATGGCTGCAACACGTGCCAAAGTAGTTGGGAAAGGGCATGTTCACCATTGTGTTACATGGCCTTTCCTTTTAACAACACTCAGTAAACGTTTGGGAACTGAGGAGACACATTTTTTAAGCTTCTCAGGTGGAATTCTTTCCCATTCTTGCTTGATGTACAGCTTAAGTTGGTCAACAGTCCGGGGGTCTCCGTTGTGGTATTTTAGGCTTCATAATGCGCCACACATTTTCAATGGGAGACAGGTCTGGACTACAGGCAGGCCAGTCCAGTACCCGCACTCTTTTACTATGAAGCCACGTTGATGTAACACGTGGCTTGGCATTGTCTTGCTGAAATAAGCAGGGGCGTCCATGGTAACGTTGCTTGGATGGCAACATATGTTGCTCCAAAACCTGTATGTACCTTTCAGCATTAATGGCGCCTTCACAGATGTGTAAGTTACCCATGTCTTGGGCACTAATACACCCCCATACCATCACAGATGCTGGCTTTTACACTTTGCGCCTATAAGAATCCGGATGGTTATTTTCCTCTTTGGTCCGGAGGACACGACGTCCACAGTTTCCAAAAACAATTTGAAATGTGGACTCGTCAGACCACAGAACACTTTTCCACTTTGTATCAGTCCATCTTAGATGAGCTCAGGCCCAGCGAAGCCGACGGCGTTTCTGGGTGTTGTTGATAAACGGTTTTCGCCTTGCATAGGAGAGTTTTAACTTGCACTTACAGATGTAGCGACCAACTGTAGTTACTGACAGTGGTTTTCTGAAGTGTTCCTGTGCCCATGTGGTGATATCATTTACACACTGATGTCGCTTGTTGATGCAGTACAGCCTGAGGGATCGAAGGTCACGGGCTTAGCTGCTTACGTGCAGTGATTTCTCCAGATTCTCTGAACCTTTTGATGATATTACAGACCATAGATGGTGAAATCCCTAAATTCCTTGCAATAGCTGGTTGAGAAATGTTGTTCTTAAACTGTTCAACAATTTGCTCACGCATTTGTTGACAAAGTGGTGACCCTCCCACCATCCTTGTTTGTGAATGACTGAGCATTTCATGGAATCTTTTTTTATACCCAATCATGGCACCCACCTGTTCCCAATTTGCCTGTTCACCTGTGGGATGTTCCAAATAAGTGTTTGATGAGCATTCCTCAACTTTATCAGTATTTATTGCCACCTTTCCCAACTTCTTTGTCACGCGTTGCTGGCATCAAATCCTAAAGTTAATGATTATTTGCAAAAAAAAAATGTTTTTATCAGTTTGAACATCAAATATGTTGTCTTTGTAGCATATTCAACTGAATATGGGTTGAAAAGGATTTGCAAATAATTGTATTCCATTTATATTTACATCTAACACAATTTCCCAACTCATATGGAAACGGGGTTTGTACTTAATATACAAAGAAATGTAGTTTAAGTGCTGTAATGGAGGTGATTATTATTTTCTGCAGACACTTAACTAGCTTCCAGCCGCTTGACAGCATGGGGACTACAAATAAATTCAGTGTCAGCCAGATGTGATTGTGTTACTGTAAAAACGTTCTCCAGATGCCATTAACATCACTATTATACATCTTTATCATTTTATTTTGCAAGTAAATTGATGACTGCTGAACATAATCAAACCATCAATGAATGCTGTGACACAAAAGCAGGGTTGACTTAGATAAGCATCGCTTCCTCTACCTACTCCAATCCTAGTGACCAAAAATCACTCCATATCCTCTGCTGCTCGCTAGTGTTACCATATATGAGTTATTGTGTAGAAATATGGGGAAATAACTACAAAAGTACACTTCATTCATTAACGGTGTTCCAAAAAAGATCAGTTAGAATAATACATAATGTTGGATATAGAGAACATTCAAACCCTTTATTTATTGAATCAAACATACTGAAATTCCACGACATAGTGAATTTGCAAACAGCTAAAATGATACACAAAGCAAACTATAACCTGCTACCCAAGAATATACAACAGTTCTTCTCAACAAAAGAGAAATATAACCTTAGAGAAAAATGTAATTAATAACATTTGTACGCGCGTACAACACTTACCTTCAGTATATCAGTATGTGGAATTAAATTATGGAATGGATTAAGCAAAGAAATCAAACAATGTACTAATATGATCCACTTCAAGAATCTCTTCAAACTTGTTTACAAAGTACAAAGAAGAAGAAGCATGATAAACATTCTGAATTTATTTCATCCATCCATTCATTTTCAAGAGAATCTTACTCATCTCACCATATAAAATATAATTTACTTCACCAAGTATTATTTACTTATTTATTTATTTGTATTGTTATTACTTAGTATATTGTGAATAAATTGACAACAGGAAGTGAACAAAAGTTTTAGCAACTGCTATGTAAAGGAAAAGGGGTAGGATTAAATAAGCTCTGATTCTTCCTACTCCTTTTTGAACATGTTGAATAGAGAAACTGGAAATTGTGATGTATCATGTTGTATGCATGCATGTTCGATATAAACACAAACTCAACTCAACTCAACTTTTCAGACATGTTAACTAGAGATGTCCGATAATATCGGCAGTCCGATATTATCGGCCAACAAATGCTTTAAAATGTAATATCGGAAATTATCGGTATCGGTTTCAAAAAGTAAAATGTATTACTTTTTAAAACGCCTCTGTGTACACGGACGTAGGGAGAAGTACAGAGCGCCAATAAACCTTAAAGGCACTGCCTTCGCGTGCCGGCCCAATCACATAATATCTACGACTTTTCACACACACAAGTGAATGCTATGCATACTTGGTCAACAGCCATACAGGTCACACTGAGGGTGACCGTATAAACAACTTTAACACTGTTACAAATATGCGCCACACTGTGAACCCACACCAAACAAGAATGACGAACACATTTCGGGAGAGTATCCGCACCGTAACACAACATAAACACAACAGAACAAATACCCAGAACCCCTTGCAGCACTAACTCTTCCAGGACGCTACAATATACACCCTCCCCTACCCCCTACAACACCCCCCCCCCACCCCTCCACCCCACCCCGCCCACCTCAACCTCCTCATGCTCTCTCAGGGAGAGCATGTCCCAAATTCCAAGCTGCTGTTTTGAGGCATGTTAAAAAAAATAATGCACTTTGTGACTTCAATAATAAATATGGCAGTGCCATGTTGGCATTTTTTTCCATAACTTGAGTTGATTTATTTTGGAAAACCTTGTTACATTGTTTAATGCATCCAGCGGGGCATCACAACAAAATTAGGCATAATAATGTGTTAATTCCACGACTATATATATCGTATCGGTTGATATCGGAATCGGTAATTAAGAGTTGGACAATATCGGAATATCGGATATCGGCAAAAAAGCCATTATCGGACATCTCTAATGTTAACCCTTATATCAAAACTTACCATACTGGCATCTTTCCCCTTGGAAGCCTTTCGGACAGTGGCAGACGTTATCTCCACTCTCTGCACATCGACCTCCATTAAAACACATATTGGCACTGCATACCCCTGAAATTTGATGCATAATAAACATATCTTAACAGTAGGAAATCTACAGTTATGTATCTGCTCCCTGTCAAAACCTGCCATGTCTGCTTAACTGATATTAAAATGCTAATACCCACTATGCAGACAGCCTGGTTCTCCATCCCTTTGAGTCCAGCCAGAGCAACACTTAAAAACTGTATGGACGTCTGTTCTGTACACTTGTCTGTACGTTGTGTAGTATGTTGTCCTACGGACGAGAGGCTATGTTGAGTGTCCATGGTGGGGTAACACCGGTTACATTTTACTGTGACGATGATGAATTATGCGTTGGTGGAGAAATTTAAGTGGATCTTACCTCCTTTCGTAACCCATGCACCACCTGGGGCCGGCGCAGCCCTGCCGCCACACCTTCACCATGCGCGTAAAGGCCTGGACACAAGGCTGAGGGGCCCCCAAAAAAGACATCTCCCGGTCAGCGCACACATTAGTCCTGTGTGCAGATAGAAGAAGTAAAAACATAAACACTGGCATAAACACTCTTATTATGGATGTTCATTGATTGATTGATTGATTGATTGAGACTTTTATTAGTAGATTGCACAGTACAGTACATATTCCGTACAAATGACCACTAAATGGTAACACCCGAATAAGTTTTTCAACTTGTTTAAGTCGGGGTCCACGTTAATCAATTCATGGTAATACTACACAAACCAGTTTCAGAAAGCTAAGTGCCAGGGGACGGACTTCTCCCTTCACTATTAGTCTTATTTTTTATATTCCGGAAATGTCCTCTACAAATGTCAAATGTCCTCTACAGTGGACATTTGATTTTTTGGTCTATTTATTTTGTCAGACTTACAGGAGCTTAAGGACCTTCTGAAAAAAGGCTAGTGGACACATTTAGAACAGCAGTTTCTTTCATTCAAAAATTGCGGCTCATTTTTATGCGCTTGGCCGTGCTCTATAGGAGCACTCTAGTGTTTTTAAGAATTTGCTGCAAAAATATTTGTCTCCCAAGATTTTGAACTGAACTCGGGGGGGGTGTCATTACCGGGCCGGATTTAGCCCCCCAGGCCACCAGTTGAATAGTCCGTGCTATATGCGGTTGTTAAGGGCCAAAAACCAAGAGTGTGATCAGAAAGGCTCTGACCACGTTCAAGCCGTTTATATATGTTTATATTTTCAATAACTTGTGACATTTGGAACTTTAATTTTATGTCAGCAATTTATAAAATGGATTAGTAGTAATATTAAAGACTGAAATGGGGCCACAAACAGAATATAGTTTAGAGCAGTGGTTCTTAACCTGGGTTCGATCGAACCCCAGGGGTTCGGTGAGTCTGGCTCAGGGGTTCGGCGGAGGTCAAGACACACCCGACTCATCGTGTAAAAAAAAACGGCATATTACGGATACGGCAACAGCAGAAGTCACACTGATTTGCAGGTGTGTAATTTGTTGTGAGTTCATGCACTGTGTTGGTTTTGTTGTTTGAACAAGGTGATGTTCATGCACGGTTCATTTTGTGCCCCAGTAAAAAAACATGGTAACACTTTAGTATGGGGAACATATTCACCATTAATTAGTTGCTTATTAACATGCGAATTAGTAACATATTGGCTTTTAACTAGTCATTATTAAGTACTTATTAATGCCTTATTCGGCATATAACCCTAACCCTCTAACCCTGGCCCTAACCCTCTAACCCTAACCCTAACCAAATAACTCTAAATTAAGTCTTTGTTACTTAGAATATGTTCCCCATACTAAAGTGTTACCAAAAACATATAACTTTGTCTTGAATTTGAAAAAAAAATAAATTTTATTTTCCACTAAAGAAGGGTTCGGTGAATGCGCGTATGAAACTGGTGGGGTTCAGTATCTCCAACAAGGTTAAGAACCACTGGTTTAGAGCCATAAAACATGGTGATATCATGAAAACTGCTACTTTATTACAATTTCCTGCAATTTGTTTAATTAAGATAAGGACATAAAACTGTATGATAGGCAAAAAGAATGATGTCCTCCAGAAGTACTTTGCAGAGACAGCATATCCAAGGTTTGGACTGACATATGGACTAAACATGCTAGTCAAATCCCCCTAACTAAACACTCCTCTATAGTCCATCTGGCTCCAATTCAAAACAGCCTGAAGTTAATTAAAGTCTTCAGCTTTTCTTATAATTAAAGCTGGCCCAGCACACTGTATTTATTTTTAAAGACGTCTGACAGAGGCACAATAAATGTCCAATCAGCAAAAAAAAAAAAAAAAAAAGACTACTTATAAGGCAGGTCTTTTTTTTAAATGCTATTTGAAACTGCGCCCCCCAATGGACACAAGCGCAAGTAAAATACATCATTTAGAAGTTAATATTATATTTTATCCATGCAAAGTACAGGATTAGGTTTTTAAAAGGCTGTACTCACATGCCGGGGCGTAATTCCAAGGACGAACCGGCGTGCAAGGCGGCGAATGAAATGAAACACAAAATTACAACGTCCATGAACATATTTTCTGCCAGTTGAGAAGTGAATAAATATAATGAATAAGTCGCTTTAAATCCATTAACGAAAGAGCATTGCTGACGTGAGTCTTAAAGAGGTGGCACAAGTCTTCCAGGAGTCCGAGCTGAGGTCCCGACTTGAGTAGATGAAGGTCGACGTCTCATGTCAACAGGTTTTAGTGGCTGCGCCTGAACGCACCACCCACACTCACACGTGGGGGCTTCTTGCTCTCCTCCATCCTGGAGACTTCGACCCTACTTTACTTTATGCGTATTTATGAAATAAAATAAAGTTATTTTGATTGGATATTTTATTAAATATCCATTTATTGGCCTATTTATTTCTGTAAGAGTTAAAGTGCGCACAACAAAAAGTCAGTGCAGTTCACGTATGACACATTTTTAAGTGTTGTTAGGGAATATACCTGTGTTTTTTTATTTATTTATTTTTATTTTTTAACCTTTATTTATAAATTTCAACATTTACAAACAGTTCAGAAATAATAATCACATTAAGTACAAAAACAGTACAAAACAGCGCCAGGGCTTTGTAAATTCAAAGTAACTAAAATAGAATGCAAAAAATATATATATTAGGGATGTCCGATAATGGCTTTTTGCCGATATCCGATATTCCGATATTGTCCAACTCTTTAATTACCAATACCGATATCAACCGATACCGATATCAACCGATACCGATATATACAGTCGTGGAATTAACACATTATTATGCCTAATTTGGACAACCAGGTATGGTGAAGATAAGGTCCTTTTTTTTTTTTAAATTAATAAAATAAAATAAGATAAATAAACTAAAAACATTTTCTTGAATAAAAAAGAAAGTAAAACAATATAAAAACAGTTACATAGAAACTAGTAATTATTGAAAATGAGTCAAATTAACTGTTAAAGGTTAGTACTATTAGTGGACCAGCAGCACGCACAATCATGTGTGCTTACGGACTGTATCCCTGCAGACTGTATTGATATATATTGATATATAATGTAGGAACCAGAAATATTAATAACAGAAAGAAACAACCCTTTTGTGTGAATGAGTGTAAATGGGGGAGGGAGGTTTTTTGGGTTGGTGCACTAATTGTAAGTGTATCTTGTGTTTTTTATGTTGATTTAATAAAAAATTAAATTAAATTAAATTAAAAAAACGGCAGGCCAATATTATCGGACATCTCTAATATATATATATATATATATATATATATATATATATATATATATATATATATATATATATATATATATATATATATATATATATATATATATATATATAATAAACAAAGCGCAAAGCCATAGGCTCTCTCAATTTCTGTAAATAATTTACATTTGGAACACAGCATCATCGTTTTCACAGCTTTTTGGTTGTTAGAGGTAGAGAGTGTTTTAATGTAGAGTTCTAAATCTTTTTAAAGGGACAAAAAAACAGGTCGGGCATTGAGAAACTTACATTTATGAATATAAAACTTAGCCAATAGTATAATGAGGTTGCAAAGGTAAAATTCCTTTTCACATACAGTGTAAATCCAAATAGCACATCTTTAAAATAGTATACCTAAAAGAGTATACCTGTGTTATGTGGTCTGTGTGGAGATTATGTTGTGTATTTAATACGAAAGTTTTTTTTTGTACATTTTTTTTACATCAAATTTTGGTGACTATTTTACTGAATAAAAAAATGTCAGCAAAATGTTTGTGTTTCAAAATTCAGTTTGTACAGTGTTTAAAATTCAATGTAAAAAAGTATTGTTATAATATAATATATCTGCATGTATATTATTCTGTACACATGTTATGTATATATTCGTATGTTAGATTTTTTTATCGCTATATTAGTCTATTTATACCTGCATTGTCCTTTCCATCCTTACACTTTCCATCATTGTAACTGAGCTACTGTGTTGAATTGATTGATTGATTGATTGATTGAGACTTTTATTAGTAGGTTGCACAGTGAAGTACATATTCCGTACAATTGACCACTAAATGGTAACACCCGAATAAGTTTTTCAACTTGTTTAAGTCGGGGTCCACTTAATTTTCCTTGTGGATCATTAAAGTTTGTCTAAGTCTAAGTCTATTGTACAAAATGAATTGTGTAAAAATTCAAATTTGAGGCAAGTCCATAAAAATAGGTACAATGTAAGACCAGTTGATCTGCCGTTTCTTTTCTTTTCTGCTCTGCACCCCTGTCCCTTGTGGAAGGGGGGGGGGGGGCACAAGTCCGGTGGCCACGGATGAAGTGCTGGCTGTCCAGAGTTGGGACCCGGGGTGGACCGCTCGCCCGTGCATCGGTTGGGGACATCTCTGCGCTGCTGACCCGTCTCCGCTCGGGATGGTCTCCTGCTGGCCCCACTATGGACTGGACTCACTATTATGTAAGATCCACTATGGACTGGACTTTCACAATATTATGCTAGACCCACTCGACGTCCATTGCATCCGGTCTCCCCTAGAGCGGGGGGGGTCACCCACATCTGCGGTCCTCTCCAAGGTTTCTCATAGTCTTTCACATTGACATCCCACTGGGTTGTGAGTTTTTCCTTGCCCTGATGTGGGATCTGAACCGAGGATGTCCTTGTGGCTTGTGCAGCCCTTTGAGACACTTGTGATTTAGGGCTATATAAATAAACATTGATTGATTGATTGATAAATCAGTGCATTAAAAAATCTAGTGCAGAAATATTCGTTGCGTCAAAACTCAGGACTAACTTCCGGTCAATCAAGACTGAAGCGAACGTTCCTGTCTCTGATCCAGCCAATGAGGTGCTTCGGGCTTAAATGACCGGACGTGGGTCTTGAATTTTGAAGCAAAAAATATTTCTGCACTGATTGTTTTTACACTTAATTTTTCTTACACTTGTACACTGAATCCTCACCGATTTTTTTTTTTTTTTTTTTACAATTAGTTTTTTTTTAATGAATTTCTTTTACACTTAATTTTAAAAACCACACATATTTTACTCACAATTTTTTATTCAATGAAATCGTCAGCATCATTTGAAACTCAAACGCAAAAAAATCCGGTACATAAATTCAGTGTCCAATAAAAAAGCTTTTGTAAAAACAACACAAATTAATCACCATGTGTCTGCACACACATACCCCTCAGTAAATATGTTGTTTTTTAAATGAATACACTCACAACAATAATGGATAGTTATGTTTAATATGGTCTCGTACTGTATTATACAGGTGTATTAAATTATACGTAGCACGTTGACGGTTAAAAAAAACCAAAAAAACGTCTGTGCTTTTATTTTGAGCGCGCGTCCCCGTGACGTCACTTCCTGTGACGACATGTACTTTCCTGTCCTACTGAGCGCACAGACGCGGATGAGAGGAGGTTCCTCTCTGACAATAACACACTTGACAGCTCCCGCCTTTTACACTTATTGTTCGTCACTTGTCTGTATTTTGGGGTAAATTCAAAGCTTTCTTCGCCGATCGGGACCTGGTAAAAAGAACCTGCGAGGACGTAGCTACCTTCAGAAAAGGAACACAAGGTGAGAAACAAGCTCCAACTCTTTCAATGACGCTAATGCTAGCTGGTTGGGCTAGCGTCTTTAACACAAAAATAAGATTGTTTCTCCTAATGTCAGATGCGCAACATAGTTACTAAACAACAGCACTGAGCTTCGTTTAAATTGCATTTACTATAAATATTGGCGTATTTTAGTTTCAACAAGTTTGAGGGTGACCGCTCTAGTAGCTATGCTAACCTGTGTGGAACCCTGGGAAATAAAACATACTATGTCAAATATTAGGATCTTTTATTGCATTAAAATTATTGTCCGGTGTTTACCATACGGATACATGTATTAGGTGTATTTAGTTTGTTGTAAATATGTGTGTGCTGCACTGTCATGCAATCATCTGATAAACTTGAGTGTGTCTACAAAGTCATGGGTTCTCACCATGTGATTATTATCCTTTTTTTTGTTTACACCTTAAATGACGTCACACATTGGCTGTAGAGGTGGGTTCACACAAGGGACGCACGATTTTGAGGGAAATAAACCTAATTGCGGATATTATACTTTAACATGCAAAAATAACTAGTGAAGGAAGACATTAAAGTTAAAGTACCAATGATTGTCACTAGAGATGTCCGATAATATCGGACTGCCGATATTATCGGCCGATAAATGCTTTAAAATGTAATATCAGAAATTATCGGCCTCGGTTTTAAAAAAAGTAAAATTTATGAATTTTTACAACACAGCTGTACGGAGTGGTACATAGACGTAGGGAGAAGTACAGAGCGCCAATAAACCTTAAAGGCACTGCCTTCGCGTGCCGGCCCAATCACATAATATCTACGGCTTTTCACACACACAAGTGAATGCAAGGCATATTGGTCAACAGCCATACAGGTCACACTGAGGGTTGCCGTATAAACAACTTTAACACTGTTACAAATATGCGCCACACTGTGAACCCACACCAAACAAGAATGACAAACACATTTCGGGAGAACATCCGCACCGTGACACAACATAAACACAACAGAACAAATACCCAGAACCCCTTGCAGCACTAACTCTTCCGGAAAGCTACAATATACACACCCTGCTATACCCTAACCCCCACACCTCAACCCCCCCTCTTCCCAACCCCGCCCACTTCAACCTCCACATGCTCTCTCAGGGAGAGCATGTCCCAAATTCCAAGCTGCTGTTTTGAGGCATGTTAAAAAAAATAATGCACTTTGTGACTTCAATAATAAATATGGCAGTGCCATGTTGGCTCCCCAAAACCCTGAAACACATAGAAACATGTGTATCTTGTATATTAAAAAACGAAATGCTTTGATTTAATTGACATTATTTCCCACGTCATATTAGCGTCCGGGCCTTGGCCCCTGGGGTCACTTGGTGGTCAGTAAGGAAGGGGAAGTCAAGAAAGCATTTAGTCATACTTAAAGTTTAAAGTGCTTTATTAGCCATTTTGCCTTAGCCTTGAATTAACACTTGATGCATATAATCACACTAGTATGATGACTCTATGTGTCTACATTAAAACATTCTTGTTCATACTGCATTACTATATGCTCATTTTAAACTTTCATGCAGAGAGTGAAACCACAACTAAGTCAATTGACCAAAACTGTATTTATTAAACAGTTATTAAGCAGTGGCACAAACATTCATGTCATTTCCAAAACAGAAAGTGCAAGATTGTCAGAGACATTTTAAAACAAGCTATAATTGCACTTTTGTGCATGATGTCACTAAGATGACATATCAAAACAACACTTAATTAAAGTGCACTTTTTGTACAGAACAGCACTACAATAGTTTAAAACAAATAAAGTGCACTTTTGTGCATGATGTCACACAAGATATTTCAATAAGTGTCAAATAAAAATGAGCTGCATAATAGGAAATCAAATAGTGTATGTCCTTCTTTATGTGGTAGGTTCCTGCGGACGTTATCTCCTTCTGTTGTTGACTATTTTTTCATACGGTGTTGATGTGGAAATGGTTGCTTGGTCATTTTGTGGGTGTGGCACTGAACGGAGATGTTGACATGCGCAGTTTCAAGCACTCTTCATTCTCTAGCGCAGGGGTGGGCAATTAATTTTTACCGGGGGCCGCATGAGCAACCCGAGCACTGCTGGAGGGCCACATCGACAATATTTCAATTAAATTTTGCTCAATATTATTTTTGATATATACCGTAAGATAAATAATAATAATAATAATAATAATAATAATAATTAATAATAATAGTAATACTTCAACATAGTGTATGTAACAGCATTCCATGACTAATATAAATAAATGAACATTAATAATAAATGACAGTAAAATAAGCACACGTATGACTGAGGAGTCATAGTGTAACTTTGTGTGATGTTTGAGTTGTCCGACTTTTTGTGTGGCCATAAACGCACCAGTGGTTTAGTGCTATGCGTGTTGGTGACAGATGACAAGTTGGTTTTGGCCTGGTTTGTACGGCAGAAAATGACTAGTTTTTCGAGATAGAAGTGTTTTACTTATGTTTTTGGTGTGGTTATGGCCGAATATAAACAGTTTTGCTCAATAAAGTGATCGATATAATTCCTGGCCTCGAAGCATCTCGATAGACGTTACAATAATTGAACGGTGTTCAATTGAACGGTGTTGACGAACACCGTTAGGGGCGCTTGTTGTCACTGTCACTCAAAGTTGCATTGCAAAATTACATAGAATAAATATGTTTATTTTGTTTAGAATTCAGATGGGATTTGATTTGGTGCGCGGCATATATTTGCTGCGCGCAGCAGACGCTTGAGCAGTGCGCAATTGCGCAGGCACGCACCTTAGAGGGGACGTTGCATGGCAGTCCATGTATTGTTGGAAACACGCCATTCTTCATCAACTTTTCTCTTTTTAGCGTCTCGGGTGTAAACCGTGCATCACTTGTCGCTGCATGTGCACCTTCACTCGCAGGTTACACACTGACACACGCCCATAAATAATAATTTTCAAAATAAAAGCAGCACAGTTGTATTACGCGCACGACATAGATGTTTTTTCAACTTTATTTTGTAATTAATGATTGCAGCTGTTCACATTCACTCACAATCACGCACACGCCCACACGGAAGTAATACAAATAACGATTTTCAAAACAAAAGCAGCACCGTTGTATTGCACACTCGACATAGATACTTTTTAAAATGTATTTTGTAATTTATAATTGGCCTCACGCGGGCCGGACAGGGACGCACAAAGGGCCGGATGCGGCCCGCGGGCCGCAGAATGCCCAGGTCTGCTCTAGCGGGTGACTTTTCAAATGATGCTACAAATTACCAGTGGTGCTACTTTTTGTAGCAACGCTTTTGCCGCATACTTGTTCGACATATTGCCGCTTGAAGCCAAACCACCGGCAGACGATGGACCCCTGTGCTGTTTTTCTTGGGTATTAATTCTTCCTTCATTTGTTACCAGATTCGCACCTTCTTTCTCTCGTATTACCACTCGCACCACTCCGCTAGCATCACAGCTAACGTTACCATGTCGCTCCCTCTCTGCCGGGCGAGGGCGTATGACGTTGCACGCGCGACAGTATGTGACGTATGTAAGAAGGTGCGCTTGTTTTATGTCTCTGTGAGAAGGAGACACAAGAAAGAGTGAGAAGAGCCTGTAGTGTAATGCCCGTAGCTAAAAGCAACTACCTGAGAACGTATACTTGAATATCACGATATAGTCATTTTCTATATCGCACAGAGACAAACCCGCGATATATCGAGTATATTCGATATATCGCCCAGCCCTACGTCCATGTATCGTAACTAGCCTGAACTTGAGCATATACCTGTAGGCCTGGCCTACTGTATTCTATACATATAAAGTGCTGTAAATTAAACAAAGTCTGTCTGGGGACACCTTTACTGAAAGAGGACAATACTTAAATGAAATGTAAGTATATAAAGTGCTGTAAATGTAACGATTGGGGACACTTTTACTTTTAAGAGGAAACAAATGAAACACTTGTGTGTATACATGTTAAAGGCTGAATAGACTGAACTTGAGCATATACTGTATTATATGCATATAAAGTGCTGTAACAACACCTGTCTGGGGACACTTTAAGAGAACTATAGTAAAATGAAACACTTTTTTGTGGGAACCCAGATGAAAAGATGAAGAGAAAAAAAGTAGAAAAAGTGCATATTTTTGGAGGTGTTTTGTCTTTTGAGGTTGAGGACACGGTGGAGTATCTGATGTAGACATTTTTTTAAACGCGCGGTGCACCCTGGTGCGGTCAGCAGCGTAACCAGGCAACATCATGACAGACAGCGCTGAGGGGTGGGGCTGCGTGCTGGCAGACGGAGTCGGAGAGGATTTGACACAGAGGAGAGCGAACCAGATGTATCATGTACAGCCACACTCGGGGGTCCGCTTAGCTTTTATTGTGTTCATTATTGTTAAATTCAGTGTTTAGTGTGTGACAGACGCATGGGACAAATAGGAAAATACGGAAGAAACCGCGCCCCGTATTGGCTCAATACGGGATGCAACATTTCAGTCCCAATTACGGGAAAATAAAACAATAAGAATACAAATAAAAAGCAACAATAAGAATTTTTAAGAAACATGGAGTGTCTTATCACTTTTATGCAGATGACTGCCAAATTTATATGCCAATTTCAAAAGGCCACGGCCCCCTGACACCCCTTCTCAACTGTCTATGTGATGTCAAGGCTTGGTTAGCCCAGAATTTTTTAATAATGAATGAGGGAAAAACGGAAATTTCAGTCTTTGGTCCGGCCCTCACTGACTTGGGACCATTGCAAAATTATGTGCGTCCCAAAGTCACCAGCCTTGGCGTCACTATAGACAGCGATTTTAAATTTGACAAACAAGTCGATGGCGTTTTAAAATCGTGTTTTTATCATCTTCGTCTTTTAGCAAATGTAAAACCATTTTTATCTTTAAACCTTTTTGAACAAGTCGTGCATGCTTTTATTTCAAGTCGCCTGGACTACTGCAATGCACTTTATGCTGGCATTAGCCAAAAAGCTCTCTCCCGGTTGCAGTTAGTCCAGAACGCGGCAGCACGACTTTTAACAGGGGCCAGGAAACGCCAGCATATAACCCCAATTCTTCGGAGTTTGCACTGGCTCCCTGTTCATTTTAGAATTGATTTTAAATCCTTGCTGTTTGTTTTTAAAGCTTTACATGGACTGGCACCTCAGTATATCTCGGACCTCATCCAAATTTACACTCCTGCACACGCTCTGAGGTCCGAGAGCCAGCTCCAGCTCGTGGTGCCCAGGACGAGACTTAAAACCAGGGGAGACAGGGCCTTCTCTGTGGTCGGCCCTAAACTCTGGAACACTCTGCCCCTCCATGTTCAAACTGCTTCCACAGTGGAGTGTTTTAAGTCTCGTCTTAAGACCCACTTTTATTCTTTGGCTTTTAACACTACGTGAGTTGTGTGGTCTTCTGTCCTCTTGTCCTCTGTGTTTTGGTTTTTTTTAATAAATTTTGATGTCTATTTTACTGTTTTAATTGGTTTTACCCTTTAAAATTGTTTTTAATCATATTTATTTTTTATATTGTCTCTGTATTGGTTTTCTATTCATTTATTCTTTGTTTTATTCAGTCATTGGTGTAGCATAATATTGTTTTTAATATTGTTTTTAACATGGCTGTGCAGCACTTTGGAAACATTCTTGTTGTGTAAATGTGCTATATAAATAAAGTGGATTGGATTGGATTGGAAAAATATAACAGTAAAAATAAGAATCAATCAAAGTGTATTAATATAGCCCTTAATCACAAGTGTCTCAAAGGGCTGCACAAGCCACAACGACATCCTCGGCTCAGATCCCACATTAGGTCAAGAAAAAACTCAACCCAATGAGATACAATGAGAAACCTTGGAGGGTACCGCAGATGTTAATAGTGTGAGAGTCCAGTCCATAGTGGGTCCAGCAGGGGATCATCTTGAGTGGAGACAAGTCAGCAGCGCAGAGATGTCCCCAACCGCTGCACAGATGAGTGGTCCACCCCGGGTCCCGACTTTGAACAGCTAGCGCAACATCTGTTGTCACTAAATAACTTCTCCATGCAGGAGAGGGTGGCAGAGCAGAAAAGAGACGGCAGATAAACTGGTCTAATCATAACATATAATAATAATGCAAATAACCATTTAAAAGGACATACACGTTTATTTCTCATTACTGTAGAATTGTTTACCATTGTACTGTAATTGTAAGGTAAACAACTTTGTTGTCCTTAATAAATAAATAAATAAACAAACAAATAAAATTGACTTTCATTTCTGCAATCAAAAATTTAACTGAAATAGATATTGAATGTTTTAAAGTGCCCTTTTCCCCCCATAGAATAAATGCAGCCCATTTTTCTTCAAGTGCCTCCTTATTGTGCATCTTGAAACAGCCACACCACCATTTTTCAGAGAGTCTTGTATTTCAGCTGAAGATTTTTGTGGATTTTTCTTTGCATCTCAAACAATTTTCCTGGCAGTTGTGGCTGAAATATTTGCTGGTCTACCTGAATCCCTCATTTTCTACTTCTTAATCAGCGTTCGAACACTGCTGATTGGCATTGTCAATTCCTGGGATATTTTTTTATACCCCTTTCCTGTTTTATGCAGTTCAATTACCTTTTCTCGCAGATCCTTTGACAATTCTTTTGCCTTCCCCATGACTCAGAATCCAGAAACATCTGTGCAGCACTGGATGAAAGATGCAACGGTCTGTCAGAAGCCCAGAAACTCACTGACCTTTTATACACACACATTACTTACAAACAAACAGGTCATAGGTGAGGATTGAAACCTTGATTAGCCATTCAAACCTGTTTGTGTCAACTTTTGTGCATGTTATCAGATCAAAGTCACTGGGGTATGTAAACTTTTGATCAGGGTCATTTGGGTACTTTCTTTTGTCATTTTGATTTAAAAAGAGTAAACAGTTGTTTACCAATAAATAGCTTCACACAACCATTAAGCATGAGTGGAAGAAAGGTTTTTGTGTTATCATTCATATTCTCTGAAGAATGGCCAAGAAATCATACATTCTCCCAGGGTATGTAAACTTATAAGCACGACTGTATATATATATATATATATATATATATATATATATATATATATATATATATATATATATATATATATATATATATATATATATATATATAAATAAATAAAGCGGTTGCTTTGCACGTCAAAGATGTGGCGTTCAAGTTGTGGAAAAGCCTGAGTTCATCCACCCTTAAAATAATAGATACCACTCAATGCTATATTTTAATTTAGACATGCATTTTATTACTGACAGATGTTTTGCCTCACATCAGAGGTTATATGTTGGTTTCGGACAATGCATATTGGTACACATATAAGCAAAAGCATCACAGTAGATATGCCAGAATTGTCTACAATAGCTGAATATCATCCGTTTAGTTTTTTGAAAAATTATTTTATACAAAGTCCAATTTATATCTGTTTTAAAAATGAACCCGCTTTATTCGAGGGAAATGCAGTGTATGCAGTGCTATTTCCTACTACCCGTTTTTGATTAAATATAAGTTAAGTTTGGTATGAAATATCTTTATTTGTATTCATTGGTTTCTTTCAAATGAAAAACGTCGGGAAAATTGCAGTTACATTTTTTTGTGAAGAAATCTGAGATTTTCTTTTTAGGCCATATCACCCAGGCCTAGTTTGAGTGCAATTAATACAATTATTAAATCCGAACCGCATGAGTGCGTGGAACTTTAAATACTCAGTTTGTATTTGTATTGGTATTTGTGTGCATGTATAAAGTGAGTAAAACATCACTACAGTATGTATTTTCCATTTTTTGTTGAAGTCCTTTGCTTTTTGAGGTGAAGGAACACTTTTCACGAGTTGTCTCAGCGTCATTAAAAAAAAAATTATCCTCAAAGCAACTTTCTGAAAAAGCTTAGGCAAATTCAGGCAGCAACAGTCACAAAAAAGCCAGCGAAATCCTGGAGGGACTACAATATGATGCATTAGCAGTTGATGTATTTATTATGAAAAGTCAGTCTATGTACCTCACAATAAGCTCATCAGTGAATTGGTCTTACTGTTTTTGTTACAGCCAAATGAGTGGTGCAACATTCCCCTCCCCCATTGCCGAGATGGCGGAGATGAACCGTATTCACTATGACCTGGAGTACACAGAGGGGATCAGCCAGAGGATGCGGATCCCTGAGATGCTCAAAGTGGCTCCACAAGACCAGGAGGACGCCGGTATTGGCCCACGGCAGTATCCGCACAGTGTCATAATGCAGGTTCCAGAAAGAATTGTTATCTCAGGTCAGTGTACTTAATAATGTACACTTTCATCTGATTATTTGGAGGGACTGTGTGTAAATGTAACAGCTGGTTTAGTTTGTTGTGATGCTTCCTCAATGTTAGGAATTGCTCTTACGGTATTTCATGGAGCTTTCTTCTTATGTCAGGAGACAATGAAGACACCCAGTATGCAAGGCCGAGAGACCTCGATTTAATCCAGTCGACGCCATTAGAAGCCTTGTCCCTGAAGACCCCGCCCAGAGTACTCACACTCACTGAGCGGCCTCTCGACTTCCTGGAGGAGGAGCAAAGAGCGACTCCGGAAAGCGAAGCCGTGGTAAGCAATCAATGCTGTTCCATTACAGTGTGGAAAATCTACAAATAAAATAATCAATCATTCCTGTAAATCCCTGCAAAGGATAGATACATTGTGATTATTTCTCCTAGCTGCGGCCCCAAGGGCGATTAAGGCGAGAACGCTCAGCTAGCGAGAATGCCGCCGTCCGTCATAGCAGTCAACTGATGCACGATGCTTCGTGAGTATTTGTTCAGCCGCACAGTAATGGCTACTGGATACTTCCTCTGCATGCTGCTTCTCATTCCTAGTGCTCCTTTCCACGCTTGTTATCGTCCTTTTTGTTCTGGAAGAGAGAGCTGGTTGTCTTTAGTCCCTGCCTTTAAGGCGTCTGTATCTGGGCCATTCCACCGAATCAATGCCATTTGCTTATTGTAACTCATCAAAAAATAAACTTATGTATGTGTCTTTTTCAACTCTAAATTTGACAATGCACACGTTGAACAATAAAAAAAAAAGGGTATTGGCCCATCTGTGGTAAGTTAAAAAAAAACATTTTGTTAAAGGTTGGTATATTCTGGACTATAAGCAGCTACTTTTTTCCTACGCTTCAAATCCTGCAGCCTATAAAACGGCGTGGATAATTTATGGATTTTTTTTTTTCCGCTAATGGTCATAATGATTTGTATACAACAAATAGTTTTCAACAGACACCGGAAAGGTTTGTTATTGTTTGTGCTACAGCGCCATAGTTTGACTCTACCACTAGTCAGAATAGAGTATGGCAAACTAAATAACAATGCACCATGACCGCTACTAAGGACGCGTGCGGCTGCGCATGGATGCATGCAATTGCGGTCGTTTTGATTTTTTGACAAAATAGTTTGTCTAAATAAAGTTCTAAAACATACCCCAGTTCATTACATGCTTTTATTTTGCGAATGTATAATTTCGCAGACAGATTTGACACTCTGATAAATGATAATGATAAATGGGTTATACTTGTATAGCGCTTTTCTACCTTCAAGGTACTCAAAGCGCTTTGACAGTATTTCCACATTCACCCATTCACACACACATTCACACACTGATGGAGGGAGCTGCCATGCAAGGCGCTAACCAGCACCCATCAGGAGCAAGGGTGAAGTGTCTTGCCCAAGGACACAACGGACGTGACTAGGATGGTAGAAGGTGGGGATTGAACCCCAGTAACCAGCAACCCTCCGATTGCTGGCCCGGCCACTCTACCAACTTCGCCACGCCGCCCCTGATGCTACTTTCCTGCAATGTTTAGTGACCAGCATGCACTTTAACACGCACCCGACGGTGCAATAAATGTAAAAAATTACACAGAGTGACCAAAAAAATAACTCATTATGCCAAAATCTTCATTTGCTTTGGACCAACAATCACGGAGAATTGGTGACTTTTATGTGAAGTATGTCAACTGTGGTGGGTGCCTCCAATGTATTTGTACTCACTATATGTATCACTCATTATGTATTATTCGAACTGATGTTTTGAGTGAATAAGCGTACTTTTGTCGTTATTTCCCCATATTCCAGCAAAATAACTCAGATATAATAACACTAGTGAACAGTAGAGAATGTGGAGTGATTTTTTTTTGGCCAGAACATATTTTGCTTTAATAATAATTCACATATTTTTTGCCCCTTCATGGTGTGTATTTTATATCATATTCCCAATTTTATCTTCTATTATTACACCCAAAATCAATATGCGTCTATTCATATTTGTGTTTGACTTTCTCTTCTGTTACCAAATAGCATTATCTTAGTTTTACTGAGATTAATAGAGTCAATTTTTGTCAAACTATCTCTTTAATTTATTAACGTCTACTGTTATTATTTGTATTGTCTTCTGTGTGTTCTCTCCTGAACAAAACGCAGACGTGTCGTGTTTTCCCCGCACAAGATGCTGTAATTGGTGGCTCTCCTGTGTTGATGGCGAACCTTCCATACTTGTTTTCTCTCCGGGTTGTTGGTAAAGCGATGTAAAAGGTTTCCACAATTCTCGCGGGTGGAGCAGCCCCATGCTGCACAACAGGGCATTTTTACACGTCAAAAAACTAACAAGGAAGTGCCGCAAGCACGTTGCATCAACTCAAAGTTAGTCGCCCTGTAGTCACGTGAGTGCCTTTTGACCAATCATTGAGGTGATGTAACTACCTGTGGATCACGTGCTTTGTGGGATATTCCAAATATTTCAGAAGGGGTAGTTTGGGTAACAGGACTGAGTGAATCTTTAGTTATTGAAGTGTACATTTGATTTTTTTTTTAATAAAATACATTTCAAGTATAGTTGAGAATAAGAAGTAACACAAATTTGTAGGAATATAATACTTTTGACGGATTTAAATGATTACATATCACGGTAAAGTCAAATTTTAGTATGCATGGCCTGGCAACAATGGTATTTTTTCAGTTTTCAAGATCATTTTATATTACCGGTGATCTTTTAAATTGCATTTATTAAAAAAGCAATCAGATTGATGTGTAGGACAATGTCTATATAGTGCTTCCTTGGGATGTTCATGGCACCGATCGGTGAAATGGCCCATCTGCGTTTTGTCACTAATCAATTGACAACTAAAATGTAATTACTACTAATTGATCCATCTAAAAAAGGTTTGCATCTTATACATCACAGTACAGATTTGCTCTCCATATTTTTACATAGTCCCCTTTTCACAGCTCGTTTCTTAAATTGTGATTTGTGCTTTTGCTTTGTGATAATAGTCGTACGTGTGTGTGGGTTCTATGTAGCATGTGAAAGGTTCTGCACAAAAGATGATGTGAATGATTTCTTCAGGGCTGTTCTTGCTTAGTTTTGCTTTGTAAGTCACAAAGGCAATGTCCACACCAACACGGATACATCCACACAAGTGTCCACATGCAAACGCATTCACCTGCTTTCATGCACATTTTGTCCAATCAGAAGCCTGGAAAAACAACCAAAGCTGACTTGGTGGCATTACGCCTCTGTCAATGTGGTAATGTTAGGTGGTATGCAATGACATGTGCATTATGATTGAGATCAGCCCACACTCACACAGTGTCCAGGAAACAACATACATCTTTGTTTAATTGCCTAGGGCAGGAGTCGGCAACCCGCGGCTCCGGAGCCGCATGCGGCTCTTTGACCACTCTGATGCGGCTCAGCTGCATACTTGCCGACCCTCCCGATCTTCCCAGGAGACTTACGGATCTCAGTGCCTCTCTTAGAAATCTCCCGGGGTAAATATTCTCCAGTTTTCACCCTTACAACTAAATTAAGATCTCCCGAGGCAAATAGTCTCCAATTTACACCCTAACAACTTAATCAAGGGCGTGTCATGATAGCACTGCATTTTCTGATCCTGTATAGCCTGTACAAACACCGTGCCAGCCCGGCCACATGGTGTATGTGGCTTTTACTTGCACACGTAGGAGACAGCAAGGCATACTTGCTCAACAGCCACACAGCTTACACTGACGGTGACCGTATAAAACAACTTTAACACTGTTACGTTACAAATATGTGCCACACTGTCAACCTACACCAAAAAAGAATGACAAACACATTTCTGGAGAACATCCGCACCGTTAAACAACATAAATACAACAGAACGAATACCCAGAATCCCATGCAGCCCTAACTCTTCCGGTCTATATTGTACACCCCCCCTATCACCACCACCCCCCCACACATCAACCCCCCTCCCCATCCCCCTTCGTGCGTCGGTTGAGGTGGGCGGGTTTGGTGGTAGGGGGAGGGGGGTTGGGGGGTGTACAATGTAGACCGGAAGAGTTAGGGCTGCATGGGATTCTGGGTATTCGATGTGTTGTGTTTATGTTGTGTTACGGTGCAGATGTTCTCCAGAAATGTGTTTGTCATTCTTTGTTGGTGTGGGTTCACAGCGTGGCGCATATTTGTAACGTAACAGTGTTAATGTTGTGTTAAAAAAAATTTGTATACGACCACCGTCCGTGTAAGCTGTGTGACTGTTGAGTAAGTATGCATTGCTGTCACTTTTATGAGAAAGTAGAAGCCGCATTTAACATGTGGCCGAGCAAGTGCGCACTGCGCAGGCTGTAGAGGGCGCTAAAGCCAGTGCCAACACGCCCTACATTTTGGGTGTCTCCCGGAAAGATTGGGAGAGTTGGCAGGGATAATGCTGTCAAGCGCCGTTAATGTGAACCTCGTGGGCCGCGCTAACATTAAATTGTTTTAATAAGGGCCGGGGCGTGTGTCTGAGACCCCTGTTTTAAACATGGCCCAAAAGTTAAAAAAAAGGTTTGGATGCAGTGTAATTTCATTTTAAATTTCAAAAGAATTTTGTGGCTCCCATTGTTATCTTTAATTTGTGAAACTCGTCAAAATGGCTCTTTGAGTGGTAAAGGTTGCCGACCCCTGGCCTAGGGAGCGTGTGTGTGCGTGAAACTAACACAGTAACACTCATAGGTAAATCATGTTATGTTCTATTGTTCAATAAGGGTTAAAAACATGAGATAATGTTTATTTCCTATGACTAGGGATGTTCCGATCAAGGTTTTATGCTGCCTATTCCGATACCAATCATCCATGTGTCAGACCGGCTGATACCAATAGAGGGCTTCAGGTTTTTCTACATTTCCCATAATGCATTGCCGCTAGCCATTTTAGGTAACTAAGAAAATGTAAGTAGAAATTAATCTAAAAAAAATACATCCCCAGTTTGCATTAACTTGATGTGCTTGGTCAGAACTTTGATAGTAGTTGTATTGATGAAAATAGTACTCACCTCTCTTATCCGGACTGTGGCCTCCACATAAAACAAAAGTGAATCGACATGAGAACAACATTCTCACAATCCTGCTTTACAGTCACAGTGTGCTGACATGACATTAGATTGGTTATCCCTAATTATCCATTTCTGGGCGTGCATGACTCTGGCCTTAAATACAAGTCACGAAAACGAAAAACACGAACCCATTCACAAACAAAACTTTCTAGATTATTATAAATTTGAGAGTGTGAAAGTATAAAATGGGCTCGGTTGGAAAATTAAGTAGTTCATCAAGTCCGGGTATGAAACATTGAGGAAGATGTCGTGATCTCTACTCCATTCAGACTTTTTCGATCTTGTACGGATCCTTGCATCCAATTACGGCTGTTTGCTCCTTATAACGACAAAGGGACTTCTTATCATGTGACTCAAAGTATTTCTCCATTGTAACAAAGTCTGTGGAATTTTATTTTCTACTGAATAGTTCAGAAATATTATGTGTGCATTGAATGCATTGTGGGATACTTCAACAAAATATCCAAAGCTCTCTGTATCGATCACATGCATTAAGTGTAAATCTTTACATTTATTTATGGGGAATGATACTGACAGTTTAACAATATCAACACAATATTTTTAAAGTAGTTATTTATTGTCTTTTATTGCATACAACTGTTTGATCAAAACAAAGTCAATCGTACACAATAACTAAACCAAAGCAAAAACTACTAAAATATGTACTAACGGCCTTTGGTTTTTGCCTCAAAGTCGCCCTCAAAGTCTTCCTTTGTCCAGTGAATTATTCCGTGAGTTTGTGAACATAACCAAAAACAAAGAAAATGATTTTTGAGTAAATAAAAATAGCGACCTTATTAGTCTTGTATCGGACATATACTGATTAGTATCGACACCACCAATCTATGGGGCAATTCTCCCTCTTGGTTTTGTGTACTGACTGTGACAATGCTTACATCCCAATAATTGTTACATTATCCTCTCTCTAACTCCTACTAACCTACTTGTTAATTTCCTGTTAATACGCTTACTTTCTTTTGCAACGTGGTTCCATCTACACTTCTTAAACTTTACTAAGCACTTATTTCTTGCTGTTGTTTAAAGCTTGCTTAGCGAATAGCTTAGCATGCCTGCTCCAGGCTTGCCCTCAGTGTGTAACATGTATAGCACAGTACTAACAAATTAAGTTTATATGTGAGTGTGAATGTTGTCGGTCTATCTGTGTTGGCCCCGTGATGAGGTGGCGATTTGTCCAGGGTGTACCCCGCCTTCCACCCGAATGCAGCTGAGATAGGCTCCAGCACCCCCCGCGACCCTAAAAGGGACAAACGGCAGAAAATGGATGCATGGATGGATGCTGTAATGGAGGTGATTATTATTAGCGAGGGGGAGCGGCTCCACACTATGTATGGGGACAAAAATCAAATAAATGCAGTGTCAGCCAGAGGGATTTGGGTTTGTGATCAGCAATAAATCGGCAATGACGACCACTTCATTTTTAACGAAAAGCGGCCGATCAATCGGCATATCCCTTTCTTTTTTTTGGTTTAAAACATTTGTTTATTAGATTTTTGACATATACAGACAAGAAATACAATCAAACACATGTCAAATGTTCTTTTTTTCTCCCACAAACAAGTAATCCACAAAAATTATGTATAAAATTTAATTTAAAAAACACATGCATCAGTCAAATAAGTACAGGCAAATATTGACATAAAGCCACAGACATCTGCACTCCTGAGTGTCTCCAACACAGTGCAGCAATACACAAAAGCAGACAAAAGGCTCATCAATTATCTACCTTTCAATTACTTTTCAATTGTGGTTACATTTGAGATCAGTCTCGTTTATATATTTTAGGAAATCACCCCATACTTTCCGAAACTTCACAGAACAACTGTTCAATGTCAGCCTAATTGTCTCCAGTTTGAGAAAATAAAGAGCATCTTTAATACAGCGGGTGTGGCAAGGAGGCGCTGTTGCCTTCCAATTTAACACAATGAGTCTTCTAGTAAAGTATTGAATGCTTCAAGATACGTTTTGGATTTGCTAAGGGAAGATGACTGAGGTACTACCTAGGGGTGTAACGGTACACAAAAATTTCGGTTCGGTACGTACCTCGGTTTAGAGGTACACTTTTGACACCCCTGCTATAGATAATAAAAAATTAAATCTGATAAATTTATGGACAAAAAGCAGAGCCTGGCGAAGCATGCGCGTTTATCATAACTCTCTCGCTCTCTGTCTCTGCCCCTCCCTCATGAATGCTGCTGCGCGCACAATTTGTTTTGTTTTTAACCCCTTCTTAACCCTGAACGTACATTGTTAATACATGCAACCATAACTCAAAATGCCGGAGATTTGAGGCATTTAAGAAACTCCACCCGGACAGCCCCGCAAAAGAGGACATGTCCGGTGAAAAGAGGACGTGTGGTCAGTCTATCCTAGCCCGGTTGCTGCTGATCTGTTTCACCGGACATGTCGTCTTTTGCTAGCATGCTAGCAGCTAACGGGCTACGATAGACTGACCATACGTCCTCTTTTCACCGGACATGTCCTCCTTAGCGTAGGTGTCCGGGCGGAGTTTCTTAAATGCCTCAAATGTCCGGCATTTTGAGTTGTTTACACAACGTGCAGTACGCTACTTAATATGTCCGTGTGGAAACTCGTTCGGTACACCTCCGCACCGAACCGAAACCCCGTACCGAAACGGTCCGATACAAATACACGTACCGTTACACCCCTAGTACTACCCCAAATGGTCCACTTAGAGGATTCGGTTCGATCTTTTCGCCAATTACCAAAGTCCAATAACTGCACATGGATGGGCAAATCCAAAACATATGTTTTAAGTTAACTGGGGACTGTTGACACTGATCACATAATAGCGATATTCCGTCATACATCTTAGCTAGCCGGACCATGGTATAGTAAGTACGATGCATTAGCTTGCATTGAGTAAGACTGTGTCTAGCACAAATAGAAGACTTATGAACTCTACTTAAAATCTCTGTCCAGCTCTCCAAAGATAGGTCACTCCTAAATTCTCCAAAGATAGGTCACTCCTAAATTCTCCTTTTAAAGTGGTGACAACAAAGCATCTAAAACTGTGTCATTCGGTAAGTTTGAAAAAGTATTAAGAACAAAACTGCGAATCTGTAGATATCTAAAAAAAAAGTGTTGATTAGGGAGTGGAAATGTATCACAAAGTTGCTGGAAAGAGACAAAAGTGTTGTCAATATATACATTTTTTATGTTGTTCATTCCCAGACTTGACCATCTTTAAAAAGGCACCATCGACAAGAAAGGGAGGGAAAACATGATTAGCAGTGATGGGTGCAAGACTAGAAATAGACTGTAAACCAAAATAGCGCTTGAACTGTACCCAAATTCTGAATGAGGTTTTGGCACAGGCCAGCAAGTCTTGCTTGTCAAAGTATGTCCTCTTAGTATGTTCAAAGCCGGCAAGCCAGTGTTGTTTTGTCATTGTACCATGGAAATGACGGCGCACATTTGTGACATCATCAGACGTTGTGAGGACCGATTTTTGAAACTCGTCACACTGGCCAGCGGTTTCAAAAGTGTGAGTTTTTAAGGACAAAGGGTATGCGTTTGCGTGTGGACAAGAGGCCAGAAGGCATGGAAAAGTGTTTAAAGTGTGTGTATGGACATAGCCTAAATCCTTTCTTGTTGAGCAATCAAGCACTATTGATTTGCAAAATGTACATATTTGAGGATAGTTCCTTCTCCTTATTTCTGTCCCTTTCCTTCCTTGTTCCCTTCTCTCTTCATCTGTCCCATTTCTTTTAATTTTTTTGTTTTCTAAATTGGCTGCTCTTAACGGTTGCCTCCGAGCAGTGGGGCACCGCCCCCACAAGCCACCCTTCACCCCCGCTCCCCTCCCACTGCGGCCGAAGAAGAACACAAGCTGTACAGCGCTAGTGGTGTTTTATCTTTCCTCCAGTCCACTACACGCCGGGCCTACCAGCAGGTCCTTGAGGTCTTGGATGAAAACCCTCGCAGGTGACCTCCTAATTGTCACAAATCTCTTGTCGGCGGTGAGGAGAGTTTGTTCAAAGTTCAAAGTCAGTCAGCGTTTCTCAAGCAGCCAAGCTCACTCTAATAGGAAATACATATTTATGTACATCTTAAGTGAGAGGGTTTTTTTTTTTTGCCACAATGTGATATGTTATTTTTAGAAAACACAATGCAAGATTGGTCCTATAAATAGACTGTTGTACCTTGTGGTTAAATATATTGTACTAATCGTCATATTTCTTGGGCTAAAAGTAAACGTTTGCATGAGTTATACTAACAGTGTTAATACTGTGTTTATTAACACCAAAATAATATTCAATTATAGAATATATCCTGATTATGACACTCATAACTCTTACACTGCAAAAAGTCAGTGTTCAAAAACAAGAAAGAAAAAAAAAATTAGGGGTATTTTATTTGAACTAAGCAAAATTATCTGCCAATAGAACAAGAAAATTCAGCTTGTCAAGACTTTCCAAAACAAGTAAAATTAGCTAACCTCAATGAACCCAAAAATAGCTTAAAATAAGTATATTCTCACTAATAACAAGTGCACTTTTCTTGGTAGAAAAAAAAGAGACCTTTTTGCTCAATATGTTGAAAAATATTCTTAAATTAAGTAAATGCTAGTGCCATTATCTTGACATAATGGTATGCATACATAATGATTTTTTTTTTCATGCTTGAAATAAGAAATTATTACTTTAAAAAAGTAGTTTTATACTTATGAGTGTTAATGACACCGCTTTGCAACAGTTGATATTCTAGTTTCAAGCATGTTTTACTCAATATAGGTCATAAAATCTCAGCAACAAGCTGTAATATCTTACTGAGATAATTTAGGACCAAAACACTTAAAACAAGTAAAACACTCTAACATAAAATCTGCTTAGTGAGAAGAATTATCTTATCAGACAGAAAATAAACAAATATCACCCTTATTTGAGATATTTAATCTTACTTAGATTTTAGTTTTTGCAGTGTATCGCTGCTGTATGTCACGGATAGGGGCCCTGCAAAAAAATGCTGACAAGATATAAGATAAAAACACTCAAATATAGAAAAAAAACAACCTTAAAAACTGGTGAAATTTTCTGTCAATGCAGCTAGTTAATTTTACTTGATATGTTATCCTAAATTAAGATTTGTATGTCAAGAAATTAGCAGGACTTTTAAGATAGGAATAAGTATTTTATTCTGAAAACAAGCATTATTTATTAAATTTGCAAATCTTTAATTAAGAATCCTCGGAATGTTGCAGAATTTTTTAAACAATATTTTCTTTGTGAGGAAAACCAAATTATCTTATTTGATTATTTTCTCTATTTTAACTTTTCTTGACTAGAATAGACAAAATATAATTATTAAGGCTAAAATTAGGGTTATGATGTAAAGTCAATGACCAAAAATAAGTAAATAACTCTTTAACTAGGGACATTTCTAGAAATACAATTTTAAATCTTGGCAAGTGGCAAATAATTTGCGGTGTGGCTGTCTCGCTCCATTTGTTGAGCAAGCGGCAAGCATTATGTCCCGCCCACTTCCTGGTCCAACCACATCAACCGCACCACAAATGCACACGGACGCGACAAAATTAGGACGGTTAAAGCTGCAACGATTAATCAAATAATTTGATTAAAAAATAAGCTTAGATTTTTATTCTTTTGTTTTAAATTAACCGTTTTGAGTGCAACTAAAAAAAAATTATCGAATTTGAAACCGCATTAAGTGACCAAAACATTGTTCCACACGACCACCGCGTTAAAATTGTTTTTAATAAATTCTTAAGCGGGACCTATTATGCAAAATCTACTTTTCTTGCCTATTGGTACCTGTTTTTGTGTATTTGGGATCTGCATAAGTCCCAAAGCTTTGAAATGGAGGCATGGCGGAGATACACTATATTGCCAAAAGTATTTGGCCATCTGCCTTGACTCACATATGAACTTCAAGTGCCATCCCATTCCTAACCCATAGGGTTCAATATGATGTCAGTCCACCTTTTGCAACTATTACAGCTTCAACTCTTCTGGGAAGGCTGTCCACAAGGTTGCGGAGTGTGTTTATAGGAATTTTCGACCATTCTTCCAAAAGCGCATTGGTGAGGTCACACACTGATGTTGGTCGAGAAGGCCTGGCTCTCAGTCTCCGTTCTAGTTCATCCCAAAGGTGTTCAGGTCAGGACTCTGTGCAGCCAGTCAAGTTCATCCACACCAGTAGATGTGGCTGGGCCAAGTGATTAGGACACCTGATTGTGATCATTTGGATGGGTGGCCAAATACTTTTGGCTGTGTAGTGTATTTATAAAACAATCTTGCTTTCCTTCATACTTCCTCCAAACAAGCCGTTTGGAATTTGCACAATTCGTTCATGCCATTTTTCCAATTGGTGACGTCAGCGGATATCTCCATATATGGTCAAGATTTACCCGAAGATGTTTGCGCCAATGTAGTCCGGCGTCGTAGTCAGTAAGTTCCTTCTTTTTCACTATCCTCTTGTTCTGCGGCAGTCTGGCTCCTCTGCTGTTGCCATTTCTAATACTAAGTAGTCATAATATTATTACCCCTTTAATGCACACATTTTAGATAAGCAATTTTAATCTATTAGAAAAAAAAAAGGTTATGGCAAGCAAAGAAATTAGCGCTGTCAAAATTAACGAGTTAATTTATGTGATTAATCAACAAATTATTGCATTAATCATGTACACACTTAGATTAATCATGCAATTACAATCAGTGATCAGATCAATGCATACGTCAGTACAAAAATGAATGAGAAAACTCTTGACAGGTGGGTTCGCTGGCAAATTTCACTCCATAATTCAGCCTGAAAGATAAAACTGTTACCAAATTTTGTGCAAGAAACATGACATGCATTCATTAAAAAACGTTCCTGTATAATAATAAAATTGCATTTGTTGTGTAGCTTAGCTTAATACATTTTCCAAGTAGCTCGCCCATCACTGGTCGTTTCCTTTATTTTTAAATTTGTACTAAAATAGAGAATTAATTTGTTATCATGTAGGGGGGCTCATAAAAATAAATACACATCAAAATCGCGATTTTTGTATATTGCGATTCTAAATTGATTCGTAATTTTCGAGAATCAATTACAAAAAACCCAATGCTTTTTAAGTATTTGCAGTGTTTCCCATAAACTGCCAATATACCTGTGGCGGTGGGGGCGTGACTATGGGCGTGGTCACCATGACATCATCGTGTAATTTGCATAATTTACTACAATGATATGATTTTCTCTAAAAAGGCTCAAAAAATGTATACTTACTAATTAATAATAACAGTTTTGTTTTAAACGTCCATCAATCCATCCATCCATCCATTTTACAATATAATTACAACACTTTGTGTACATATTTATATACAGATTTGAACAATAAGTTATTCACTGAAATATATTTATTAATCGTGGTTCTTACAAAAAATATATCTTATAAAATACAAAAGCTAAAATGTCTCTTAAAGCTCTGCCCCTTTAATTAGTGCATACTAAATAATTTAACTTTAGCCTACTACTACAACCATATTATTTACCAGCAACATAAAGTGAAACAGAGGCAGAGGTGTCCTGCCACAGTCAGTAACAAATAAACAGAAAACAGTAGTGGTCAAATACAAATAAGGCAACAAGAGAAGTATCCTACACTTCTCTTTTGTAAAGTAAATCTGAACAGCCTATATGGGCATCTACATCAACTATATGATTTGCCTGAGAAGCTGGACAGGACCAAAAAAAAAAAAAATTGTTTTGTTTTTTTGTTTTTTTTTATTTGTGGCGGACGTAATTCTTTCGTGGCGGGCCGCCACAAATAAATGAATGTGTGGGAAACACTGATTTGTATGTTAAAGTTAAAGTACCAATGATTGTCACACACACAATAGGTGTGGCGAAATTATTCTCTGCATTTGACCCATCACCCTTGATCACCCCCTGGGAGGTGAGGGGAGCAGTGAGCAGCAGCGGTGGATGTCGGCTCAATTGCTGAATAAATGTATATACGAAGTATTGTAAAGGTGGGCTTAAGGTGGAGTTAGGTTGCTCTATTTTCTTTTACCAGATTGATTAAAATTCTGTGATTTTTGTAAATAAAATTAAAAAAACATTTAAAAATGTAAGATGTTTTTAGGCCAACAGGAGGTTTTGTAACCTTCAAAAGGTCTTATTATAACTCATATACCAAATACTATATTACAGATTTGGATTGAATCGAGAATCGATTCTATATCGAATCGTCACGCCCAAGAATCGGAATCGAATCAAATCATGAGTTTCCCTACTTTTATTATCATATATTTGTAATAATCCAACATATGCATCTAAATGAATTTAGGTTTGAGTCAAACGGTATTAAAATTGTTTTACACAAATATAAAAGGGCAAAAAACAAACACGCATTTTATCCTTCAAAACACGCCCCCCTGTAATCACGTACATTTTGTCCCACCCACTTATGAAATCCAAATTTTCCTGGTTGTGTTATTATATTTTTTTAAGTGATATACAGCAGTTTTTTGGTGTTCAAGTTCTACAAATATGTGTGAAGAAAACATCAATTGAAACAACAAACTTCGTTAAAGGCCTTTTCATCTGGTGCACAGATTCCAAGGAAAACTCTGCAATTGTTGGAAGCATATGACAAATGTATAGGATGAATAAGCCCCTTGTGTGGGCATGTGTCCAGCACTATGCTACTTGCCACTTCTGTCTTCTTATTTTTCCCCTTTTTCCCAAACCCGTATTTCCTTACCTCTGTAGAAAACCAACACTGCGAGGGGGGTCGGCTTCAAGCTCCAACCCCCTGAATGAATCCAGGTAACAATCACGTAGCACTCAAGTAGTCATTTTGTTCCTCCTCCCTTCTTCTCATCCTTTCCTACCTACCGAGGCCAAGGGGTGGAACATGACCTTGAAATATCAACAAATACTTTGAAATTGCATGTACTGTTTTATGCGAGCTACTGTATGTGAAAACTTAATACAGGTCATTGTGTTTCTCTCATTTAAGGATGGCGTTATCAACCTACGAAGCCTCTCTGGATGGGGGATCCGATGACATGACCGTTGTAGATGCAGCAACACTTCGACGACAGGTCAGGTTTGCTCTTGTTGCTAAGTGTATTTCAAACATGCACACACTTACAATATAGTATATCACATTTTGTTAAATTTTTCATTAAAAAATGTCCAAAAAGGAATAGGAAGAAGCAAAGCTTATTTAATCCTACCTGTTATGAGGTTGATATGCAGAGTGCAACAACGTTCGTATGCGTGGGGATAGTAAACAGAGAGCCAACTCAGCGTCTTCTCTTCAGCCACACATCCGAGGCATATTTATTCTTCATACAAACAGATTTTTCTTTATGCAAGAGAGAAGAGGCGCGTTCACAACAACAACGTGATGACGTTGCATGTTTGGCAACGTCACATCCGCTTCCGCATTAACAATACACAAATAAAAGAAAACTATACTTTTTGATTGGTTGATTGAAACTTTTATTAGTAGATTGCTCAGTACAGTACATATTCCGTACATTTGATCACTAAATGGTAACACCCGAATAAGTTTTTCAACTTATTTAAGTCGTTTAAGTTTAAATCAATTCATGGTATAAATATACACTACCGTTCAAAAGTTTGGGGTCACCCAAACAATTTTGTGGAATAGCCTTCATTTCTAAGAACAAGAATAGACTGTCGAGTTTCAGATGAAAGTTCTCTTTTTCTGGCCATTTTGAGCGTTTTATTGACCCCACAAATGTGATGCTCCAGAAACTCAATCTGCTCAAAGGAAGGTCAGTTTTGTAGCTTCTGTAACGAGCTAAACTGTTTTCAGATGTGTGAACATGATTGCACAAGGGTTTTCTAATCATCAATTAGCCTTCTGAGCCAATGAGCAAACACATTGTACCACTAGAACACTGGAGTGATAGTTGCTGGAAATGGGCCTCTATACACCTAAGTAGATATTGCACCAAAAACCAGACATTTGCAGCTAGAATAGTCATTTACCACATTAGCAAAGTTAAGACTAGTTTAAAGTTATCTTCATTGAAAAGTACAGTGCTTTTCCTTCAAAAATAAGGACATTTCAATGTGACCCCAAACTTTTGAACGGTAGTGTATACTATCAGCATAATACAGTCATCACACAAGTTAATCATCAGAGTATATACATTGAATTATTTACATTATTTACAATCCGGGGGGTGGGATGTGGAGGGGGTTGGGGCGGGGGGGTTAGGTTTGGTTGATATCAGCACTTCAGTCATCAACAATTATATAATCTGAGAAATGGACATTGTAACAGTGTAGGTCTGACTTCGTAGGATGTGTACAGCGAGCAGTGAACATAGTGAGCTGAAAGTGAGTAAGGGCGCAATTAAAATAAAAACACTACCCCCCTTTTTTTTTTACCGTATTTTTCGGAGTATAAGTCGCTCCGGAGTATAAGTCGCACCGGCCGAAAATGCACAATAAAGAAGGAAAAAAACATATATAAGTCGCACTGGAAATGTATTTGATAAAACCCAACACCAAGAATAGACATTTGAAAGGCAATTTAAAATAAATAAAGAATAGTGAACAACAGGCTGTATAAGTGTACGTTATATGAGGCATAAATAACCAACTGAGAACGTGCCTGGTATGTTAACGTAACATATTATGGTAAGAGTCATTCAAATAACTACAACATATAGAACATGCTATACGTTTACCAAACAATCTGTCACTCCTAATCGCTAAATCCCATGAAATCTTATACGTCTAGTCTCTTACGAGAATGAGCTAAATAATATTATTTGATATTTTACAGTAATGTGTTAATAATTTCACACATAAGTCGCTCCTGAGTATAAATCACACCCCCGGCCAAACTATGAAAAAAACTGCGACTTATAGTCCGAAAAATACGGTACTTACTAGCAATTACTGTATTTTCCAGACGAGAGCACACCAGGATATAAGCCGCACCCACTACATTTTTGAAGAAAAAATATATTTTTCCATGTATTAGCCACACCGGAATATAAACTGCAGATATATACCGATACGAAAGATTTTGTAAACATTGTTTCCAAACGGTGTCTGTAAAACGGCAGTAAAACGACTGATCAAACAAAACAGAAGTCATGGTCATGGACCCACTAGCTTCAGCTTAACAGACCCAATAACTCCACGGTGATGTCTTGGTAAATTTACTGAGGAATTTGTGAAACTGAAACGATACAAAAATAATGCCATAGTAAGTTCATAATACTAACACAGACACTTGTGCTTTATAAATAAAGTTGATTTGATTTGACTTGTAAACTTGTTAGCATATTAGTTCATAATACCGACGCTAGCGGCATTAAAAACAGGATGGCACGTAAATTTGTGAAACTGAAACAACAAAATAAGTATAATCCTAACACAGACACTTGTAAACTTGTTAGCATATTAGCTCATGCTAATGACGCTACCGTCATTACATCAGGATGGCACGTCAATTTGTGAAACTGAAACAATACAAAAAGAATGCCATAGTAAGTTAATAATCCTAACACAGACACTTGTAAACTTGTTAGCATATTAGCTCATGCTAACGACGCTAGCATTACATCAAAGATGGCACGTTCAACTATGCATGAAAACACTCATACAGACATCACACATGGGATGGTTTAGTAAGTATAAATTGTTATAGTTATATTGTAAAACTTACACACGTTGCTTGAAGTGATAAATGAAGAATCCATACGAGTAGAAACGCTATGTACGGCTGGAAGAAAAAACAAAAAAAACTAAGCACTACCCGGAAAAAAAAGGACACCTGCAGTGAGCGAACTCGTACATAAGATGGAATAAAACACTTTCTAGGTGTATTTGCTTGTTTGTTTGCGTTCGAAACTTTTTTATTATGGCTGTTATTGGAGAAAAATCAACAAATTAGCCGTACTGTTTTATAAGCCGCAGTGTTCAAAATGTCAGAAAAAAGTAGCGGCATACAGTCCAGAATTTAGGGTACTAACACGTTTGTACACTTCTCCTTCTCTATTTGTAATACAATTAAATCAATGAGTAAGAAATACAACTGTGGCATGACAGCTTGCTTGTCTGTAACTGAGGAAATGTACGCTTTTTTTTCCTTCTTCATTTGCAGCTTATCAAGTTGAATCGAAGACTCCAGCTCCTAGAAGAGGAGAACAAAGAGCGAGCAAAACGAGAGATGATCCTGTACTCTGTCACCGTAGCTTTCTGGCTGGTCAACACCTGGGTGTGGTTGAGACGTTAAAATGCATCTGTATTTATGGTATAACACCGTCAAAACATAATATCCCTACACTGTGTATGATAAGTTGTAGACGCTGCACTCAGGCCATCTAAGGAACAATCATAAACTATTTTCTTCTTTGGCTTATTTAATACATGTACAGTTCTTTTTTTTTTTTTTTTTTACTTTTGTGTTCTTGCTAGTTTTCTGCTGTCATATTTTGTTTTTCAACCTAAACCTCAAGCAATGCTAATAAGCATTAATTGTAAATATGTGTCACTTTGGAAATGATTCATGAATAAAGTACAGCTTGGTTTACCAAAGTAGGAACATGAACGCTCTGATGTGTGTAATGAAGTTCTACGTTTATTGTAGAGAGCATTATGTGAATATCAAGTGAAACATGTGGTTAGGTGTATTAAAACTGGAGTGAAACTCCACTCAAAACTCCGCAAACACACAAAAATGGTTTTCCTCACGCCCAACAATTTGCAAGTAACAAAACAATTTTTTTCAATTAAAAAAAATCGCAGGTTAAAAAAAACATTTTCTGCAATTATATAAAAACGGTTTTCTTCAAGTAAAACAACTATTCACAAGCATAAAACTTTTTTTTTTTTAATTAAAAAAAATATTCTCAAGTAAAAAATATTTTCTGCTAGTATAAAAATAATTTTCTTCAAATAAAAAAAATATTCGCAAGTATAAAAACAATTTTCTGTAAGTAAAAAAATGATTTGCAATTATAAAAACCATTTTCTGTAAGTAAAAAAATGATTTTTGTTGGCATTTTGTCTATTACCATTGTTGGTATATTCATTATTCCTACATTGTTGATACAAATTATTGCTACAGTGTAATAATTATTGTTACCTGTGGTAATGCCACTATGATACAACATCTGTATTATAATCCTTGAACAAAGTAAGAGTGAAACTCATGTGAATAATCACTGAATGGAGAACTGGGGGTGGGATTAAATAAATGATCTTCTTCCCACTCCCTTTCAGGCAAAACTGGACAATCATGCATTACATGCTATACATTACCTTTTGCACTATATTAATTTATATTATTATGTGTTGTCAACTTTGTTCTTTTTTCTGTCATTGCCCGAAATAAATAAATAGATGAATGAAAATGATTTACAATTGTAAAAACAGTTTTTCTTTAAATAAAAAATTGTTTTTGCAAATAAACAAATGATTTTCTGCAAGTAGAAAAAACATTTGCAAGTATAGAAACAATTTTATTTTATTAAAATACGATTCACAGGTATAAAAAAAAAAGTCTTCAATTAATAATATGATTAGTAAGTATAAAACCCTTTTTTTTTTTAAAAACAAAATAAAAAAAATTCACAAATATAAAAACAAAAATGATTTGCAAGTATAAAAACTATTTTGTACATTAAAAATGTGCAAATATAAAAACTATTTTCTTTAATGAAAAAAAACATTTGCAAGTATGAAATCTATTTTATTCAATTAAAAAACGACTTGCAAGATTAAAAACTATTTTCTTCGAGTTAAAACTTTTGGCAGTAATATTCCACCCTGCGCGATTTAATAACAGGAAACTTACAGGTTTAGCTTGTTTCCCCTTTCTTCTGTCCGCCATTTCACTCAGCAACCTGCCTCTTTGTTATTTTTGCGCAAACAGTAACTCTGATGGTCTTCAATCGACTCAGCAGCACCACCTGTCGTTGTGGAGTGTGAATTACATGTGTTCTGAGTGCAGGTGTGTGGATTCCGCATGGTGGAATATTACTACCAAAAGTTTTAACTTGAATACAATTATATTTATACTTGTGATTAGCAGTTTTACTTGCAGAAAAGTGTTTATATACTTGCTTAAAAATGTTTTGATTGGAAAAAAAAAAAGTTTATGTAAATACATGATTTTTTAAAACACAAGTTAAAGTTGCTATGGTGACACAATTAAGGTATATATTGAAGTCAAACCAAATATGAACCAGATTAACGAACCAATGTTACCATAAGAGACTTGTTTTATTCAATGTGGATATTTCACCACGTGACATGTCGACCAATCAGAGTGAAGAGCGGACTTTCGCCTTTTTGTTGAATTCCAATGTGGATATTTCATCACGTGACATGTCGACCAATCAGAGTGAAGAACAGACTTCCGCCTTGCTCTATTTAAAAGGTCTCCGCTCGAGGGTTCACTTAAAGTTCAGACGACGTCGGCCGCGGTTTAACTCTTCAAACTTTATATACCTTTCCTCTCTCACAAAGTTGTGCTTCAGGAAACATGGTAAGTACATATTTAACTTTTTTACGTACATTCATGCGTTTGAACTGGTATTTTTTGTTAACCACTCATTCGTAATGAAGTCCATTGATTTAGTATTACAATGCATATTTGTCGAACATCAGTGTTTTACTTGGAATATCAACGTATTTCGTCGCAAAAAAAGTAGCCTCGAATTTACATCAAATGTCTTTGATTACTGGGCCTCAATGGTAAAACCTTTTCGAGTTTTCGCGTAGACATCAAATAACACTAATGACGGATGTGGACTTATATTTTGAAGTCAGAAGTGCACACGTTGTCCTCGGTCTTTGAACGCGTCCCGCACGGAATGTATGTTCCCAAAGTGTAATACACACTTTCAAAGGGAGTATGTAGAAATAAAAACGAAAAATAGCGTGGCTTCATACATTGATGTCTGAAAACCTATTCGCCAACACTGAAGTTACAGAGTTCCCCAACGCTCAAGTTACCGAGTGCGCTTGAACGCCTCATGCTAACATGATGGGATTTTGGGTCTTTGAAGGGAGCCGTTCCTTTCAAAGAGCCTTTCAAAAATGTTAGTTATTAAAGTTTTTTTTTTTTTTTCAAGGAAACAATCACTGGTCGTGGTTAAAAGATACGATGTTGATCTGAATAATCACCAATATTACTAAAGTGGTGGGTATTATTTTCAAATATGTACCTTATTTTTGTAAACATTCCATAAGGTGGTGATATATCACACATTATTTTGAGTTTTCCCTCACCTAAAAAACTTTGTAGCACAAGAGCAAATTTAATAGTACAGAAAAATACACACGTAAGAATGTAATGTGTCTGTATATATAACAAGTGTAAATAGAACTAGAAGGAAAAAATGGGACGTGACAAAAATGTGAAAACAAACTGGACTACCCTGCCGAGAGTGTGTTTACCATTTACAACCGGTAGAAGATGGATGGATACTGGGCATTAGTGATGGGTTGATGAGGCTTCATGAAGTGTTTCGATACATTGCAAAACTGTATTGATACTGTCACTAAATACTGACATCTGCTGGACATGAAAAATCCCTACAGGCAACCTATGGACCGACTCAACTGACACTGATTTTATGACCTAGTATATACAATAATATAAACCAAGTCATTGTATTTAATTTAGGATTATTTCATATCTTCATTTAAATAAAAATATATTTTTTATCTTTTTGATACAGTCAATGTGAACATGTATCATAACACGGAAATCTAAGAGAACGTGTTGTGAATGAGGATGCTTGTGGACTGGGAATGTTTTTTTTGGTTTTTTTTACACATTTTTAGTCCTAAAAAACAGTTTTTCCAACGTATTAAATTTTAGGCGATTTCTCTTCTTAGTTATTATTTCTCCGACTGACAGCATTGAGGAGGTGGATTTGTTAATGTACGACTCGTACAAATGCGACATTTAACCCGCAAAAAATATGAATTGATTGATTGATTGATGAATAGTAAACTAAATCATTTTGAAGAGATTTTGAATTCTAATAGATCAAGTGGAAACTTTGAGAGAACAGGATGAAACGACAAGGAAATGAACACACATACCTTTTTTTTTCCCGATATATGATCAAAATATTCCCACATGGCGGAGATCTTTCTTTTTGCCTGAGGCTGCTCCATGATCTCCGACGACGATAAATTACAAATGACCAACGACAGAAGTGCGGCGATTCTGTTGGCAGCAGCATCTCGTTGACAGATGCGTTTCCTTATAAACAGTTTGGCGCGCAGGCGTCAGTTCGACACAGTTCGCGTATCGGTCACGTGACCGAATCAGCTCATGATCGGTCGCGTGACTTTCTAAAAGCGGTACGCGCACCGACACAGGGCTTTGCTCTATGAGCTCGACGCATGCGCCGATGCATCGGTGTTGCCGGACCCATCACTACTGGGCATGCATGTGGGTAAAAAAATGTCTCCCAGCTGCGATCGGTTTTCATCTTTCACTTAAAGACATTGAAGGCTTGATTGGTTTGCGAATGTCACATCTCTTAATTGACAGATACAAAGAAAGGAGACATTAATACCTTCAGGTTTTTTCCAGCGAGGGCCGTGTACATAAAAGTTGAAGGCCTAAAACCTGTCATGAGCCCACATGACCGTTTTTATAGTTTGTATTTTGTCACTTCCTGTCCAGCGCTCTTATTTTTCGTTCTTCATCCTGTTTGCCTCCATTTCCCACCACTCCTCTGGTCTGCGTTTGCTCTGTCACCTGTCCCTGATTGGTAATCAGAACACCTATCCCTGGTTTCCAATCAGGATGCTTTTCGGAGCTGCATTATTCTTGCTTTGTAGTATGTAAATCAACTTTGTACCTTTCCTTACTTTGCGCTTCATACGCCTGTATTCAATCTGTGCACTTTTGTTTTTGTGTTATCTTGCGTTTCCCTAGTAAAAGGAAACACTTATTTTATTTATTTTTCTGCACTTGCTTGCCCTCTCTGCATCTCAGGGTCCACACATACACCAAAACGTAACAAAAAAGCAATAGCGTGGGGTTTATACAATTATTTGCATTCTTTATTAATATTATCATCGCACCAGGGCTTTTGCCCACTCAAAATCATACCATATCTTGCAAGAAATATGTACATATGTTCTTTAAACTCCATGTAGAAGATGCCATTTTGGTTTTCAGGTCCAATTTTTGGAAGATATTGGGCTGATTCCATTTTTCCTCAGTTTTTGTTTTTCTAATCATTTATTTTGTCTGTGTGTACAGCTCTGGTAATGGGTACATTCGCACCCACCTGCACAAATGTACTTTAAAATGTAACAATCGAAATAAATGACTTTTTTGTTTTTGTTTACTAGGGCATTCATATATAATATGCATTAGTTTGACCATTTAAAATCAACGATAATAAAAAGGAGATGCTTGGAAATAGCATAAAAATGCCCCAAAAGCTTGGAAAAACGCGATTCATAGTGTTACTTTATGGTGTAACCATCATGAGCGTTCTGTTCAGGTATATTTCTTTTATATTTTGACAAATCATCATATTTATGTATTACTAAATTTAAATATTGATCAATCTTTAAAGGCCTACTGAAACCCACTACTACCGACCACGCAGTCTGATAGTTTATATATCAATGATGAAATCTTAACATTATAACGCATGCCAATACGGCCGGGTTAACTTATAAAGTGACATTTTAAATTTGCCGCTAAACTTCCGGTTCGAAACGCCTCTGAGGATGACGTATGCGCGTGACGTAGACCGGCGAACACGGGTATGCCTTCCACATTGAAGCCAATACGAAAAAGCTCTGTTTTCATTTCATAATTCCACAGTATTCTGGACATCTGTGTTCGTGAATCTGTTTCAATCATGTTCATTGCATTATGGAGAAGGAAGCTGGGCAAGCAAAGAAGAAAGTTGTCGGTGCGAAATGGACGTATTTTTCGAACGTAGTCAGCCACAACAGTACACAGCCGGCGCTTCTTAGTTTACATTCCCGAAAGATGCAGTCAAGATGGAAGAACTCGGATAACAGAGACTCTAACCAGGAGGACTTTTGACTTCGATACACAGACGCCTGTAGAGAACTGGGACAACACAGACTCTTACCAGGATTACTTTGATTTGGATGACAAAGACGCAGACGTGCTACTGTGAGTATGCAGCTTTGGCTTCTAAACATTTGATCGCTTGACCGTATGTGCGCAACTTTTTTTTGCGTATGTACGTAACTTTGTTAAAATATATAAGCTTTATGAACCTTGGGTTAGGTGAACGGTCTTTTGGGCTGAGTGATTGTGTGTGTTGATCAGGTGTTTGAATTGTATTGGCGTGTTCTATGGAGCTAGGAGCTAGCATAGGAGCTAGGAGCTAGCATAACACGTACCGTACCGTACGTGCGCGTCACGTACGTAACTTTTTAAAAATATATAAGCTTTATGAACCTTGGGTTAGGTGAACGGTCTTTTGGGCTGAGTGATTGTGTGTGTTGATCAGGTGTTTGAATTGTATTGGCGTGTTCTATGGAGCTAGCATACGAGCTAGGAGCTAGCATAACACGTACCGTACGTGCGCGTCACGTACGTAACTTTTTAAAAATATATAAGCTTTATGAACCTTGGGTTAGGTGAACGGTCTTTTGGGCTGAGTGATTGTGTGTGTTGATCAGGTGTTTGAATTGTATTGGCGTGTTCTATGGAGCTAGGAGCTAGCAGAGGAGCTAGGAGCTAGCATAACAAACACGCAGGTGTTATTATGCAGGATTAATTTGTGGCATATTAAATATAAGCCTGGTTGTGTTGTGGCTAATAGAGTATATATATGTCTTGTGTTTATTTACTGTTGTAGTCATTCCCAGCTGAATATCAGGTACCGTGAGTATGCAGCCTTGGCTGCTAAACATTTGATAACTTGACCGTATGTGCGCGTCACGTACGTAACTTTTTTAAAATATATAAGCTTTATGAACCTTGGGTTAGGTGAACGGTCTTTTGGGCTGAGTGATTGTGTGTGTTGATCAGGTGTTTGAATTGTATTGGTGTGTTCTATGGAGCTAGGAGCTAGCAGAGGAGCTAGGAGCTAGCATAACAAACACGCAGGTGTTTTTATGCAGGATTAATTTGTGGCATATTAAATATAAGCCTGGTTGTGTTGTGGCTAATAGAGTATATATATGTCTTGTGTTTATTTACTGTTGTAGTCATTCCCAGCTGAATATCAGGTCACCCCCGGCTCTCACAGCATCTTCCCTATCTGAATAGCTTCAACTCCCCACTAGTCCTTCACTTGCACTTTACTCATCCACAAATCTTTCATCCTCGCTCAAATTAATGGGGAAATTGTCGCTTTCTCGGTCCGAATCTCTCTCACTTCATGCGGCCATCATTGTAAACAATAGGGAACTTTGCATATATGTTCAACTGACTACGTCACGTTACTTCCGGTAGGGGCAAGCCTTTTTTTTATCAGATACCAAAAGTTGCAATCTTTATCGTCGTTGTTCTATACTAAATCCTTTCAGCAAAAATATGGCAATATCGCGAAATGATCAAGTATGACACATAGAATAGATCTGCTATCCCCGTTTAAATAAAAAAAATTCATTTCAGTAGGCCTTTAAGCTGTGTATTTGATTTCAGTTTGCTTTTGACATCTTTAGAATTGTAGTTGAAACTTTTACAACCTTGTGTTGCGCTCATGATGGCGTAACCAAACTAGATTTCATTTAATGATCTTATTTTGAATATTTATTCTTTTTTTTTTACATTTAGTATATTTAAATATTCATTTATAAACATTGAATAAATTTCAAATACCAGTAAAATGCAATTGCCTTCATCTTATAGGGTAATGTTTAGTTACACCAAGTCATGAGCGTAACACTAAGCTTCATCACTTTGACTTGTAATATCTCTAATTCTGGTGGTGTTTTATACTTTTTTCTTTTTGGAACATGTACTATACATATAATACAATAAAGTCCCATATAAAATTATGTTTCTAGCAATACTCTAATTTTGCCTTTGAAAGTAACACTCAATGTCCATTTAGTGGAGCTGTACACCTGTAGAATGTGTCGCGGAATTAAAAAAAAACGAGTTATGGGCTACAAATAGTCCCCGGGCCACACTTTGGACACCCCTGCTCTAATCATTAATACAGGTTGCGCATGAATATAAGAACAGTAATTCACTGTCATAAAGTTATCAAATACTGTGGTACTTTGAGCATTTATGATCATATTTGGTTTAAATGGCCAAGTTGTAACTCTTAAAGACTTATCTCAAATTGTGATCCATTAAAGTGAATAAACAATCATTTTGATTTGTGTTTTCCCCTCTTCCTCCAAAAACGCCACCATTTGAATATGTAACATGCCTAGGGTTGCACAATTATAGACAATATAAATTATATCAATTTGGCCGACGATACACTGTAAAAAAGAAAAAAAGTTGAGAATACGCAAATTTTCAAGGCAACAAGATTTTTGCGTTTTCTCAGACACTGTTTTGGTACACTGTAAAAAATATGATTTGCAATTGTTGGACTAATTATAGTTTTCAAGTTAGTCAGACTCAGAAATAAGGTTTCACTACGTTTAACTATACCAAAACAGTGTCTGGCCAGCAGTAGTCAAAAGTTGAGAAAACGCAAAAATCTTGTAGCATCATGTTGCCTTGAAAATTTGCGTTTTCTCAACTTTTTTTTTTTTTACAGTGTAGAGCTTCCTATCCTGATCTGTTGATTACATACACGCTCTAGCTTTGTTCTGTAAATTTGACAATGACAAGCGAACGCACGCTTCCTAAATGCAATGTCGCGTCCTCACTGGTGGCTAATATCTCTCCACAGTGTCACTTTGAAGTCGGCCATGCTCTCCTCCTATGAAAGCAAATAAACTGTTTCTCACAAGTATTATCCCTGGAGGACGATTTAATAGGTAAACATGCTACCCTTCACACGGTGGGAGGAAACCGTACGCCTTGCTGACCGCTTGGCTAGTGCTCTTTAATGTTTTTGAAAATGTTATCAGTATCCACATGAACCATGACTCCTGATTGGGAGCCAATTTCACAGCACCTGTCACTAGACTCCTGATTTTAATCCACATTTTGACCAACCAATATGTTGCTTTACCAAGACAAACACTTAGAGATGTCTAATATCGGCCGATAAATGCTTTAAAATGTAATATCGGAAATTATCGGTATCGTTTTTTTTTATCGGTATCTTTTTTTTTTTTTTTTAATTTATTTTATTAAGTCAACATAACAAACACAAGATACACTTACAATTAGTGCACCAACCCAAAAAACCTCCATCCCCCATTTACACTCATTCACACAAGGGCTGTTTCTTTCTGTTATTAATATTCTGGTTCTTACGTTATATATCAATACAGTCTGCAAGGGATACAGTCCGTAAGCACACATGATTGTGCGTGCTGCTGGTCCACTAATAGTACTAACCTTTAACAGTTAATTTGACTCATTTTCATTAATTACTGGTTTCTATGTAACTGTTTTTATATTGTTTTGCTTTCTTTTTTATTCAAGAAAATGTTTTAAATTTATTTATCTTATTTTATTTTTTTAAAAAGGACCTTATCTTCACCATACCTGTTGTCCAAAGTAGGCATAATATTGTGTTAATTCCATGACAGTATATCGTATCGGTAATTAAGAGTTGGACAATATCGGGATATCGTCAGAAAGCCATTATCGGACATCTATTATTATTATTATTATTATTATACCAGAAAAAACACCCACATACTCCTGATTGTGAGCCAACTCACTCAGCCCGTCATTATTATTCTGATTTTACTCCACCTACCTATGTTATGTATTTATGAGTGGATTTTTGTCAGAAAAATGTGTGACGACCTAACCCTGGTGCCTTCCCCCCCCCCCCCCCCCCCCCCCCCCCCCCCCCCCATCACAGCGCGAGTGTATCTCTGTGCACGTTGGTCAAGCAGGTGTCCAGATAGGAAATGCCTGTTGGGAGCTCTACTGTCTGGAACATGGAATTCAGGCAAACGGACAGTTGCCCAGTGATAAGACAATTGCGGAGGCAGATGATTCCTTCACCACCTTTTTTAGTCAGACCGGCGCTGGAAAACATGTCCCCAGAGCAGTTTTTGTGGACTTGGAGTCTACGGTCATTGGTAAAAAAAAAAAAAAAACATCACTTCAGTCGCCTGTGCATTGAAAAAATAACATGCGGATGAATTGAGATTAATTATGTTGATTCTGTTTATCCCCCGTTTTTTTTTTTAGATGAGGTTCGTACAGGAACCTATCGGGAACTCTTCCACCCTGATCAGCTGATCACTGGAAAAGAAGATGCCGCGAACAACTACGCCCGTGGTCACTACACAATTGGCAAAGAGATCATTGAGCTGGTGCTGGACAGAATCCGTAAACTGGTGAGAAATATCAAAGCATCTCTCTTAAAGGGGAACTTGACTTTTTTTATTTTATTTTGCCTATCATTCACAATCCTTATGTAAGACAACATGTTTGTTTTTTTTGTTTTTTTTATGCATTCTAACTAGTAAATAAATGTTAGCAAAAGTCAGGTAACAATGGAGCTGCTCTATTCTATTCGGGCCTCAGTCTGGGGCCAGGAAAAGAACTGGATATCCATAATAAGCACACATACAGTACAGGCCAAAAGTTTGGACACACCTCATTTCAATGCATTTTCTTTATTTTTATCACTATGGAGGCATCAAAACTATGACACCTGTGAGGTGACAACCATTTCAGGTGACCACCTCTTGATGCTCATGGAGAGAATCCCAAGAGTGTGCAAAGCAGTAATCAGAGCAAAGGGTGGCTATTTTGAAGAAACTAGAATATAAAACATGTTTTCAGTTATTTCAGCTTTAAGTACATAACTCCATGTGGTCATTCATAGTTTTGATGCCTTGGACCAAACCCTCACGTCAAAGAATCCTGATGCTGGGAAATTGAGTGAAATCACTTGGATATGGCACCCTTGGCTGGATTCACAGCTACAGCGCTCCTTTCCGCATTGGATAGCGCCATCATAATTGGGCACACCACTAAGAAATCCCTAAAATTTCTATTTTTGACAGCAAACCTTTTTGTCAAAGCATCCTGATGCTGGAAAATGTTGAGTGAATTAACTTGTGAGATGGCACCCTTTTTTTTTTTTTTTATGGATTCAAAGCTACAGCGCTCTTTTCCACATTGGATAGCGCCATCACAATTGGGCACACCACTACAAAAATCCCATAAAATTACTATTTTTGACCGCAAACCTTTTTGTCAAAGCATCCTGATGCTGGAAAATGTTGAGTGAATTAACTTGTGAGATGGCACCCTTTTTTTTTTTTAATGGATTCAAAGCTACAGCGCTCTTTTCCGCATTGGATAGCGCCATCACAATTGGGCACACCACTACAAAAATCCCCAAAATTACTATTTTTGACCGCAAACCTTTTTGTCAAAGCATCCTGATGCTGGAAAATGTTGACTGAATTAACTTGTGCGACAGCACCCTCTGCTGGATTCACAGCTACGGCACACTTTTTCTCATAAGATAGTGCCATCAAATTTGGGCACGTTAAAAAATCCCTTGTCAAAGCATCTTCAAGCTGGTAAAAGTTGAGTGAATTAACTTGTGAGATGGCACCATCTGCTGGATCTTTTTTCCCCCATTGGATAGTGCCATCAAAATTGGCCACATCACTACAAAATTCCTTCTGTTTCCTATTTTTGATACCAAACCCTTTCGTCAAAGCATCTTCAAGCTAGAAAACGTTGACTGAATTAACTTGTGAGATGGCACCCTTTGCTGGATTCACAGCTACAGCGCTATTTTCCGCATTGGATAGCGCCATCACAATTGGGCAGGCCACTAAAAAAAAAAATCCCTAAAATTCATAATTTTTGATACCAAACCCTTTTGTCAAAGCATCTTCAAGCTAGAAAACGTTGACTGAAATAACTTGTGCGACAGCTCCCTCTGCTGGATTCACAGCTACAGCACACTTTTTCTCATAGGATAGTGCCATCAAATTTGGGCACGTTAAAAAATCCCTTATGTCAAAGCATCTTCAAGCTGGTAAAAGTTGAGTGAATTAACTTGTGAGATGGCATCATCTGCTGGATCTTTTTTCCCCCATTGGATAGTGCCATCAAAATTGGCCACATCACTACAAAATTCCTTCTGTTTCCTATTTTTGATACCAAACCCTTTCGTCAAAGCATCTTCAAGCTAGAAAACGTTGACTGAATTAACTTGTGAGATGGCACCCTTTGCTGGATTCACAGCTACAGCGCTATTTTCCGCATTGGATAGCGCCATCACAATTGGGCAGGCCACTAAAAAAAAAAATCCCTAAAATTCATAATTTTTGATACCAAACCCTTTTGTCAAAGCATCTTCAAGCTGGAAAATGTTGACTGAATTAACTTGTGTGACAGCATCCTCTGCTGGATTCACAGCTACAGCACACTTATTCTCATAGGATAGTGCCATCAAATTTGGGCACGTTAAAAAAATCACTTATGTCATAGCATCTTCAAGCTGGAAAAAGTTGGTGCCATCTCACAAGTTAATTCACTCATCTGCTGGATCTTTTTTTTCCCCATTGGATAGTGCCATCGTAATTGGCCGCATCACTACAAAATTCCTTCTGTTTCCTATTTTTGATACCAAACCCTTTTGTCAAAGCATCTTCAAGCTACAAAACGTTGACTGAAATAACTTGTGCGACAGCTCCCTCTGCTGGATTCACAGCTACAGCACACTTTTTCTCATAGGATAGTGCCATCAAATTTGGGCACGTTAAAAAATCCCTTATGTCAAAGCATCTTCAAGCTGGAAAAAGTTGAGTAAATTAACTTGTGAGATGGCACCATCTGCTGGATCTTTTTCCCCCCCATTGGATAGTGCCATCAAAATTGGCCACATCACTACAAAATTCCTTCTGTTTCCTATTTTTGATACCAAACCCTTTCGTCAAAGCATCTTCAAGCTAGAAAATGTTGACTGAATTAACTTGTGAGATGGCACCCTTTGCTGGATTCACAGCTACAGCGCTCTTTCCCGCATTGGATAGCGCCATCACAATTGGGCAGGCCACTAAAAAAAAAAAATCCCTAAAATTCATAATTTTTGATACCAAACCCTTTTTGTCAAAGCATCTTCAAGCTGGAAAATGTTGACTGAATTAACTTGTGTGACAGCATCCTCTGCTGGATTCACAGCTACAGCACACATATTCTCATAGGATAGTGCCATCAAATTTGGGCACGTTAAAAAAATCACTTATGTCAAAGCATCTTCAAGCTGGAAAAAGTTGAGTGAATTAACTTGTGAGATGGCACCATCTGCTGGATCTTTTTTTCCCCCATTGGATAGTGCCATCAAAATTGGCCACATCACTACAAAATTCCTTCTGTTTCCTATTTTTGATACCAAACCCTTTTGTCAAAGCATCTTCAAGCTAGAAAATGTTGACTGAATTAACTTGTGAGATGGCACCATCTGCTGGATCTTTTTTCCCCCCATTGGATAGTGCCATCAAAATTGGCCACATCACTACAAAATTCCTTCTGTTTCCTATTTTTGATACCAAACCCTTTCGTCAAAGCATCTTCAAGCTAGAAAATGTTGACTGAATTAACTTGTGAGATGGCACCCTTTGCTGGATTCACAGCTACAGCGCTCTTTCCCGCATTGGATAGCGCCATCACAATTGGGCAGGCCACTAAAAAAAAAAAATCCCTAAAATTCATAATTTTTGATACCAAACCCTTTTTGTCAAAGCATTTTCAAGCTGGAAAATGTTGACTGAATTAACTTGTGTGACAGCATCCTCTGCTGGATTCACAGCTACAGCACACTTATTCTCATAGGATAGTGCCATCAAATTTGGGCACGTTAAAAAAATCACTTATGTCATAGCATCTTCGAGCTGGAAAAAGTTGGTGCCATCTCACAAGTTAATTCACTCATCTGCTGGATCTTTTTTTTCCCCATTGGATAGTGCCATCGTAATTGGCCGCATCACTACAAAATTCCTTCTGTTTCCGATACCAAACCCTTTTGTCAAAGCATCTTCAAGCTAGAAAACGTTGACTGAAATAACTTGTGCGACAGCTCCCTCTGCTGGATTCACAGCTACAGCACACTTTTTCTCATAGGATAGTGCCATCAAATTTGGGCACGTTAAAAAATCCCTTATGTCAAAGCATCTTCAAGCTGGAAAAAGTTGAGTGAATTAACTTGTGAGATGGCACCATCTGCTGGATCTTTTTTTCCCCCATTGGATAGTGCCATCAAAATTGGCCACATCACTACAAAATTCCTTCTGTTTCCTATTTTTGATACCAAACCCTTTCGTCAAAGCATCTTCAAGCTAGAAAATGTTGACTGAATTAACTTGTGAGATGGCACCCTTTGCTGGATTCACAGCTACAGCGCTCTTTCCCGCATTGGATAGCGCCATCACAATTGGGCAGGCCACTAAAAAAAAAAAAATCCCTAAAATTCATAATTTTTGATACCAAACCCTTTTTGTCAAAGCATTTTCAAGCTGGAAAATGTCGAGTGAATTAACTTAAGTGACAATCTTTAAATATAAAGAAAACTCATTGAATGAGGAGGTGTCCAAACTTTTGGCCAGTACTGCATATATGTTACGACGCCATAAGACTTCCGCTGACCAAGTTGCAGCCCATCCGGAGTTGAGCGGTGGCTTACAGTATATGCGGTCCAAGGTCCATCCAATTACCGCTTTTTGAAGACGTTCCGGTCGGATGAATTCAAATGTTCACACTGCAATCACATGCATATCCTATTTATATCCGCGTATGAAAGAAGCCTGGATTGGACTTGGAAAAATGGACATTAATAGGTAAACGTGCTACCCTTCACACGGTGGGAGGAAACCGTACGCCTTGCTGACCGCTTGGCTAGTGCTCTTTAATGTTTTTGAAAATGTCATCAGTATCCACATGAACCATGACTCCTGATTGGGAGCCAATTTCACAGAACCTGTCACTAGACTCCTGATTTTAATCCACATTTTGACCAACCAATATGTTGCTTTAGCAGGACAAACACACTCCTAATTTGGAGCCAGATCACTCACTCCAAAGAGTGTCACTAGACTCCGGATTTTAGTCCACATTTTGACCACTCACATGTCTCTATCTGTGGAACGCTCTCCCTGACCACCTGAGGGCACCACAGACTGTGGATGCTTTTTAAAAAAAAAAAGGCTTAAAAACCCTTATTTAAAAAAAAAAAAGCCTTTTTTTTTTTTTTTTTTTTTTAGATATATGCATACTAGTTCTAGCTATTTGGCTGTTCTAGTTTTTATTTTTATTTTTTTCAATTTTTTTTAAATACACTGTAGCACTTTGAGGTTGTTTACTCAATGTAAAGTGCTTTTTACAAATAAAATCTATATACCAGAAATAACGTCGACATACTCCTGATTTTACTCCACATACCTATGTTTATGTATTTATGAGTGGATTTGCGATACAGGTCACATATGGGCAAAATAATCTGAATTGAACAAGGCCTTAGTCCTCATTCTTTCAGCCTTGCACCAGTTATTGGAAGTATGAAGACCCTCCCCCCCCACCACATCCCACCTCCCCGGATTGTAAATAATCAAATGTATATACTTGTTCTTATGCTTTCTGAGCCCACTATGTTCTCTGCTTGCTGTACATATCCTACCAAGTCAGACCTACACTGTTTCAATGTCCATTTCTCAGATGATATTGTTGACGACTGAAGTGCTGATATCAACCAAACCCAACCCCCTCCACATCCCACCTCCCAGATTGTAAATAATTCAATGTATATACTCTGATGATTAACTTGTGTGATGACTGCATTATGCTGATAGTATATATTTATACCATGAATTGATTAACGTGGACCCCGACTTAAACAAGTTGAAAAACATATCCGGGTGTTACCATTTAGTGGTAAATTGTACGGAATATGTACTGTACTGTGCAATCTACTAATAAAAGTCTCAGTCAATCAAAAGAACCAGTATCAGAAGGCCTGACCAAATAGTATGAAGTTAAATAGACAAAGTGTGTATATTTGCTGAATTTAATATTCTAACAATATTCTCCTGTTTTGTCAGGCGGACCAGTGCACGGGTCTTCAAGGCTTTCTGATTTTCCACAGCTTCGGTGGCGGTACCGGTTCTGGTTTCACCTCCCTGTTGATGGAGCGCCTGTCCGTGGACTACGGCAAGAAGTCCAAGCTGGAGTTCTCTGTCTACCCGGCTCCCCAGGTGTCCACTGCTGTGGTGGAGCCCTACAACTCCATCCTGACCACACACACCACCTTGGAGCACTCAGACTGCGCCTTTATGGTGGATAACGAGGCCATCTACGACATCTGCCGCAGGAACCTCGACATCGAGCGTCCGTCTTACACCAACCTGAACAGGTTAGTCAGTCAGATTGTTTCCTCGGTAACCGCGTCCCTCCGCTTCGACGGCGCCCTCAACGTCGATCTGACGGAGTTCCAGACCAACCTGGTGCCGTATCCTCGTATCCACTTCCCCCTGGTCACCTACGCGCCCATCATCTCTGTCGAGAAGGCCTACCATGAGCAATTAACAGTCTCGGAAATCACCAATTCCTGCTTCGAGCCGGCCAACCAGATGGTGAAATGTAACCCTCGCTACGGGAAGTACATGGCGTGCTGCCTCCTGTACCGCGGCGACGTGGTGCCCAAAGACGTCAACTCGGCAATCATCACCATCAAATCCAAGCGCGCCGTCCAGTTCGTGGACTGGTGCCCCACCGGCTTCAAGGTGGGCATCAACTACCAGCCGCCCACCGTGGTCCCCGGTGGAGACCTGGCCAAGGTCCAGAGGGCCGTGTGCATGCTGAGCAACACCACCGCCATCGCAGAGGCCTGGGCGCGGCTGGACCACAAGTTTGACCTCATGTACGCCAAGCGCGCCTTCGTCCACTGGTACGTGGGCGAGGGCATGGAGGAAGGGGAGTTCTCAGAAGCCAGGGAGGACATGGCCGCTCTGGAGAAGGATTACGAGGAGGTCGGAGTGGACTCCGTAGATGACGAGGAAGAGGAAGAATATTAAGTGGCACAAATGCACTTAATGTTTGGGTTACCAAGATATTACTTGTGTTGTTGTTGTTGTTGTTGTTGTTGGCTTTTAAAAAGTTGATAGTTGACTGCTTAGTACACTGCAATCCCAAATTGCTGCAATGTGGTAACTTATATTTTTACCAAAGATACCATGTCAAACCAAAGAAATTTAATAAAATGTTAATAAATCCATGATGGAACTATTGCATGTTTTTTTTTTTTTAGTACAGTAATTTTAACCTTTTACAAGCTAAATCGGTGACAGACCTTAACTCAAAACACTTGCATCTTAAATCCTTGTCTCCCATTGGTATGAAGTCAATTGGTAATTGACCCGCCCCCCCCCAACAAAGTGTTTTTAAAGAAAAATTAAGATATTGTATAAAAATACAATGTACTACAAACCACAGTAGTTTCATGAAATAAGTGCCATCAAAATTGGCCACATCACTACAAAATTCCTTTTGTTTCCTATTTTTGATACCAAACCCTTTTCGTCAAAGCATCTTCAAGCTAGAAAATATTGACTGAATTAACTTGTGAGATGGCACCCTTTGCTGGATTCACAGCTACAGCACTCTTCCCCGCATTGGATAGCGCCATCACAACTGGGCAGGCAACTAAAAAAAAAAAATCCCTAAAATACCTATTTTTTGATACCAACCCCTAGTGTCAAAGCATCTTTAGGCTGGAAAAAGTTGAGTGAATAAATGTGTGGGATGGCAACATCTGCTGGATCTTTTTCCCCCCCCATTGGATAGTGCCATCAAAATTGGACCCAGCACTAAAAAAAATCCCTAAAATTCCTATTTTTTTTATACCAAACCCTAGTGGCAAAGCATCTTTAAGCTGGACAAAGTTGAGTGAATAAATGTGTGGGATGGCACCATCTGCTGGATCTTTTTCCCCCCATTGGATAGTGCCATCAAAATTGGACCCAGCACTAAAAAAAAATCCCTAAAATTCCTATTTTTTGATACCAAACCCTAGTGTCAAAGCACCTTTAGGCTGGAAAAAGTTGAGTGAATAAATGTGTGGGATGGCACCATCTGCTGGATCTTTTCCCCCCATTGGATAGTGCCATCAAAATTGGACCCAGCACTAAAAAAAATCCCTAAAATTCCTATTTTTTGATACCAAACCCTAGTGTCAAAGCATCTTTAGGCTGGAAAAAGTTGAGTGAATAAATGTGGGATTGCACCATCTGCTGGATCTTTTTTCCCCCCATTGGATAGTGCCATCAAAATTGGACCCAGCACTAAAAAAAATCCCTAAAATTCCTATTTTTTTGATACCAAACCCTAGTGGCAAAGCATCTTTAAGATGGAAAAAGTTGAGTGAATAAATGTGTGGGATGGCACCATCTGCTGGATCTTTTTCCCCCCCATTGGATAGTGCCATCAAAATTGGACACGGCACTAAAAAAAATCCCTAAAATTCCCATTTTTTGATACCAAACCCTAGTGTCAAAGCATCTTTAGGCTGGAAAAAGTTGAGTGAATAAATGTGGGATTGCACCATCTGCTGGATCTTTCCCCCCCCCCATTGGATAGTGCCATCAAAATTGGACCCAGCACTAAAAAAAATCCCTAAAATTCCTATTTTTTGATACCAAACCCTAGTGTCAAAGCATCTTTAGGCTGGAAAAAGTTGAGTGAATAAATGTGTGGGATGGCACCATCTGCTGGATCTTTTTCCCCCCATTGGATAGTGCCATCAAAATTGGACCGAGCACTAAAAAAAATCCCTAAAATTCCTATTTTTTGATACCAAACCCTAGTGGCAAAGCATCTTTAAGCTGGAAAAAGTTGAGTGAATAAATGTGTGGGATGGCACCATCTGCTGGATCTTTTTCCCCCCATTGGATAGTGCCATCAAAATTGGACCCAGCACTAAAAAAAAATCCCTAAAATTCCTATTTTTTTATACCAAACCCTAGTGTCAAAGCATCTTTAGGCTGGAAAAAGTTGAGTGAATAAATGTGTGGGATGGCACCATCTGCTGGATCTTTTTTTTCCCCATTGGATAGTGCCATCAAAATTGGACCCAGCACTAAAAAAAATCCCTAAAATTCCTATTTTTTTTATACCAAACCCTAGTGGCAAAGCATCTTTAAGCTGGAAAAAGTTGAGTGAATAAATGTGTGGGATGGCACCATCTGCTGGATCTTTTTTTCCCCCCATTGGATAGTGCCATCAAAATTGGACCCAGCACTAAAAAAAATCCCTAAAATTCCTATTTTTTGATACCAAACCCTAGTGGCAAAGCATCTTTAAGCTGGAAAAAGTTGAGTGAATAAATGTGTGGGATGGCACCATCTGCTGGATCTTTTTTCCCCATTGGATAGTGCCATCAAAATTGGACAAATCACTCAAAAAAATCCCTATAGTTTCCGATTTTTTTTATACCAAACCCTTTCGTCAAAGCATGTTGATGCTGGAAAACGTTAAGACACCTTTTGCCGAATTGACAGCAGATAGCGCCATCAAACCACTTTCTTTTTAAACTACCTTTTCACACTGATTAGTCAATAAAAATAAAGTTGTAAACACTGAACCGCCAACAAACTATGAACTATATTTCTTGAGATGCCAAAAAACAAAACAAATGTCATTCCAGCTCCTCGATCAGGCAGCGTGGTGGACATGATATCAGACTCGTATCAGACTTTGCATCGGTTTCAAGCTCATTTGTATCACCTGAATATATCAGCGCTGAATCCTGAGGCGCTTCGGTTGTCTTACTGTCGCCAATAAAAAGCCAGGACTTATCTGGGCCAGAGTGGATGCTCTCACTCCAGACTGCCTCCACATCGTCATTGCCATCCCCTGAGATGACTTCTATCTTGGGTTTGAACTCCTGGTCCAAGGAGAACAAATTCGCCAGGTCTTCTGAGTCCACATCCTCCAGATCGGGCAGGTCATCAACAAGCCGCGGCTCGGTCAGAGGAATACTTTCCAGCTGTTCTGCATCCACCAGTTCAGTCACCAGTGGTCCAGGACCATGTCCAGTTTCACCAGGAGCTTCAACGTCAAGCTCATCTCTTTCTGACTGTTTCTCATCTTCCTCCTCGGACTTTTCTCCGTGTTTCTCCGGATCTTCTTTGCAGAGCTGCAGATTTATTTGGTTTTGTGTGAACTCTTCTTGAGCATCCAGAGTATCCTGCACAAACCCTTGGATTTTCTCAGTGACGGCATCCTGATGAGAAGCTTCTGGATTGAAGGAAGTCTCACCTGAAAGAGACCGCACTGTTAGAGTAGGAGTGGTACCCGGAGGTCTTTGTTAGCTCTTCTTCTGCCTGCACCTTTGGGGGGGGTTAATGTACAAAACCCAAAACCAGTGAAGTCGGCATGTTGTGTAAATTGTGAATAAATTGGTGCTTTAAATGGGACAATAAAAAAGTTAAAGTACCCATGATTGTCACACACACTAGGTGTGACGAAATTATTCTTTGCATTTGACCCATCACCCTTGATCACTCCCTGGGAGGTGAGGAGAGAAGTGAGCAGCAGCGGTGGCCGCGCCCGGAAATCATTTTTGGTGATTTAACCCCCAATTCCAACCCTTGATGTGGAGTGCCAAGCAGGGAGGTAATGGGGCACTTTTTTTTTTTAATAGTCTTTGGTGGGACTCAGCCGGGGTTTGAACTCACAACCTACTGATCTCAGAGCGGACACTAACCACAAGGCCACTAATTCTTCAGGACAACCTAACAATACATGGACAAAGATAAGACCTTCTGGAGGAAAGTTCTGTGGTCAGATGAAACAAAAATTGAGCTGTTTGGCCACAATACCCAGCAATATGTTTGGAGAAGAAAAGGTGAAGCTTTTAATCCCAGGAACACCAATCCTACCGTCAAGCATGGTGGTGGTAGTATTGTACTCTGGGCCTGTTTTGTTGCTAATGGAAATGGTGCTTTACAGAGAGTAAATGGGACAATGAAAAAGGAGGATTATCCTCTAAATTCTTCAGGACAACCTAAAATCATCAGCCCGGAGGTTGGGTCTTGGGTGCAGTTGGGTGGTCCAACAGGACGATGACCCCAAACACACGCCAAAAGTGGTAAAGGAATGGCTAAATCAGGCTAGAAATAAGGTTTTAGAACGGCCTTCCCAAAGTTCTGACTTAAACATGTGGACAATGCTGAAGAAACAAGTCCATGTCAGAAAACCAACACATTTAGCTGAATTGCACCAATTTTGTCAAGAGTAGTGGTCAAAAATTCTACCAGAAGCTTGTGGATGGCTACCAAAAGCGCCTTATTGCAGTGAAACTTGCCAAGGGACATGTAACCAAATATTAACATTGCTGTATGTATACTTTTGACCCAGCAGATTTGGTCACATTTTCAGTAGACCCATGATACATACACAAAAGAACCAAACTTCATGAATGTTTTTTGTGACCAACAAGTATGTGCTCCAATCACTCTATCACAAAAAAATAAGAGTTGTAGAAAGTATTGTAAACTCAAGACAGCCGTGACATTAAGTTCTTTACAAGTGTATGTAAACTTTTGACCACTATAATATATATATATATATATATATATATATATATATATATATATATATATATATATATATATATATATATATATATATGTGTGTGTGTGTGTGTGTGTGTGTGTGTGTGTGTGTGTGTGTGTGTGTGTGTGTTATGCCCATTTGATTGTAGACTCTTACTGACACCTTGTGTGTGTGTGTTATGCCCATTTGATTGTAGACTCTTACTGACACCTTGTGGCGATAGGGAAATACTACGCTTGATTTGTTTGGGCACTTCCGGGTTGACGATGTCAGTTCAGTTCATGAGACAATGGAGAAGCAGACAAGTTGTGTTCGCTCTTACAAGCCTTGGAAAAGATAAGTCTGTAAGTAAACTGTTTAACTTGTTTATATAACTCAATATTAAGGTGGAAATTGGTTCATTTGATAGTAAGATGTTTATTGAAAAACGATTTTTGTGCACTGTTTTAAATGGATGTTTTGAGGACTTAAAATGGCTGCCAGTCGTATATTTCCACCATCGAAATAGTTTCACCACTCAGCAGTATTTGTTTGATGATAGTACCGTATATTTGTGTGAAGCTAATATTTACATATTGTGTATTACATTTCAGTATGTAAATTGAATCACATAGCTTATACATTTGGAACTGTGTGTATTTCAGTTTTACAAAAAAGTAAAGTGCGAGACAAAAGTAAAGATACAAAAAAAAGACAAAGCAAGATAAACAACAATAAAGAGCCTAAATGGATTCATCTGCTTTGGAATTTTATTAGAACGTCTTGGATTGTTTGTTAGCTGTCTGCCAAGCTGTATAGCCTCAACACATATAGTGAGGGCGGAACAATATATATATATATATATATATATATATATATATATATATATATATATATATATATATATATATATATATATATATATATATATATATATATATACATATATATATATATATATATATATATATATACATATATACATATATATATATATATATATATATATATATATATATATATATATATATATATATATATATATATATATATATGTGTGTGTAGGGCTGGGCGATATGGCCTTTTTTTGATATCTCAATATTTTTAGGCCATGTCACGATACACGATATATATGTCGATATTTTGCCTTAGCCTTGAATGAACACTTGATGCATATAATCACAGCAGTATGATGATTCTATGTGTCTACATTAAAACATTCTTGTTCATACTGCATTAATATATGCTCATTTTAAACTTTCATGCAGAGAGGGAAACCACAACTAAGTCAATTGACCAACACTGTATTTACTAAACAGTTATTAAGCAATGGCACAAACATTCATGTCATTTCCAAAACAGAAAGTGCAAAATTGTCAGACATTTTAAAACAAGCTATTAGTGCACTTTTGTGCATGATGTCACTAAGATGACATATAACAACACTAAATTAAAGTGCACTTTTTGTACAGAACGCCACTACAATAGTTTAAAACAAATAAAGTGCACTTTTGTGCATGATGTCACACAAGATATTTCAATAAGTGTCAAATAAAAATGAGCTGCATAATAGGAAATCAAATCCTTCTTTATGTGGTAGGTTACTGTGGACGTTATCTCCTTCTGTTGTTGACTAGTTTTTTCATACGGTGTTGATCTGGAAATGGTTGCCTCGGCATTTTGTGGGTGTGGCACCGAACGGAGATCTTGACATGCGGAGTTTCAAACACTCTTCATTCTCTAGTGGGTGACTTTTCAAATGATGCTACATATTAGCAGTGATGCTACTTTTTGTAGCAACGCTTTTGCCCCACACTTGAAAAATTACGGTTGTCTGTTCGACATCTTCCCGCTTGAAGCCAAACCACCGCCAGACGATGGACCCCCTGCTGTTTTTCTTGGGAATTAATTCTTCCTTCATTTGTTACCAGATTGGCACCTTCTCTCTCTCGTATTACCACCCGCACCACAGCTAACATTACCCATGCCCCTACCTCTCTGCTCCGCGAGGGCGTATACGTATGTGACGTATGTCAGAAGGTGCGCTTGTTTTATGTCTCTGTGAGAAGGACAGACAAGAAAGAGTGAGAAGAGCCTGTAGTGTAATGCCAGGAACTAAAAGCAACTGCGTGAGAACGTATACTCGAATATCACAATATACTAGGGGTGTAACGGTACACAAAAATGTTGGTTGACCTCGGTTTAGAGGTCACGGTTCGGTTCATTTTCGGTACAGTAAGAAAACAACAAAATATAAATTTTTAGGTTATTTATTTACCAAATTTGTAAAATCTTCCACCAAAAATATTTTTCTTAGTGGAATATTTGATGTGAAGTAATTGGAACCTTGGATAGGTCAATAATTCATAATAAAATTGATTTTGATTCAATATTATGTTTTGAGCAATGACAGTTTGAAAGAAAAAAAAACAGCTTTGTTTTATTAGTCAACATTGCAGCTTTTTCTAAATTACATTTATCCTTTAAGCTTTTTAATTTCACTTTTGTTATGTTTTTGTTTATTTTAATAGTATTTTTAGAATGTGCCGTGGGCCTTTAAAACATTAGCTGTGGGCCGCAAATGGCCTCCGGGGCACACTTTTGACACCCCTGCTTTAGGTAATAAAAAATTAAATCTGATAAATCTATGGATAAAAAGCAGAGCCTGGCGACGCATGCGCGTTTATCATAACTCTCTCGCTCTCTCTGTCTCTGCCCCTCCCTCACGAATGCTGCTGCACGCACAATTTGTTTTGTTTTTAACCCCTTCTTAACCCTGAACGTACATTGAAAATACACGCAACCCTAACTCAAAATGCCGGACATTTGAGGCATTTAAGAAACTCCGCCCTGACAGCTCCGCAAAAGAGGACATGTCCGGTGAAAAGAGGACGTATGGTCAGTCTATCGTAGCCCGTTAGCTGCTAGCATGCCGTGTGTTGTGCCTCGGTGTGCATTGTTTACACAACGTGCGTTACGCTACTTAATATGTCCGTGTGGAAACTCGTTCGGTACACCTCCGAACCGGAACCCCTGTACCGAAACGGTTCAATACAAATACACGTACCGTTACACCCCTACGATATAGTTATTTCCTATATCCCACAGAGACAAACCCGCGATATATCAAGTATATCGATATATCGCCCAGCCCTTTTGCCCTCCAAAAGTATTGGAACAGTGAGTCCAATTTGTTTATTTTTATTGTAGACTGAAAACATTTGGGTTTGACATCAAAAGATGAATATGGGACAAGAGATCAACATTTCAGCTTTCATTTCCAGGTATTTACATCTGGATCTGATTCACAACTTAGAAGATAGCACCTTTTGTTTGAACCTACCCATTTTTCAGGAGAGCAAAAGTATTGGAACATGTGACTGACAGGTGTGTTTTGTTGCCCAGGTGTCTCCAAATGACATTGCACTGAATGTCTGAGCTCAGTTTCAGATTGGGTAGGCTAGGTTTTGCCTGTGCAGACTGCATTTAGAGGTAGAACCAACATGAAAACCAGAGAGCTGTCTATGGGTGAAAAAGAAGCAATTGTGAATTTGAGAGAAGATGGACAATCAATCAGAGCCATTGCACAAACATTGGCCATAACCAGTTCAACCATTCGGAATGTCCTGAAGAAGAAAGAACCCACTGGTGTACTAAGCAACAGACGTGGAACGGGTAGACCAAGGAAAACATTAGGAGTTGATGACAGAAACATTGTGAGAGCTATAAAGAACAACTGTTAGTGACTTCAGCAACAACCTCCAGAGGGCAGGAGTGAAGGTATCACAATCTACTGTTGGCAGAAGACTTAATGAACAGAAGTACAGAGGCTACACCAGAAGATGCAAACCACTTATTAGCAAGAAGAACGGGAAGGCCAGGCTGGAATTTGCCAAAAGGTACAGAGATGAGCCTCAAAAATGCTGGAAAAAAGTTTTATGGCACTGATGAGACAAAGATTAACTTATTTCAAAGTGATGGAAAAGCGAACGTTTGGAGAAAGAAAGGATCTGTTCATGATCCCAAACATACAAGCTCATCTGTAAAACATCATGTCATGACTTGGGCTTGCATGGCTTCTTCTGGGACGTCATCTTCATTGATGATGCAACACATGATGGCAGCAGCAAAATGAACTCAGAAGCCTACAGAAACATTTTGTCTGCTAATTTAAAGGAAGATGCAACCAAACTGATTGGGAGATCCTTCATCATGCAGCAAGATAACGACCAAAACAAGAAAGGAGTTGATCAGGGGCAAGAAGTGGAAGGTTTTAGACTGGCCAAGTCAGCCTCCAAAAGAGCATGCATTTGACCTGCTGAAGGGGAGACTGAAGGGAGTAACCCCCCAAAACAAACAACTGAAAGAGGCTGTGGTGAAAGCCTGGAAAATCATCACAAAAGAAGAATGCAAAAGGTTGGTGATGTCAGTGGCTCACAGGCTTGGTGTAGTTATTGAAAGCGAAGGATTTGCAAATAAATATCAAGTCTTATTCACTTTAATCTATTTTAAAGGCCTACTGAAATGAATTTTTTTTATTTAAACGGGAATAGCAGATCCATTCTAGGTGTCATACTTGATCATTTCGCGATATTGCCATATTTTTGCTGAAAGGATTTAGTAGAGAAAATCGACGATAAAGTTCGCAACTTTTGCTCGCTGATAAAATAAGCCTTGCCTATACCGGAAGTAGCGTGACGCCACAGGAGGTAATATTCCTCACAATTTTCCTCTGTTTACAATGGAGCGAGAGAGATTCGGAGCGACAAAGCGACGATTACCCCATTAATTTGAGCGAGGATGAAATATTCGTAGATGAGGAACGTTACAGTGAAGGACTGGAGAGGCAGCGATGGATGTATCTTTTTTCGCTCTGACCGTAACTTAGGTACAAGCTGGCTCATTGGATTCCACACTCTCTCCTTTTTCTATTGTGGATCACGGATTTCTATTTTAAACCACCTCGGATACTATATCCTCTTGAAAATGAGAGTCGAGCACGCGAAATGGACATTTAAAGTGACTTTTATCTCCACGACAATACATCGGTGACCCACTTAGCTACTGAGCTAACGTGATAGCATCGTTCTCAAATGAAGATAGAAACAAAAGAAATAAACCCCTGACTGGAAGGATAGACAGAAGATCAACAATACTATTAAACCATGTACATGTAACTACACTGTTAAAAATTCTCAGCCTGGTAAGGCTTAACAATGCTGTTGCTAACGACGCTAAGGCTAATTTAGCAACTTAGCAACCGGACCTCACAGAACTATGATAAAAACATTAGCGCTCCACCTACGCCAGCCAGCCCTCATCTTCCCATCAACAGCCGTGCTCACCTGCATTCCAGCGATCGACGGCGCGACGAAGGACTTCATCCGTGGGTTTGGCGGCAAGCATCGGCTAGGCGTAGTAAGTAGTCCTTGTTGTGTTGCTGTAAGTATTGTACTTAGCCGCTAATACACCGATCGATCCCACCTACAACGTTCTTCTTTGCAGCCTCCATTGTTCATTAAACAAATTGCAAAAGATTCACCAACACAGATGTCCAGAATACTGTGGAATTTTGTCGAAGAAAACAAGAGGTTTTTATATCGGGTCAGATGGGGTACAACCACTTCCGTGGATTTTGTGACGTCACGCGCATAAATCATATCCAAAGGAGTTTTTCAACCGGAAGTGTGGCGGGAATTTTAAAATTGCACTTTATAAGTTAACCCGGCCGTATTGGCATGTGTTGCAATGTTAAGATTTCATCATTGATGTATAAACTATCAGACTGCGTGGTCGGTAGTAGTGGGTTTCAGTAGGCCTTTAAGTTTATATGTTCCAATCAGGGCCGGCCCGTGGCATAGGCCGTATAGGCAAATGCTAAGGGCGCCGTCCATCAGGGGGCGCCACGCCAGTGCCACAAATGTTGAAGAAAAAAAAAAAAAGTTGGTACTATTATTTCTAAATACAAAAAATAATCCCACGCTAATTAAAATGCAAAGTTAAGCCTATTTAATGGAAATATTATTTGTTACAACATTGCGCCCCCTCCCTTCCCGTATCATGACTCTTTTTGGACGTCACCACATAAAAAAGTCAACACAAGATGTCAAAACGGCCAAAACTGTCAGGTGCCCAGGGAAGAAAAAATAGAAAAGAAGAGGAGGAGAAACGAGAAAAAGACAGAGGTAGCAGGTAGGTAACGTTAGCCTACATGAAATTATTTGTCTGTTACAGAATGTGATAGTAACCTAGTGTGTGTCAGCTGGCTTTTAGCATAAGCTAATGTTACATGATTCGGCAATTGCTAATCAATTCTGTTTTAACGTCGGGTTAATATTGTGGAGGGGGCTAAATTGTTATGGAAAATAATAATGTAACGTTAGGTAATTACAGTACTCCCACCTTACATTCCTCAGGGACATTTGTATTAGCTCTTTTAAGCAGGTGTTTTTTGTTTACATTGTTATTTCCTTCTGGTTAGCTAATGTTTGCCCTGCAGGTAATAGTCACTTTATATATTAGGCATAGTTGTAAGCCTAGTTGTTAAAGTGCACATCATTAATGTTAATTAAGCAATATCACATGAGAGGGAATGCTGTTTTTTAATTTGAGCACTGCTGTGATTCGGTTAAAGATAATCATAACATAACATTCTCATATAATATGTTATTTTGCTTTCTTTAAGTAAAAAAAAAAGGTCAAAGACAAAGCTATTCGGTTTCTTGTGAGTATATACACTTCACTACCGATGTGGGGGGGCGCCACCTAAAATCTTGCCTAGGGCGCCAGATTGGTTAGGGCCAGGCTTGGTTCCAATACTTTTGCTCACCTACAAATTTTGTGTTCCATTACAAATAATGCTATCTTCTAAGTTGTGTATCAGATCCAGATGTAAATACCTTGAAATGAAAGCTGAAATGTTGCTCTCTTGTCTCATATTCATCTTTTGATGTCACACCCAAATGTTTTCAGTCGACAACAAAAATAAAGGAACTGGCCTCACTGTTCCAATACTTTTGGATTGCACTGTATGTATATAACGTACATAGACATCCTGGATGAAAACCAACGCTTCCCATCCAATCTGATGGAGCTGTAATTCCTGCCAAAGGTGCATCATCAAAGTATTGAGGAAAGTGTCTACTTTCCGGATGCACTGTGAGAGTATAAAGTGACGGAGTCACTCACCTTTCACCACCTTCTCTTTCAGGCGTTGTCTCTCCTGGGCTTTCTGTCGAACGGCAGCCAAGGCCTCCAAGCCTTCCTGGATTTTCCTCCTTTCTCGAGTGTTCCATCGTTCCCTCTCCTCGCGCTCCGCCTCCACCCCGCCGAGCGCCCACGCTTCTGCACATGCTCTGTCTCTGGGGAACACAGGCCTGTCGTCGAGGAAAGTCAGTTGCTTGAGGCGCACGGTCAGAGTCTTCCTGTAGTCGGGGATCCTTCTCACCACTTCGTTGCCCGTCAGGGTGAGGACGCGTAATTCCGGCATGGCTTCAAGTACAGGAAGGATCTCAGGGTCCTGTAAGAGGTTGTGGGCCAGATCCAGCACACTGATGGATGGACACTGACTCAAGTGTTCTATGGCCTTCACGCCCTCCAGTTTGTTATGAGCCATCTGCAGGGTACTCAGCTCAGGAAGGCTGGAGATGTTCTCGATGGTGTTTATGTAATTGTTGGAGACGTTCAGAGTGCGTAACCTTTTTAGAGCACCCAGGTTTTCCAGTTTGTGGATAAGGTTCTGCTGGAGGAACAAGCAGCGGAGATCGACCTGCGCGTCCAAGTTCCCGATCTGTTGCAACCCGTTGCTTTCCAACCATAGACATTTGAGTCCTGTGTACTCCTCCAGGTTTTCAATTGTGGAGAAACCCTTGTAGTGCAGATACAAGGTGTCATTCAGGAATGGCGTGGAATAGAGTTTGTTCTGCTTACAGTGGTCCCTTAAAAAGGTCTTGGTTATCCGCGGCCCAGGAAGCTTCTTTTCTTCTTCAACGGGTGTTTCTTGAGTATCTGCACATCCAATTTGAGTTCCTGTTGTTTTCTTATTTGACGTTTCAGTCATCTCAACCAGAGACATTGTTAAAAAAAGGAGTGTTTAGGTTTCTATTTGAGTGTACTTGCCCAAAAAGAGAGACTCCACCTGCTAGTCCTCGATCAGCAAAGAGCTCAATGTTAGTTGGTGTTTTTGTCACTATGGTAACGCTTCGACTACCGGATATGTCCTTTGCTTCCTACCGGACTAGTTAACTGACACGCATCCCTTTAAAAATAGCTACATGGAGTCAGGGATTATATTTACAAGTAGTGCGTCAACGTTTTATTCGAAAAAGAGTTACGCATGTTTAAAGGTCAGGATATTGATATTTTGCTAGTATGGTAACGCTGCAACTACCGGAAGCTGTTACTTGTTTTTTACCGGACGAGTATACATGAAACGCATCCCTGTAAAATAGCAACATGACGTCAGGGATTCTTATTTACAAGTAGTGCGTCAACGTTTTATTCGAAAAGTAAGAGTTACGCATGTTCAAAGGGCAGGATATTGGTATTTTGCTATTATGGTAACGCTGCAACTACCGGAAGTTGTCACTTGTTTTTTTACTGGACTAGTATACATGAAACACATCCCTGTAAAATAGCAACATGACGTCAGGGATTATATTAAAAAAATAATGCGTTAACGTTTTGGTTCGGATATAGTAGATGGATATTAGTGTTTGTGTTTTTTTAAAGAATGTGGCAACACATTATTATTTATTACCATATTATTATACCCCGATTTAAACAAGTGGAAAAACGTATTCTGGTGTTACCGTTTAGTGGTCAATTGTACGGAATATGTACTGTACTGTGCAATCTACTAATAAAAGTTTCCAATCAATCAACATTTTTTCCATCGGACTGGTTTAACCGACGCACACCTCAGTCAAAGTAGCAAAATGGCGTCAGAGTGTATCCTCTACAGTGGCGACTTGACTTTTGGACAACGCTTCCAATGTTTAACTCGCAATGTAGCATTAATGCAGGTTCGAATGGCCGGATATTGTTACTTTAAAGCTCTTTGGCAGCCGGAAGTTGTCACTCGTGTCCCACCATACTGGTTTAATTTAGGCACGCCTCTGTCAAAGTAGCAGCACGGCGTTAGGGAACTTAAAAGTGCCACGTCGGCTTTTGCAATACGCTACCAACGTGTTTTAACCACCCGTTCCAGAGCTGGATATTGGGATGTTTTTGTTGCCACGGTAACGCGCCAACAACCGGATATTGTCACTTGTTTCCCACCCGGACTTGGTGGAGTGTGACGCACGTCAGTAGCAACATGGCGTCGGGGCTTCTCCTCAAAAGTGGTGCGGTGACGCTGGGAATGCGCTGCCAACGTTTGAGTTGGAATGTGACAGTGACGCAGGTCCGAGGGATGAAGCGATGGATGAGAGCCTACACGCGTTTGATGGCACTGAAGCTCAAGATTGAAGGTCCTCCGCCGCCCAAACCAAGGTGAGGCTAACATGCTAGTCATCATCTCAAGGGGATTCATGTTTTGGACTCATTTAACATTTTGTGTTTGTTTACATTTTATAGTGGCGTGTAAACGTATGCTAAAATAATCATTGTTAACTAATTCGTGTTGAGATGTGGACGTCCCGAACAGGTCTGAAACAACTCAGAATAAACATTCTACTAAATTAGTTACATTTGCATATTTTTTGTGGTACAAATTGAGAAAAAAAAAAGATAACTTTCCCACACATTCTGGTCTGAAGTTCTTCTAGTGCAGTGTTTCTGAACCATTAGGCCGGGGCCCATTGTTGAGAAGCATGTGCCCCTTAGAGCAGTGTTTTTCAACCACTGTGCCGCGGCACACTGGTCACAGTACATTACCAAATAGTAGCCCGGGCGTTTATAGGTGAGGGCGGACCTACGTCACTTCCGCCTACCAATCCCCTAGCAACCGGGAGTTCGTTGAAAACAAACCAGCTCACAGCGAACACAGCATTGACAGAAAAAGCATTTAACGAGCGTTGTGGCTTGGAAGTCGGCGTAAAATCCTTCATTTACGCCTTTTTACTTATTCGCATATCGCGTGAAAAAAAAGAAAATGTATTATTTGCGTCAGACTCGTCTCAGTGAACTTTAAAGCTTCTCAGGCTTAGCTTAGCTTGCTAGTTAGCTTAGCCTGCGCGCTACTAAGAAAGAGACGCGGAAGTTATCAACAACAAGATCAAGTGTTAGTGTATAAAATATTGAGAGATTTGAGGGCTACATGTATTGTTTAAGTACAACAAAGGAGAGTTTAAACAGAGAAGGGGGAGGTGGCAAAATAACATAATAAGGAAAGTAATACCAAGATTACGGGTAAATAATACTGGAATGTCCGGCAAAAAAACCCAAAAGAAAGCAGACTGACCCCTAGTAGCCTGGTCCTTGTAAGTTGTAGCCTTATGAAGGCGCAGTACAGCAGGCGAATAATGTACAAAATATATGTCTTTGTATTGAAAAGTCTTGCAGACAGCATTTTGCGACTGTCTTGAAAAGTTGATTAAATGGCAACATGAAAATTATAGGGTTTATTGGTTTTTAAAAACCCAACTGTTAAGTGCAAATTTAAACGAAACCGGTTTTCGAAAATAGCTAGGTAGGCTATAGACTATATAGTATATACCGCATGTTATTTTTGTACAACAACAACTTCAGCTGTCGAACGTTATAAGGTACAAATTCAACAAGTACAACGTTAGCACGAACGGTATAGCCAAGTTGTGGTTAAGAAGGTGGATTTTTGTTCCTTATATTTACCAGAAACGAAGTGATCCGAACACACGACCCGGGACTTTGGGGGACTCCAGTGAGAACCGTCCTCGTTTTCCCGGTGTAAAGCTGCGAGCCATTTGTCTCGTCTCTGGGGGCTTTTATCACGCTTTGGCAGAACAAAATACAACCTTTGTTTTCCCTGTTTCCAGTTGTGGTTAGCACAACCAAAAACAACACAGTTTTTCGGCATTTTGGAGGCAGAATGACAGGATTAACCAGCGTAGGTCGACAGGTTAAAGAGTAATGGCAACGGTTTGTTTTCAACCCCAGTCTGGTTGCTATGGCTCGAAGAACCCGTATGTAGCTCAGTTGCCCGGATGTCGGCCCTCACCTATTTCGCAAAATCGATTTGGAGACAGGCGTTTAAAAGAAGCAGGCGGTTATTTGCACAAGGCTTTTATTTATTTTTGCACCAGCCTACACCAGGCCATTATTTGGTTACAATGGTTACTGTCCAGTATTTTTTTTTTCGTACAAAAAACTTTAAATGTAAAAGCTATTGTAAACATACAAACAAAAAAACAAGAGACCAACATGAGGTAGGCTATCAAAAGACAAGAGATCAACAAGGCCTCAACATGGCAGTAGTACAACAATTGTCAAATAGAATACCAATACTAAAAATAAATAAACTTAACTTTTTAAATAAAGCAGCCTACCGGGAAAAATAAAATTATGGTACCAAGTACTCAAGTATAAAACCCACCATCAAAACAGAACAATAATACTGTCACTTAAATAAAATAAAGGCTACAGTACTCCACGTTTTAAATAAAGCAGCATACAGGAAAAATAAAATAATGGTACCAAGTACTCTATAAAACCATCAAAACAATAATACTGCAGCAAACGCAACCCCAGTAGCATTTAAATCTAAATTATGCAAATAACAGCCCATGGGCGGCTATTAGGACATGGCCGGTTATTTGCCCAAGGGCATTTATTTGGTAATATATGGTATTTGGGTTAAAAATATTTTTTGCAAACCAGTAATTATAATCTGCAAATGAAAGCGCTAAAACATACCGGTATAGTGAGTTTGCATTATTCACCCAAGGAACTTTAGTTATTAGAGTTCCGGTCGGACGTTTTTTCACGGGACACATTTCCGGTGTGGTTGTTTCCGGATGAGGATATGCTGCTCCGTTATTGATTGAAGTAAAGTCTGAATGTCATTAAAACAGTTAGCTCCATCTTTTGACACTTCTTCCACTCCCATCCTTGCACGCTACACTGCTACAACAAAGGTGACGGGTAGAAGACGCTGCCGAAGGTGAGCCACGTAAATGAGACCGCCCACAAAACGGCGCATCCAGAGGCGACTGTCAGAAAGCGGCTTGAAGATGATCTGTAAAACATCATCTATGCAACATTTTGACCAAAGAACCACCATTATATGTTATGTAGACCACAAGGAAGTGTTTTACATTTAGAAAGAAAAAAAAATGACTCCTTTAATGCGCCCTACAATCCGGTGCGCCTAATATATGAAAACAGATCAAAAATAGACCATTCATCGGCAGTGCGCCTTATAATCCGGTGCACCCTATGGTCTGGAAAATACGGGATACGGTTTTGCGCCATATCGCCCAGCCCCTAGTTCCACCACTCCTGGCTTCAACTGCTCGCCCACAAGCTCTTCGGAGCAGACGTCGAAACAAATGTCCCACAAACTGCCAGAGCCAAAATGCTTTCCTCTTCCTTCTTAATCTTCTATGTGCAATAATTCCGTTCATAAAACTTTGATTGCACAAAATCCTTGAAATGTCCACAAATACGCAGGGCCTATGAGACCTACCGGAATTGGAGACATGTTTATTACGTCATGTCTGCATGCGGGTCAGATTGCGCTCAAATTAGACATTGCTATCTTTTTTTAATGTGCATGAGGACTGCATAAAAAGATGGTATTTGACGAAAAAGTCTAAATTGGACATCCGACCCTTTTGTGTGAATGTAGCCTTTCTTACTTCCATGGGGGCACAAAGTATAGTCAAATCTACATTTAAAAAATAATTGTTAAGTTAAAGTACCAATGATTGTTACACACACACAAGTGTGGTGAAATGTGTCCTCTGCATTTGACCCATCCCCTTGATCACCCCCTGGGAGATGAGGGGAGCAGTGGGCAGCAGCGGTGCCGCGCCCGGGAATCATTTTGGTGATTTAACCCCCAATTCCAACCCTTGATGCTGAGTGCCAAGCAGGGAGGTAATGGGTCCCATTTTTATGGTCTTTGGTATGACTTGGCCGGGGTTTGAACTCACAACCTACCGATCTCAGGGCGGACACTCTAACCCAGTGGTTCTTAACCTTGTTGGAGGTATCGAACCCCACCAGTTTCATATGCGCGTTCACCGAAGCCTTCTTTAGTGAAAAAAAAATATATATATATATATTTTTTCAAATTCAAGACAAAGTTATATGTTTTTTTACCTGTGCATGAACATCCCCTTGTTCAAAGAACAAAACCAACACAGTGCATGAACTCATAACTAAATTACACACCTGCAAATCAGTGTGACTTCTGCTGTTGCCGTATCCATAATACGCCGATATGAAGAAGTTTTTATTTACACAATGAGTCGGGTGTGTCTCGACCTCCGCGGCGGAGGTTCCGCCGAACCCCTGAGGGCGACTCACCAAACCCCTAGGGTTCGATCGAACCCAGGTTAAGAACCACTGCTCTAACCACTAGGCCACTGAGTAGGTGATACACATTTGTTATCGGTCTTGCAAAGCAGGAAGTTAACGGTATAGCTCTAAAAAAAGTGTCACGTCATTTATAGCTCTGAAAAAATACAAAGCTAATCAGCTTCATGTCTGCATTTCTTCCAGATCTCAAAAGCCTAGTTGGGATTATCATGCGGAGGTCCAGGCTTTCAGCACGCGCCTACATGAGAACTTTTCCCTGGAGCTGCTGAAAACGGCTTTTGTTAATCCCTGTTACCTGCAGGGGGAACAGAACAGGCGACAGGAGCTGGGCATGGACTCTGCGGTCGCTGCTCTCGCTCTGAAAGATAACCTGGAATTGAGCGCCCAGGGAGAAACCTTCACCATAGACTTCCTGACGGATTGGTGCAGGGCCAGCTTCCCCGAGCTGCCGACGAAAGGGGTGGAGAGTATCGTGGGGCACCTCTCGAGCCTGGACCTCGTCAGCGAAGTAGCCCAAAATGTCGGCATTGAAGATCTAACCCTGAGTTTACAATTCCCTGTCCCGGATGAGGTGCTTTGTTCTACGTTCATGGCAGTGATTGGAGCGCTACATGGAAGTGCTGGAGCCGAGCGCACTGGATATTTCCTCAGGGTAAGAGTTCATCAATCTCTTTACATATTCAGGTTAGAGTGAGAGATGCGCCAATTTTCTATGTGATCGCCATTGCCAATTAATGCCGATCACAAAGGCTGTTCCCCTCTGTCTGACTTTGTATTTATTTTTAGTCCCTTGGCTGACCAGCAGCTAATTATGTGTCTCCAAACGCAGTGTGGAGCCGCTCCCCTAAACCAGGGTTGCCCATTAGGTCGATCGCGAGTTACCTGAGGCATTAAAAAAAAAATAGACCTAAATATTAGCGATCATCAATCGTCACTACAACGTCACTTGATTGACATTCAAAGATCTTGTGAGATGACGCCGGCTGCTGCATGCTCAGTATGAAGAAGAAAAAAAACGACCTGCAGAACGTGAGAAGCACTTTTTATTTCAACAGACTCTCTCCGCACAAAACAAGTGCACCTCCTCCTGCCTGTGCTGACAAAATAAGAGTCTCCGAAAGCTAGTGGAGTTAACTCCAATGTATTTCTTGTAAGGGGTAAAAAAAAACGAGTATGGAAGCGGTACAAATAAGAAGCTAAAAACAACCACTTTCATGTTGCATTGGAGAGAGAGAAGATCTTTTTTCCCTCCACAATGTAAATTCGAATTTTTGGAACTTATCAACACTACCGGTACAGGTAATATACCAACTTATATTATTTTCTTCATGAAAAAAGGGAATCTTTGTGTTAAACATGCTTGTATTTTTATTAAACACCTTAACATAAACATATTTTAAATATGTGATTATATATGTGTGTTGCCTCACAATAATACGAAGGTCCTGAGTAGTCGTGAGTTCAATCCCGGCCTCGGGATCTTTCTGTGTGGAGTTTGCATGTTCTCTCCGTGACTGCGTGGGTTCCCTCTGGGTACTCCGGCTTCCTCCCACCTCCAAAGACATGCACCTGGGGATAGGCTGATTGGCAACAGTAAATTGGCCCTAGTGTGTGAATGTGAGTGTGAATGTTGTCTGTCTATCTGTGTTGGCCCTGCGATGAGGTGGCGACTTGTCCAGGGTGTACACCGCTTTCCGCCCGATTGTAGCTGAGATAGGCTCCAGTTTCCCTCGCGACCCCGAAGGGAATAAGCGGTAGAAAATGGATGGATGGATGTGTGTATATATATATATATATATATATATATATATATATATTAGGGCTGCAACTAACGATTAATTTGATAATCAATTAATCTGTCGATTATTACTTCGATTAATTGATTAATAATCGGTCAAAAGAGACACACTACATTTCTATCCTATCCAGTATTTTATTTTTTTAAAAACAGCATACTGGCACCTTACTTATTTTGATTATTGTTTCTCAGCTGTTTGTAAATGTAGCAGTTTATAATGCAGTTTATAAATAAAGGTTTATTAAAAAAAAAAAAATTTAAATTCTGAATTAAAAAAAAAAAAAAAAAAAACCTCTGCGCATAGCATGGATCCAACGAATCGATGACTAAATTAATCGGCAACTATTTTAATAATCGATTTAATCGATTAGTTGTTGCAGCCCTAATATATATATATATATATATATATATATATATATATATCAATTGATCTACGTGGGACGGCGTGGCGAAGTTGGTAGAGTGGCCGTGCCAGCAACCGGAGGGTTGCTGGTTACTGGGGTTCAATCCCCACCTTCTACCATCCTAGTCACGTCCGTTGTGTCCTTGGGCAAGACACTTCACCCTTGCTCCTGATGGGTGCTGGTAGCGCCTTGCATGGCAGCTCCCTCCATCAGTGTGTGAATGTGTGTGTGAATGGGTGAATGTGGAAATACTGTCAAAGCGCTTTGAGTACCTTGAAGGTAGAAAAGCGCTATACAAGTATAACCCATTTATAACCCATTTTATATATATATATATATATATATATACGTAGATCAATTTACCGGTCGATCTACGTTCCCATCCTCACCTATGGTCATGAGCTTTGGGTTATGACCGAAAGAACAAGATCACGTGTACAAGCAGCCGAAATGAGTTTCCTCCGCCGGGTGGCGGGGCTCTCCCTTAGAGATAGGGTGAGAAGCTCTGCCATCCGGGGGGAGCTCAAAGTAAAGCCGCTGCTCCCCCACATCGAGAGGACCCAGATGAGGTGGTTCGGGCATCTGGTCAGGATGCCACCCGAACGCCTCCCTAGGGAGGTGTTTAGGGCACGTCCGACCGGTAGGATGCCACAGGGAAGACCCAGGACACGTTGGGAAGACTATGTCTCCCGGCTGGCCTGGGAACGCCTCGAGATCCACCGGGAGGAGCTGGACGAAGTGGCTGGGGAGAGGGAAGTCTGGGCTTCCCTGCTTAGGCTGCTGCCCCCGCGACCCGACCTCGGATAAGCGGAAGATGATGGATGTATATATACTGTATATACACACATATATACTGTATATACACACATATACTGTATATAAACACATATATACTGTATATACACACATATACTGTATATATATATATATATATATATATATATATATATATATATATTTAGCGAATATGTATATGGACATATCATGAATTGCCTTCATTATAACACTCATTATTTTTTTGTGGCTCCAGACAGATTTTTTATTTTTTTGGCCCAATATGGCTATTTCAACATTTTGGGTTGCCGACCCCTGGTCAAGGGAGACCGAAGGTCCGATACATTCAACTCTGTGAAGCTTGTCAATTCTGACGCGCAACGCTAGCCCTGCAGCCCCATCTGTCGCTTGGTCCCCATCTTCTCCAGTCTCTCCACGTGGACTTCGGTGTGGCAAAGAGCCAGCTTTTGGTCTCCGGGGCAAACTTGGCCAAAAGGCTCCTGTAGGAAGATCCAAAAGCACTAAAAAGTCCCAAAAGTGGAACCGCTTGTTGCGCAGTCCTCAAAGGGCTTGAAACCAAAAACAAAAAAACACACACAAAAACAAGAGGTAAACAATAACACAAAAGAGGACACAAGAGCTCCTGCAACCAGCAGCCACTACAGCGGCGCCATTTTAGGGGAAAAAATTTAGTTAATACATGTGATCGAACTCATTAATAAATGATCGCTATCGGCAGCATCAAACCCGGATCGGAACTTCAACTGTCTAAAAATCTATTTATCTACTCACACACCCCTTTATCCTTGTTCTTAGGACTTCCTGGTCTCCCAGCTGATAGGAAAAGACCTGTTCGATATGTGGACAGTAATTAATCCCATGGGACTTTTGGTAGAGGAACTGAATAAAAGGAACATTCCTCTTCCAGAGCCCCGCCTCATTAGGTCTGCTGGGTCCAGCACTGTCCTGCCGCTGTATTTTGTTGGTCTGTACAGGTATGTGTCTGATTTGTTTTTCTATCAACCATGTTGAAGTGCTCATTTGATTTATTCTATCTCTCCTCCGTTCAGTGATAAGAAGCTCCTGGCGCATGGTCCAGGCGAGACACTGGCTGCGGCAGAGGAGGAGGCAGCCCGCGTGGCCCTGCGGAAACTCTACGGCTACACTGAGAACCGCAGACCCTTTGACTTCACCGCAAAACCGCAGCATGAGCAGCCTTTACTTCAGTCTGTCAGCAGCTGTTAATAAAACCTCAACTAAAAACTGTCTTCCATTATCAATATTAGCCAAATAATTTTTCTTATTTGGACCATAGTCATTGCCTTGTGGGCTTTAAATGTCACTATATACCCTGAACAAGTTGTACGTTTAATATACATTTTGGGAAAATATTTAAACTTAAAAAATCTCCTGATTTTTGTATTGAATATCCAGTGTACATAATATAAATTGGAATTGCAATGGTAGTCGTGATGCAATTTTGTTCACTTGGAATAAAGTATGTGTGTCATCTACTTTGTCTATGTCTATGAGCTTCCCTTCATAACCTAATAGGGCCTGCAATACACTTAAAACACTATTTTAGCAATAATGAGTACTTTTGATTGATTGATTGAGTCTTTTATTAGTAGGTTGCACAGTGAAGTACATATTCCGTACAATTGACCACTAAATGGTAACACCCGAATAAGTTTTTCAACTTGTTTAAGTCGTGGTCCACTTAAATTGATTCATGATACAGATATATACTATCATATATACTATCATCATAATACAGTCATCACACAAGTTAATCACAATGAATTATTTACATTATTTACAATCAGGGGTGTGGAGGGGGGGGGGTTAGGATATGGACATCAAGTAGTGGACATAGAGACAGAGAGAGAGAGAGAGAGAGATCAGAAGGCATAAGAAAAAGTATCTGCATTTGATTGTTTACATTTGATTGTTAGCAATCCGGGGAGGGTGTTAGTTTAGGGTTGTAGCTGCCTGGAGGTGAACTTTTATTGCGGTTTTGAAGGAGGATAGAGATGCCCTTTCTTTTATACCTGTTGGGAGCGCATTCCACATTGATGTGGCATAGAAAGAGAATGAGTTAAGACCTTTGTTAGTTCGGAATTTGGGTTTAACGTGGTTAGTGGAGCTCCCCCTGGTGTTGTGGTTATGGCGGTCATTTACGTTAAGGAAGTAGTTTGACTTCGGTATCAGGGAGGTGTAGCGGATTTTATAGACCAGGCTCAGTGCAAGTTGTTTAACTCTGTCCTCCACCTTGAGCCAGCCCACTTTAGAGAAGTGGGTAGGAGTGAGGTGGGATCTGGGGTGGAGGTCTAGCAGTAACCTGACTAGCTTGTTCTGAGATGTTTGGAGTTTAGATTTGAGGGTTTTGGAGGTGCTAGGGTACCAGGAGGTGCATGCGTAATCGAAAAAGGGTTGAACGAGAGTTCCCGCCAGAATCCTGAAGGTGCTTTTGTTGACCAGAGAGGAGATTCTGTAGAGAAATCTTGTTCGTTGGTTAACCTTTTTGATTACCTATGTTGCCATTTTATCACAGGAAAGGTTAGCCTCTAGAATGGAACCTAGGTAGGTGACCTCATCTTTCCTGGTGATAACAATGTCACCCACTTTTATGGTGAAGTCATTGACTTTCTTGAGGTTGATGTGGGACCCAAACAGGATGGATTCTGTTTTACCCAAGTGTATGGATAGCTTGTTGTCAGCGAGCCAGGTGCAAGTTCTACAGAGCTCAGCACTGAGGATTTTTTCCACCTGTGACTTGTCCTTGCCGGATACCAGCAAGTCAGAGTCATCCGCAAACAAAAACAATTCACAGTCGCATGCCGATGACATGTCGTTTATGTATATTAGGAACAGTAAAGGTCCCAATATACTGCCTTGGGGGACTCCACAGCTCACCGAGAGAGTGGGGGCGGGGGGGGGACGACGACACACGGTGCACAGTATGTGTACATACTGTATACACCATGTGCATTATTTTGATATGTCTAGATCAGTGCTTCTTGAACTTTTTTTTTTACCAAGTACCACCTCAGAAAGATCTTGCTCTCCCAAGTACCACCATAATGACCAACAATAAAATACAGTAGAGTAGTAGGCCTAAATATTCATTAAAAACAAGGCAGAGTTTTTATTTTAACGACTATATTAAATACTTTGGCCGTTGTAACATTACACACAGTTTAAACAGTAACACTGTGTTTGAATATCCATTCATTCATTTTCTACCGCTTGTCCCTTTTGGGGTCGCGGTGGGTGCTGGAGCCTATCTCAGCTGCATTCGGGCGGAAGGCGGGGTACATATTTAAGTGATTATTTGGCGTACGACGAGAAGGGGCCCGGTACGCGTACCACAGTTTGAGAATCACTGGTCTAGATATGTTTTATTTCATCGCTCAAATGTCATATGCATGTCCTTTGAAATACCATTATATAATCAGTTCTAATTACCCCAGCCCCACTGCTAATTGGGTTTAATTGCAAACTATATATATATATATATATATATATATATATATATATATATATATATATATATATATATATATATATATATATATATATATATATATATATATATTCTGAGCGCGATGATGTCACGTTATCGATGGGAAAATGCATTTTTAGACAATTTGCCTGAGAGGCTAGGAGACGCCGAGAGTAACAAGCGGTAGAAAATGGATTAAAAAGGACAGATTTAAAAAAATAGTAATAATAATAATATTAAATAGTTTAACTTGGGACTTCCTGCGGGCCGGATTTTGGGGACCCCTGTTGTAGACTATGAATTCAATAAAAAATATACATGATTAAACAATCTATCATGTCAAAATCTCCCCAAGCTTGTCCCAATCATTTGCGCCATTACGGAGTTTTTTTAAATTTTATTTTATTTATTTATTTTTAATTTGATAAACCTTTATTTATAAATTGCAACATTTACAAACAATTGAGAAATAATAATAATTACAAAAACAGTACAAAACAGCACCAGGGGGTTGTAAACTCAATAAAGTAACTAAAATAGAATGCATATATATATATATATATATATATATATATATATATATATATATATATATATATATATATATATATATATATATATATATATATATATATATATATATATATATAACAAAGTGCTAAAGCTAAGCCATAGGCTCACACAAGTTCAGTAAATAATTAAAAATTTGGAACACAGCATCATCGTTTTCACAGCTTTTTGGTTGTTAGAGGTAGAGAGTGTTTTAACGTAGAGTTCTAATTCTTTTTTAAAGGCACAAAAAAATTGCGCCATTAAGGTTCTTAAAATACATTTTCCGATTAGTGACGTCATCCAGCCCGCCAATCCTGTCCCATTTGTATGTGCCACATTTTTTTTGTCTTTACTATTATAATTACGTCATTAACATTTTATGGGGCTAGTCATGACTCATAAAATATTAATAACATGACAATTATAATAGTTGGACAAACAATGCCGATTGGGACAAGTTGGGGGAGATTTTGACAAGCTGATTAACAGTCTATATTACAGTTTACCCGCAAGATGACGCTGCTTATTTCGAAAGAGCGAAAAACAAAAGACTCAAACTCGTACATGTCACCTGTATTGTTTTTTAAAAAAAAAAAATAACCCCACTATAATGAAGTGACCATTCAAGAAGTAAATTCTCGAGTTAGACAACATTTAGACACGTTTGATATCACAGCGCGTACGGTAGCGAACGCGGAAGTAACGAGCAGGATACTTATCTTGCTCCGAGTACAGCCCTGTGCTGACGTCCTTGTGCTGCGTTCTAGCACCTCGGAAGATCTCTAAATGCCCGTGTCATTGTGTTTAGTTTACCGCGTACATATTACGTCACAATCATGGCACGGAGCAAAATGTGGTTGTATTAAGCAGAGGTAATATTGCTGCTACTTAATGGGGGACTGGTCAACCTTGTGAGTTGGATATCAAACGAAAAATGGAAAATTCCGCCTTGCCAGGATAACCTGAACGCACCATCGAACTCCTTGTTGGAGCAACCACCCGCCCTTCCCCTCCCCTCCTTGTCTGCTAAACGGGTCAGCAACCTCTAAACAAGCACACACCTTTTTATTTGTGTTCTCTTTTTTAAAAAATAACAAAAACGTCGCCTTAGCCTTTTTAAAAAAAAAATTGTTTCTAATCGAATCGCGTTCTGTGTAGACCTCATCATGGCGGCGAGTGCGAAGCGAAAGCAAGAGGAGAAACACCTGAAGATGCTGAGGGAAATGACGAGTTTGCCTGCCAACAGAAAGTGCTTTGACTGCGACCAGCGCGGTCCCACCTATGCCAACATGACGGTGGGCTCCTTCGTCTGCACCTCCTGCTCCGGCATCCTGTGAGTGACCTTAGCGTGGACACACACACTCACACACACACACTAATGCTACATATGGCACACACCAGCAGTTAGCTTGCTAGCACCGGCTAACGCTGTCTGCTAAAGCACGTACTGTATTATATGTGCCAGTGAGACTTTGAGCCTGTGAGTAACAGCATTGTTGACAATTCTACCATTTTTTTAAATTTTCTTCGCGTGGCAGTGGGTGACATTTACACAAGCCTGGTGGACAAACACGGCAGCTACTACCAGTTGCTTGTCGCCTTAGGACAGGGGTGTCAAACTCGTCATAGATCGGGGGCCACATGGTGAAAAATCTACTCCCAAGTGGGCCGGACTGCTAAAATCACGGCGCGATAACTTAAAAATAAAGACAACTTCAGATTATAATAATAATAATAATAATAGATTTTATTTGTAAAAAGCACTTTACATTGAGCAAACAACCTCAAAGTGCTACAGCGTATCAAAATAAAAAGAAAGCAAAAAATACAAACTAGAACAGCCAAATAGCTAAAACTAGTATGCATATATCTGAAAAAAGGCCTTTCCAAAAAGAAGGGTTTTTAAAGGCCTACTGAAATGAATTTTTTTTATTTAAACGGGAATAGCAGATCCATTTTATGTGTCGTACTTGATCATTATTGCCATATTTTTGCTGAAAGGATTGAGTAGAGAAAATCGACGATAAAGTTTGCAACTTTTGCTCGCTGATAAAAAAGCCTTGCCTGTACCGGAAGTAGCGTGACGTCACAGGAGCTAGTATTCCTCACAATTCCCCGTTGTTTACAATGGAGCGAGAGATTCGGAGCGACAAAGCGACGATTACCCCATTAATTTGAGCGAGGATGAAAGATTCGTAGATGAGGAACGTTACAGTGAATGACTAGAGAGGCAGTGATGGACGTATCTTTTTTCGCTCTGACCGTAACTTAGGTACAAGCTGGCTCATTGGATTCCACACTCTCTCCTTTTTCTATTGTGGATCACGGATTTGTATTTTAAACCACCTCTGATACTATATCCTCTTGAAAATGAGAGTCGAGCACGTGAAATGGACATTTAAAGTGACTTTTATCTCCACGACAATACATCGGTGACACATTTAGCTACTGAGCTAACGTGATAGCATCGTTCTCAAATGAAGATAGAAACAAAATAAATAAACCCCTGACTGGAAGGATAGACAGAAGATCAACAATACTATTAAACCATGTACATGTAACTACACGGTTAAAAATTCTCAGCCTGGTAAGGCTTAACAATGCTGTTGCTAACGACGCTAAGGCTAATTTAGCAACTTAGCAACCGGACCTCACAGAACTATGATAAAAACATTAGCGCTCCACCTACGCCAGCCAGCCCTCATCTTCCCATCAACAGCCGTGCTCACCTGCGTTCCAGCGATCGACGGCGCGACGAAGGACTTCATCCGTGGGTTTGGCGGCAAGCATCGGCTAGGCGTAGTAAGTAGTCCTTGTTGTGTTGCTGTAAGTATTGTACTTAGCCGCTAATACCCCGATCGATTCCACCTACAACGTTCTTCTTTGCAGCCTCCATTGTTCATTAAACAAATTGCAAAAGATTCACCAACACAGATGTCCAGAATACTGTGGAATTTTGTCGAAGAAAACAAGAGGTTTTTGTATCGGGTCGATGGGGTACAATCACTTCCGTGGATTTTGTGACGTCACGCGCATAAATCATATCCAAAGGAGTTTTTCAACCGGAAGTGTGGCAGGAATTTTAAAATTGCACTTTATAAGTTAACCCGGCCGTATTGGCATGTGTTTCAATGTTAAGATTTCATCATTGATATATAAAGAACAGACTGCGTGGTCGGTAGTAGTGGGTTTCAGTAGGCCTTTAAGCCTTTTTTAAAATCATCCACAGTCTGTGGTGCCCTCAGGTGGTCAGGGAGAGCGTTCCACAGACCAGGAGCGGCGGAGCAGAAAGCCCTGTCTCCCATTGTTCGTAGCTTTGTCCTCGGAGGTTAGCCTATCAGGAGCGAAGGTGTCGTGTGGAAGATTTGGGGGTGAGTAGTTCTTTGAGGTAGAGGGGGGCATTTCCATGGAGGCACTGGTGAGTTAGTAGGGAGACTTTGAATTCAATCCTGAGTGAAACAGGAAGCCAGTGAAGGGATTTGAGAGTTGGTGTGATATGGTCATATTTCCGCACTCTCATCAGGATCCTAGCAGCACTATTCTGTATGTATTGCAGCTTCTGGATATTTTTGCTGGGGATCCCGACAAGAAGTGCGTTGCAGTAGTCTAGATTAAGCGTTAACTTTGTCTCACTCCTTTTCAAATATGTAAAGAAAAAGTTAAAGTTATAGTACCAATGATTGTCACACACATACTAGGTGTGGCGAAATTTGACTCATTTGACCCATCACCCTTGATCATCCCCTGGGAGGTGAGGGGAGCAGTGAGCAGCAGCGTTGGCCGCGCCCGGGAGTCCTTTTTGGTGATTCAATTCCAACCCTTGATGCTGAGTGCCAAGCAGGGAGGTAATGGGTTCCATTTTTATAGTATTTGGTATGACTCGGCCGGGGTTTGAACTCACAACCTACCGATCTCAGGGCGGACACTCTAATCCAGTGGTTCTCAACCTGGGTTCGATCGAACCCTAGGGGTTCGGTGAGTCGGCCTCAGGGGTTCGGCGGAGGTCAAAACACACCTGACTCATCGTGTAAATACAAACTTCTCCTTATCAGCGTATTACGGATACGGCAACAGCTGACTGATTTGCAGGTGTGTAATTTGTTGTGAGTTTATGTACTGTGTTGGTTTTGTTATTTGAACAAGGTGATGTTCATGCACAGTTCATTTTATGCCCCAGTAAAAAAAAACCATGGTAACACTTTAGTATGGGGAACATATTCACCATTAATTACTTGCTTATTAACATGCAAATTAGTAACATTTTGGCTCTTAACTAGTCATTATTAAGTACTTATTAATGCCTTATTCGGCATGGCCTTATTATAACCCTAACCCTCTAACCCTGACCCTAACCCTAACCAAATAACTCTAAATTAAGTCTTTGTAACTTAGAATGTGTTCCCCATACTAAAGTGTTACCAAAAACATATACTGTAACTTTGTCTTGAATTTGAAAAAAAAACAAAAAACATTTTATTTTTCACTAAATAAGGGTTCGGTGAATGCGCATATGAAACTGGTGGGGTTCGGTACCTCCAACAAGGTTAAGAACCACTGCTCTAACCACTAGGCCACTGAGTAGGTAGAAAGTCCATTGCTCATTTTGTTTATTTTTTCTGTTTTTATACAGTGCTATAGCCTTAACAGCCATTATAACAAAATAAAAACAATGGCGAATACGCCAGTTTTCATTTTGTTATAATGGCTGTTATGTCATGATCCGTAGCCCGCATCATGTTTTGGTATTTCGGTTAGTTTTGGACTCCCTCAGTTCCTGTTTTGTGCACCCTTGAGTTTGTTTTAGTAACCATGGTTGCTTATTATTTTCACCTGCCTCTGATTGGTGTTCGGGATGCTCACCTGTTCCCCGAGCACTAATCAGAGGCATTATTTAAGCCTGCCTTTGCCGGTCAGTCGGCCTGGCTTCTTTGTTTGCTTCAAGCTTTTATTACGCGAGTATTGCCTGTCTCTAGTCCATGCTAAGTGTTAGCCCTAGTGTCGAGTGCGATCGGCACGTTGTCCCTTCGGCTTGTTTTCTGTTTTTTGTACCTCTTTTTTTTTTCAAGAATAAATCATGCTCCTACCTGCATGTCCTGTCCGGAGTGGCCCGTTTGTATCCCGGGGGAACGAACCTTGCAGTAAGCTACGAACCCCCTGCCGTAACAGAAAGAAGCCAGGCCGACTGACCGGCAAAAACAGGCTTAAATAATGCCTCTGATTAGTGCTCGAGGAACAGGTGAGTGTCCCGAACACCAATCAGAGGCAGGTGAAAATAATAGGCAACCATGGTAAGTAAAACGAACTCAAGGGTGCACAAAACAGGAACTGAGGGAGTCCAAAACTAACCGAAAATACCAAAACATGATCCGGGCTACGGATCATGACATGTTAAAGGCCTACTGAAATGAATTTTTTTTATTTAAACGGGAACAGCCGATCCATTCTATGTGTCATACTTGATCATTTCGCGATATTGCCATATTTTTACTGAAAGGATTTAGTAGAGAAAATCGACGATAAAGTTCGCAACTTTTGCTCGCTGATAAAAAAAGCCTTACCTGTACCGGAAGTAGCGAGACGTCACAGGAGCTAGTATTCCTCACAATTCCCCGTTGTTTACAATGGAGCGAGAGATTCGGAGCGACAAAGCGACGATTACCCCATTAATTTGAGCGAGGATGAAAGATTCGTAGATGAGGAACGTTACAGTGAATGACTAGAGAGGCAGTGATGGACGTATCTTTTTTCGCTCTGACTGTAACTTAGGTACAAGCTGGCTCATTGGATTCCACACTCTCTCCTTTTTCTATTGTGGATCACGGATTTGTATTTTAAACCACCTCGGATACTATATCCTCTTGAAAATGAGAGTCGAGCACGCAAAATGGACATTTAAAGTGACTTTTATCTCCACGACAATACATCGGTGACACACTTAGCTACTGAGCTAACGTGATAGCATCGTTCTCAAATGAAGATAGAAACAAAAAAAAACAACCCCTGACTGGAAGGATAGACAGAAGATCAACAATACTATTAAACTATGTACATGTAACTACACGGTTAAAAATTCTCAGCCTGGCAAGGCTTAACAATGCTGTTGCTAACGACGCTAAGGCTAATTTAGCAACTTAGCAACCGGACCTCACAGAACTATGATAAAAACATTAGCGCCCCACCTACGCCAGCCAGCCCTCATCTTCCCATCAACAGCCGTGCTCACCTGCGTTCCAGCGATCGACGGCGCGACGAAGGACTTCATCCGTGGGTTTGGCGGCAAGCATCGGCTAGGCGTAGTAAGTAGTCCTTGTTGTGTTGCTGTAAGTATTGTACTTAGCCGCTAATACACCGATCGATCCCACCTACAACTTTCTTCTTTGCAGCCTCCATTGTTCATTAAACAAATTGCAAAAGATTCACCAACACAGATGTCCAGAATACTGTGGAATTTTGTCGAAGAAAACAAGAGGTTTTTATATCGGGTCAGATGGGGTACAATCACTTCCGTGGATTTTGTGACGTCACACACATAAATCATATCCAAAGGAGTTTTTCAACCGGAAGTGTGACGGGAATTTTAAAATTGCACTTTATAAGTTAACCCGGCCGTATTGGCATGTGTTTCAATGTTAAGATTTCATCATTGATATATAAACTATCAGACTGCGTGGTCGCTAGTAGTGGGTTTCAGTAGGCCTTTAAGGCTATAGCACTATATTGGATCAGGCTTGCTCTTGTTTTTTTGCATATTTGAATCAAATCAAATCAAAATTGTTTTCTTTGTTTAAAGATAGAACAAGTGTATTATCAATTATGTCAATTATGTAATGTAAATAATGTATCTGATAATGTTTTATTATTGTTATAATTACACAAAGTGTGCAAGTTACATGTAATTCAATTAGTAAACACAGTGAACAGTGAATTGTCAAAAATTTATTTGTGGGTTTTAATAAATAAACTATCACAAAATCTCTCAAAAACAAACTATATCCTCTTCGGATAGGAGGGGACTGAAATAAAAACATACACATGGAAGTTAGCGGGACGTCTATAAAAAGAGTAAATGAACACAAGGTCTTGGGGGTTAAGATAGACGCGCTACTGACTTGGAAACCACATGTGAAAGCAGTACAGTCTAAATTGGCTAAGGGTGTCTCCATTTTGTGGAAAATGCAAAAATTACTAAATCAAAATGAACTTAGAACAATTTACTTAGCTCTTTTATTGCCGCATTTACAGTATTGCGCTGAAGTTTGGGGGCACACCTACAGGGACACTATTGAACCGCCATTTAAGCTCCAGAAAAAGGCAATTAGAATTATACATTATACCCCATAAAGAGCTCATACCAATAATCTGTTCATAATGAGTACTTTTCTTAAATTACATGACATAATCCAATACAGTAGCCTTCAAGTTAGGTTTATGGCCTCACAACGAAGGGCTCTACCTGCAATTATACAGAGTCTGTTTTCACTCAGAGATGGTCCACATGAACTCAGGGGGTGTCCTGAAATTCAAACATAATTTAGTAAATTCCACATTCAAGGCTCAAACGTTGTCTATAGCGGGGGTGAAACTGTGGGACAATGTGAGCGGAGAAATTAAACTGTCTTCTAGGCTAAGAGTGTTCAACCTTGCGGTAAAAAATGTGTTTTTGGGAAACTATCAAAAACATGACTAGTTGTTTGGACTATCTCAACTGTGGGACACAGGTGCAAAAGAACTCAATGTGGAATAAGGGACATAACACACCATACAAGGCTTCAGAAAACAAAAGATACCCAGGCAAGATGGAGCTAATCTCATGGTCACTCAATGCTATTATATCCATATTGGTGTATGTATACTGACTTGTCATTATCATCCATTCTCATATGTTATACTTGTTCTGAAATTGTCATGTATCCATCAAATCTGCTGTTGAAACTTGGACTATATAACCAACATATATAACCAACATATAAGTTGATTGTAAATTAGCGGCGGGACATGGATAAGCATTCTTGCTTTTTTCCCATATCCCTTTTCGGTGGGTACCGTTGCATGTCTGTCAAATTACAAAGAGTGATGAAGTGTTGCTATATATGTCTGTCTGCCGGAATGAATAAATAAATACATTCATAAATAAATTCAAACACCTGAACGTTGTTTGATGTTTTGTCAATGTGGAACTAGGGCTGGGCGATATGGCCTTCTATTAATATCTCGATATTTTTAGGCCATGTCATGATAAACGATATACATCTCGATATTTTGCCTTAGCCGTGAATGAACACTTGATGCATATAATCAGACCAGTATGATGATTCTATGTGTCTACATTAAAACATTCTTGTTCATACTGCATTAATATATGCTAATTCAAAAATTTCATTCAGAGACGGAAATCACAACTAAGTCAATTTACCAAAACTGCATTTATTAAACAGTTATTAAACAGTGGCACAAACATTCATGTCATTTCAAAACAGAAAGCGCAAGATTGTCAGAGACATATTAAAACAAGCTATAATTGCACATTTGTGCATGATGTCACTAAGATGACATATCAAAACAACACTAAATTAAAGTGCACTTATTGTACAGAACGCCACTACAATAGTTTAAAACAAAGTGCACTTTTGTGCATGATGTCACACAAGATATTTCAATAACTATCAAATAAAAATGAGCTGCATAATAGGAAATCAAATAGTGTATGTCCTTCACTATGTGGTAGGTTACTGCGGACGCTATCTCCTGTTTCTGACTATTTTTTTCATAGGGTGGTGATGTGGAAATAGTGTTGATGTGCAGGTTGCTTCGGCATTTTGTGGGTGTGGCACCGGCCGAGATGTTGACATGCGGAGTTTCAAGCACTCTTCATTCTTTAGCGGGTGACTTTTCAAATGATGCGACAAATTAGTAGTGATGCATACTTGACATATAACGGTTGTCTGTTCAACATCTTCCCGCTTGAAGCCAAACCATCGGCAGACGATGGACCCCGTGCTTGGGAATTAATTATTCTTCCTCCATTTGTTACCAGATTCGCACCTTCTTTCTCTCGTATTACCACTCCCACCGCTCCGCTTGCACCACCTGCCACAGAAGTTAGCTGCCACAGCTAACTTTACCTATGGTACATTCCTCTCTGCTACCTCTCTGCTCTGCGAGAGCGTATGACGTTGCACGCGCGACAGTATGTGACGTATGTAACAAGGTGCGCTTGTTTTATGTCTCTGTGAGAAGTAGAGACAAGAGAGTGAGAAACGCCTTTATTTGTCTTTATTTATACTTTCTGAATAAATTATAATGTTCATCAGTCAACTCATTGGTGTTATATTTCAATCTATCAAGATAAAAAAAATTATGTAAAAATCAAATTACAGGATGTTATTTATGTAGTTTGATCATTTACCTCGACTGATGTACTAACATAATGTGGTTTATTTTTTACATATGTAGCATCATCTACAAAGATACATCCATCCATCCATTTTCTACCACTTGTCCCGTTCGGGGTTACAAAGATACAAATAATTGCTATTGCGACATCCCATGGACACATTTAGAATAGCTGTTTCTTTCATTCAAAAATTTCAGGTTAATTTTTATACTTAGCAAACTCATCCCGCAGGCCGGATAAAACCTGTTCGTGGGCCGTACGTTTTGACACCTCTGCCTTAGGAAGACAACCCAACTGAGCTAGCCAAATATAGACGCCGATACAGGTGGACGATGCTACACATCGATCCGATACAGTTGAGTAAATACAGGAAGAGTTTTTTAAGAGTTTATTTCGAACATGTATAGTAAGACTGCACGATTAAAAAAAAAAAAGTTAATTGTGATTGTTTTCCTCAAAATTACGAATCGATGTTAATTCAGGGCTGTCAAGTGATAACATTTTTTAAATCAGATTAATCACACTCTTGAACCTATTATTTACTTGCATAAATAAACAATTGCTTAAGAGAATACCCCAATATTTGGATACAAATGCAATTTGGTAGTCAGAATGTCATACAGGAATGTTTTACTGAACTGCTAGTCATTGATTTACTCAAAACTTGGTGAAAGCAAGTATAGGTGGGTTGCAATTACCTGACCTCGAGCAGTGGCGGGCCGTGCCTTTCCCATCTAGGCCTTCAGTGATGTCAGACTTCAATGATTACCTCTCAAAATACCATCATGTATGTCCCCACATGACCACTGCTGGAGAAATACTATACAGAAACACATTTACGCACTAATAGGCATTGTACAAAACGGGTTATTTTCTGGCGCATTTAAAAATCAATAAACATGCATCAACATTTAAAACATATCTTATGTGGTACTGTTAAAATTAAAATAGCAAAAAACATATTAAATGTGAAAAAATAAAGAAATAAAATATCTGAACTCACATTTCATCGACAGCTGAGCTAGCTTCCAGGGTTTGGCCGACATCGTCTCACAAGATGTAGTTTATCTTTACATATCCTTTTGGAAAATGGCCTTGCAAATATATGTGTTGTCTTGTCTAATCATAAAAGATGCAGACGAGGCGTGTTGGCTGAGTTCTTAAAGTTTACTCCACAGCGTGCTCATCAATAACATTAAGCTGCCGGCATGTCTACATTCAACAACCTAAACGGCGCTGCTGCGCATGCTCTTCACTACTGTGGCATGCTTGGTAATGGAGTTCTTATGTTACCTAGCTCATAACATCACAATATATATCTGCCTTAGGCCAGCTGGAAGGCCTTACTTACACCAACTTGTGATCTGATTGGCTATCGCAACTGTCTGTCAAATGTTTGTGTCCGTTTACTGAGAGTGCACGGACCCCCGCATTGTTGATTCTGAAGGCCCCGGCAGATTTCTTACAGCATGGCAACATAAGCTAGCAGAATTCTGATTGAATAAAAACTCTATAACCTAAAAACAACAGCGCTGGAAGGAGCATAATATGACATGAAGAGAATATGAATAATTTTAGATATTTAGGAAAGTAAATAGAAAAATACTTTTATCTTTAATTATGATCATGATTTCTGGTTATGTTAGGCCAGCAGAGAAGACCTGACGGCACACCACTGACCTAGAGGCGCTTCCAGGTTTCAGGCGATAATCTGAGCCCCATTAGGCTACCGTTTATTAACCTGAATCAGTGCAGATTTTGGCTTGTTTTGAAAGGTTTAGAGGCAAATATAAATGCGATCATGAAAAAAATATTTTAAATGGGATGGAGTGGATTTTTACGTTCCTAAGAAAAATATTTTTTACCATGTATCATCACCAAGAGGTTATTGTTACCTCACTTCACTTGACACTTACGGTATTTAGAGAAGAAATTATTGGAGGCACATCATGTCTTTACATCTGAGGGGTCTACAAATTAAGCATTAGTATGGGCAGCACGGTGGAACAGGGGTTAGTGCATGTGCTTCACAATACAGAGGTTCTGAGTTCCGGCTCGGGATCTTTCTGTGTGGAGTTTGCATGTCCTCCCCGTGACTGGGTGGGTTCCCTCCACGTACTCCGGCTTCCTCCCACCTCCAAAGACAAGCACCTGAGGATAGGTTGATTGGCAACACTAAATTGGCCCTAGTGTGTGAATGTGAGTGTGAATGTTGTCTGTCTGTCTGTGTTGGCCCTGCGATGAGCTGGCGACTTGTCCGGGGTGTACCCCGCCTACCGCCCGAATGCAGCTGAGATAGGCTTCAGCACCCCCCCCCCCCGCGACCCCGAAAGGGACAAGCGGTAGAAAATGGATAGATGGATGGATGGTAAAAACAAAGTTGTACTTATTCGTGCATCGCTAAGTAATGTATTTGATTGACACAATGAGTGACGCTAATGAGAAAAAGGATACGTTTGTTTACAATTGATTTCCTGCTACAAATATTAGTCTCATCTACAATTCATGTCTGCATTTGTTTTTATGCTGTGAAGTTCATATTATGTGTCATTATTTAGCTGTATATGTCCATGTTGTTCAGCATGAATCTTTAATAGCGATATCAAGATATAGTATATGTTGTTGAGTGTACGAGATGTATTCATCTGGTTTATTAATACTATTAAGGATATTTTTCTGATTCTAACAAATATCACCCAAGACCCTATAATGTCCGCGTCGAATAAAGCACTTGGTTTTCCTGCACAACAACTAAGCTTTTAATTTTTGTTATGAAAATGGACAATGAAAATACGGTGGATAGGACCAACAATCACAATATTTATTACTCAGACTTAACATAATGTTAGTTTATTTGCACAACCAGGTTTAAGTAGTTATATTTAGGCATAGCAACCACAAAAGAACAAAATAACTTATGCAATCTATTGTCTTTTCTTTATGTTTAGTTCTGCTCTCAAACACTACTAATATAGTAGAGAATAAACTCAAAGGCATTACAAAAAGTTTCTCAAACACATCAAATGTTCAAGCAAACATTTTACAAAGTGATCGCTGCAGACACGAGCGGTACAATTGATGAAAGTGATATTTTTAAGAGCCATTTCCTTCGACGCACTTTGTTTTTTTCCTTACTTTTATTACTTTTGGAACGACTGGAACACCCAAGAACAGAACAGTAATACAGCATTTTCTGCTCAAACTCTACACTTACGCTCACTTGTTTCAGTGCTACGCTCAAGCTGCTTGACCATCGTTTGAAATAAGCCGAAAAGAAGAAAAACGAATGTCACGTCATATGCAAACCACCTATAGTAAGAATTAAGTGCTAATTTTTAAAGTCCCTGCAATAATATAGCAAACTCGGTACAGATGTACAGTATATTCATAGATAACGTCATATAGACACTCATGAACAACTTTACATAGTGCACCATTTACATCTGCATTTATTCTTTCTTAGTTTGACCAGTTGTTTAAACAAATCTAAGCCATTTTTAAATGAAGATGCAGAAAAAATGCAATATGTAAGTAATGCTTAGTAAAGTGTAACAAAATAGTGCAAAGTGTGAAAATGTAAACAGAGTCTGTGTAACATTTATTTTTTAATATTTTTTTCTTATTTAGGGATGTAAATTAATTTGTTATGCAGTAAATATTATTTAAATATTATTGGACCAAATTATTATTTAAAAGTAGCACATTTGTTACATTGTATTTGTTTTAGCTAAAACTCTCTACGGTCAGTATTACATTTTAGATTAAAATGATCTAAAGACTGTGATTGATAATTGCACTTTGATAAACTCATAGACTGACTGGCACTAGCTCGCTAACTTAAATGCTAACAGGAAAACCAGCAACGTGGCCGTCTTTCCCCATTAAAAAAAGGACATACCCCAATCTAAACTTCTATAAACGCATTGATGTTTGAACAACTAAGATATTGAATTGTGTACATTGAACCTACAAGCTGTACTTTTTGAGCACATTGAACAATACCACGATAATAATAACCATGACAATTATGGTCAGGATAAACGTGATTAAAAACGTCCATATGGTTCCAATCCTAATGACCACATATGAAAGAGGCCTGGATACAATTTGAAAATAAAACATCACAGTGACAATATAATTGTCACTGTGACAAAAATAAGATAAGATACGAAATAAGACAAAAATAAGATACATGTGAAATGTAGACAAAAAATTGCATTTTTCCCAGAGTTTGTATGTAATAAAACATTTAAAAAAAACCTGAAAATATAAATCTCATCATGCTAGTATCGATTTGATACTGATATCGCCCACCTTTTGTATGCAACACCAGTGCAGGAAGCAAGTCCACCACATCCCGCCTCTCTGTTGACTACAAAACATCTACGGTATGTTTGAGTTTAAGCTTCACAGTGCAGTTGTGTAATCCAGCATCTGCAGCCTGGGATTTAGGATTAGTGAAGTGTTCCGTTTCTTCCCTTTCTGTGAAAAGTGTTCGGTTTTCAACTATCACTTGTTCTGTTCTATGGTTCTATTTTGTGGGTTTGAATTTGATAGCTTAGACTTAGACTTAGACAAATTTTTTTTTTTTTAAACTTAAATTTTTATTCTGTCACATGCATACATATATCAACAGGGTCAACATCTTACAATATATACATAGTCAATTTATATTCCATATCAAGCATTTGTGGTGTCATTTTCCTGAGTTTTGTATTCAGTCCATTTTGTCCATTTCTCAAGAAATAGTTCCTCCTGTATTCTGAGTCTATGTGTAAATCTTTCCATTACATATAGTTCTTCCACAATGCACAGCCACTGTTCACAGGTCGGTGAGCTGCTACTACGCCACAGTCTTGTAATTGCCTTTTTGCTGGCTGCTAACAAAACCTTGACTAAATAGAAATCATCGAATTGCATATATTCCTGCGTCAAGTTTCCCAAGTATAGTATCATACTTGTTTTTGGAATGTCATATTGTAGTACTTCTTTTATCACTGACCACACGTCATACCAATATTTTTCAATATTGGGACAGTTCCAGAACACATGTTCGTGGTCAGCGTCCATATTTCCACATAGCCTCCAACATGGTTGTTTCTTTGCTGCGACTCTTCCGCTTATTTTTGGAGTTATAAAGTATCTAGTCATGTTTTTCCAGCAAAACTCCCTCCATACCCTAGAACTCGTGGCCGTGCACTGCGTTTTACAAATATTATACCAGTCCTTTTCAGTGATCTGCTCCCCAAATCCTCTTTCCCATTTCTCTTTAATGTACATGGTTGAAGTCCCCTTGCTTGTCATCAATCCCTGGTAAACAGCTGAGATCACTCTACATTTTTTATTATTATAAGCTTGTACCATTATTCTAATTAGCGGGTTCATTGATGCCCTTTTAATTTTTTTAATATAGTAGTCCCTTATCTGTAAATACCGGAAGAACTCATGTTTGTCTAGATCATATGTCGCCCGTAGGTCTTCGAAACTCCTCATCTGCCCATCTTCCAACAGTGTGCACATTGCCGTCAAGCCTTTTCGTTCCCACTGTTTAAACCCATGATCTTCGAACCCAGGCTTGAAATTGGGATCACGTGTCAACCATCCTAGTATCTTTCTTTCATCCTCTAATTTGTATTTTTTTGAGATATTATTCCAAATTCCAATTGTAAATTTAGTAATCGGACTCAGTTCTGCCTCTACTCTCTTTTCTATTGTTTTATTTGCCAACAAGTTTTGGATAAGATCTCTCCCCTGGTCTAATTCAATTCCCTTCCATTTCGCTTCGTATTCTGGTCTACACCAGCATACTAGATACCGAAGTTGGGCTGCATGGAAATATTCTTTCAGATTTGGCAATGCCATTCCCCCTTTTACCTTGGGCAGCTGGAGAGTTTCGAACCTAATTCTGGGTCCTTTACCCCCCCATATGAATCTCGATATATTTTTATCCCACTCATCAAATTGTATTTGTGGTACTGCTACTGGTAGGGATTGAAACAAGTACAAGAGTCTCGGCAACACATTCATCTTGATTATTTCTATTCTTGAGCTTAAGTCCAGACACAGCACTGACCATCTCTCCAGATCCATTTTAAGCCTCAGATTTATCGACCCATAGTTGGCTTCATATAGTTTATCTCTTTCCTTTGTTATATTAACTCCCAAATATTTGACCATTTCCAGGTCCCAATTTAGTTTATACGTCTCTCTAATTTCTAATGAGGGGTTATAGTTTAACAATAATATTTGTGTTTTTGTGACATTTAACTTATACCCCGAATATCGTCCATAATCTTCGAGGGTTCTCATTAATCTAGGGAATGTTTCTTCTGGATCTCGGAGATAGATCAGTACATCGTCTGCAAAAAGCCCCACCTTGTGTTCATTATGTCTAATCTGTATACCTTTAATTTCCTTGTTTTCTCTAATCAGTTGGGCTAATGGTTCTATAAATAATGCGAATAACGTCGGGGATAAACAGCAACCCTGCCTGGTAGACCTCTCCAATTTGAAGCTTTTCGAAAGACTTCCATTTATTTTGACTCTAGCTGATGGTTCTTGGTATAGTGACTTTATTATCTGTACTGATTTTTTGTTAAAGCCTAGTCTTTCCATTACTTTATACAGGTATAACCAATTTACACTGTCGAATGCTTTGTGAGCATCAACACTCACGAGCATAGCACTTGTTTTTGTCTTCTGTATTTCATCAACTAAATGTAAGGCTCTCCTTATGTTATCCTGAGTTTGTCTTTCCCTAATAAATCCAGTTTGGCAGTCCTCTATTAGATCCGACATAAAGTTTTCAAACCTTTTTGAAATAATAGATGTATACAACTTGTAGTCCACATTCAGTAGCGAAATAGGTCTGTAATTGTTACAGTCTTCTTTATCTTTACCTTCTTTATGTATTACTGATATAATCGCTTCTTTCCATGAGGGGGGAATTTTTCCTTTTTTAAGGGTGTAATTAAAGGAGGTCTGTAATAAGGGAATCAACTCTTCTTTAAATGTCTTGTAAAATTCGGCACTAAAGCCATCTGTCCCCGGGGATTTGTTATTTTTGGTCCTTTGTATTGCTTCTTCAATTTCCCCAATTGTTATATTAGCGTTTAGCATCTTGTTTTGGCTAACTCCCAATGAAGGCAGGTCCAATGAATTTAAGAGAAGTTCCATTTCCTCCTCTCTTGCCGCAACTGGTTGTGTATATAGTGTTCGATAATAATTTTCAAATACGTTTTCAATCGCTTCTGGATCGTATAATAGGTTGTTGGTCTTGGGGTCCCTTATTTTGTGAATATTATTTAATGTTTGTTGTTTTTTCAGTCTCCTAGCTAACATCTTTGTTGCTTTAGAGCCTCCCTCGTAGTATGTTTGTTTCACAAACCTGGTCTTTTTTTCGACCTCATCCATAAGCATTTCGTTTACTTTTTTTCTCATGTCTTTAATCTGATCCATTATCTCAGAGGTTCCCACTGTTTTATGTTGTTGTTCCAAATCTTTCAATTTTCCGATTCGTTTTTGATATAATTCTAATCTTGCCTTTTTCATAAAAGATGTTTGAGCTATCAACTTCCCCCTTAAGACCGCCTTCAGAGCATCCCATAAAATTGTCGGCTCCACCTCCCCGTTATCATTCTCTTCTAAATATGAGGTTATATCTTTTTTTGTTGATTCTATCACACTTTCACTATTCAGGATGCCCACATTCAATCTCCATAACGTGTTTTTCTTCCTACTATTTAGATGAATTGTCAAGTATATGGCACTATGGTCTGAGAGATCCGTTACTCCTATGTTGCACTCCTTCACTCTGTGTATTTCTTCTTTGTTCATCAGATACATATCTATTCTACTGTACATTTGATGTGGTGCTGAGTAATGAGTATAGTCCTTCTCCAACGGGTGTAGTTCTCTCCATATGTCTATTATTCCCAATTCCTTCATCATTATGTTCACATATTTGCTAATGTGTTCCTTACTTCTAATCGTGCTTGTCGTGTCTAAGTTATAATTCAAAGTCAGATTAATGTCACCTCCACACAGCCAAACCCCCTCTGCTTCTTTGTTAATAACATCAAATATTTTCTCATACGTGGATTTACCGCTATCTGGGGGGACATAGACATTAATTAACGTTACTGTTTGGTTTTCCAATTTCCCTTTCACTATTATATATCTCCCCTCTTTATCACATATTTCCTTGATTAATTCAAATTTAACTGAGTTCGATATTAATATGGCGACACCCCTCCTATTACTCTGTTTTAAGAATGTACTGTAAAATGTATTGTTGTACCCGAGTTTCCTGAATTTTTCATGTTCCTGTTTAGATAAGTGCGTTTCCTGTAAATATATTACCTGCATCTTTTCCTTTTTGAATTTAGCCAAGACTTTGCTTCTCTTAATCGGATTGTTTAACCCATTAACATTCAATGACACCACCCTTACTTCATTACTTTGCATAAAGGTTTTCCTTTCGTACTTTTTCTGTCTTCCCTGTATCACGTCTGTTGCATGTTTCAGTTAAATTTTTTTGAATAATGAAGAAAATAAAAATAAAAATAAAACAAGAAACAAAAGATGACCCCCAAGGTACAGAGGCTCGCTCGCGTGATCCTCTCCAATCCTCAACCTGGCTAGCTTTAACCATTTCCTATCTCTATCGCACAGCGAGCGACTCTCCTCTACACAGGTCCCTCAACCATAACATTGTGAGTTAGAATAAAAGAAAAGATAAACAAAAACCCCTAAGAGGGTATATAGGAGAAAAGTCAATGTTCCAATAAGAAAACAAAAAGTTACATAAGTGTCAGTTGTAGTGGTGTTCTTACCCCATTTCTCGGATCAATGCTACTCAGTACCGTCATTCTCGTCCAGAGCCCCCATGTTGTCTCCGGACTCGCTGCCGCTGCCGCCGTCTTCTTCTTCGCCGTCGTTCACCTCGTCGTTATATTCTCCTTCCACGCTGATGCCTCCCATCGCCTCGTCCTCTCCTCCCGGACCGTTCTTCCCGTGCGTTCCATCCTCTTCGTTGCCTAGTCCAGCGCCGTTCTCCTCCTCTCTCTCCCGGCCGGTGTCGCCTCTCTCCTGGGTGGTGGCGCGCCCTCTTCTCGCTGGTTTGGTAGTTGTGTTTCTCTCCATGTCCGGGAGTCTGGCTATACGCCGGTCATAGAATCGTTGTGCTTCATCAGCGGTCTTGAATGCATGCGTTTTGTTTTTAAATTCCACCTTTAAAACAGCTGGAAAGACGAGGCGGAATCGGACATTCTTCTTCCACATTTGAGCTTTTACCTTGGTGAATGTGGCACGAAGTTTCACAGTAGCTGGCGCATAATCTGGATAGAGCATAATTTTCTGTCTCTTCCATTGTAGCAGGCTCCTGTCTGCCCGTAGTGCACGCATCTTGTCCTGAAAGTAATGGAAGCGGACAATCATCACTCTAGGCCTCGGGTTGGGCCCCGGATTTTCCTTGCCGATCCTGTGCGCTCTGTCTAGTATGGGTGGCTCGGTGAACACGTCCCCAAGTACTGTGGCAAAAAAGTTTTGCATGAATTGAACACAGTCGTTCCTTTCCCCAGGACTCGGTAGTACGTTCGTGACGCGCAGGTTGCAGCGTCTAGACCTGTTAGAGGCGTCTTCCATGCGTTCGTTCAGTGACTCGTTCTGGGTCAAGAGCTGCTCACATATAGCCTCAAGAGCGGTGACTCGTTCAGTTAGCTGCGTTGCGTTTTCTTCCAAGTCGACGATCCTTTTGCCTTGATCCTCCACAATTATCTTCACTTCATCCATGGTCCTCTTCAGCGGAGCTATTATATTCTCCATTGATGCGGTCATGAGTCGGTGTAGGCTCTCCATTTCTGGGGGTAGGCTGGCTGCGGTCATGCTACCAGCATTAGCCTCTTTAGCAGCTACAGAGCTACTAGCTGGAGAGGCTAAGCTAGTCCCACTGTTTGTAGTGGTAGTTTTACTATGCCGAGTAAAGTGCGCCTTTATCCCCTGCTGTGGAGTTTTGCCGCCCCGCGAAGCCATAGTGTGCCTATAATCACTTATGTTCTCCTTTCAACTCGAATTTCCTCACAATATGTGGTTTTTATACAATTTGAGTGTCAAATTCACGGAGAGTCGCTCGGACGCGTCCTCCCTCCTTCACATCTTAACCGGAAGTCAGACTTAGACAAATTTTAAGGCTCCACAAGGGAAATTGTTCAACACAGTAGCTCAGTTACAAAGGATGGAAAGGACAATGCAGGTATAAAATAGACTAAAAATGTACTGTAGTAGCAATATAAAATACAACATATATGTATATGTTATTTTATATTGCTACAATTGCTGTAATTGCTCCTAAAATATTACATACATGTAATATTTTAGCAGAAATGTAAATATGGCAATCATCTTGGTAGGGGTAGATCATGCTGGACGTATTTGTCCTGGTATTTATCTCAGTGATCTCTTGCGACCGTCAGTGTTTTTGGATAAATCCTGAGGGGTGTCAAACTCATTTGACCTCAAATAAATAATTACTTATACTATACCACACCATACCAACTTTATTTATAATATGGATATTGGCGACTATTTACTATTCATGGGCTAAGATTCGATTATAACTTGAATATTCATGCATCTTTAATTGATGTAAATGTATGTAAGGCTTCTCCTTTGGTTGCTGATGTATCTGGTAATTTATTGTGTCATTCATACTCATTCATATGTATGACTTGCAGTGTTGTCGCACTGTTCGGATTATGGATGTAACGATAGGAACATTTCATATCACGGTTATCGTGACCCAAAATGATCACGGTTATTATTATCACGGTATTGTTGAATGTGCTCAAAAAGTACTTATACAAACATTGAAATCTTTTAACAGAGTTTTTTTCCCAATATAACTAAAATAAATAGACAAAGTTTGAGAACTCACTATTTTGCATGTTTTGCGTTTCATATGCTCACAATACGAAGGTCCTGGGTTCGATCCTGGGTTCGATCCTGGGTTCGATCCCGGACTCAGGATCTTTCTGTGTGGAGTTTGCATGTTCTCACCGTGACTGCGTGGGTCCCCTCCGGGTGCTCCGGGTTCCTCCCACCTCCAAAAACATGCACCTAGGGATAGGTTGATTGGCAACACTAAATTGGCCCTAGTGCAGTGGTTCTCAACCTGGGTTCGATCGAGTGAGTCGGCCTCAGGGGTTCGGCGGAGGTCAAAACACACCCGACTCATCGTGTAATTAAAAACGTCTTCCTCTCGGCGTATTACGGATACGGCAACAGCAGAAGTCAGACTGATTTGCAGGTGTGTAATTTGTTGTGAGTTTATGCTCTGTGTTGGTTTTGTTGTTTGAACAAGGTGATGTTCATGCACGGTTCATTTTGTACACCAGTAAAAAAACATGGTAACACTTTAGTATGGGGAACATATTCACCATTGATTAGTTGCTTATTAACCTGCAAATTAGTAACATATTGGCTCTTAACTCGTCATTATTAAGTACTTATTAATGCCTTATTCGGCTTGGCCTTATTATAACCCTAACCCTCTAACCCTGGCTCTAACCCTAACCCTAACCCTAACCAAATAACTCTAAATTAAGTCTTTGTTACTTAAGAGTATGTTCCCCTCGTGTCCAAAAAACTCTAAATTAAGTCTTTGTTACTTAGAATATGTTCCCATACTAAAGTGTTACCAAAAACATATAACTTTGTCTTGAATTTGAAGGGTTCGGTGAATGCGCATATGAAACCGGTGGGGTTCGGTACCTCCAACAAGGTTAAGAACCACTGCCCTAGTGTGTGAATGTGAGTGTGAATGTTATCTGTCTATCTGTGTTGGCCCTGCGATGAGGTGGCGACTTGTCCAGGGTGTACCCCGCCTTCCGCCCGAATGCAGCTGAGATATGCTCCAGCACTCCCCGCAAACCCAAAAGGGACAAGCGTTAGAAAATGGATGGATGCTACACTGATAAGTCTTAGTATTGTATCTGTTTTAATGGCTAGGCTTTTATTGTTTTAAATATTGGTTTATTTAAGTGTAAAGTGTGTAACAAAAAAATCTATTATTATTTATTATTTCTGGCAGGTGTACACTGATAAGTCTTAGTATTGTATCTGTTTTAATGGCTAGGCTTTTATTGTTTTAAATATTGGTTTATTTAAGTGTAAAGTGTGTAACAAAAAAATCTATTATTATTTATTATTTCTGGCAGGTGTTTTGGCGTCTTACTTTGTTCAGCGGTCTTTAAATGCACCGTAAGCAAACCTCTGTCTCATATTCCTCTGCATATAGAACGATCACTCTGTTCTGAGGCCCCGTTTACACTAAGCCAGCTAAGGTTATCCAGGGTAAATCCCACCTAACTTTATCCTTGTCTACACACACACAATGGTCGTTTAAGACCCCCTCCCCACTACCCCCTCCGTCCGCCGGCGCAACGTCATAGTCACCTCCAGTGTTGCTTTGTGTTCTTAAATTAAATTTAACTTCTATGAACAATATCCAGTGTTGTGGTATTTCAATTAACTGGAATCCAGTGTGTTGTGTGGGGCCCTATTTTAGTTAATCACACCTGAGCCATCATAAAGTAATCAAATCTTTATTAGACACGTAAACAATGTGATAAAGAACATTTTACAACAATCAATCTAGGGATCTAGATATCTGGTCAGGACACTCCTCACTCTTTTACCTTCACCTTCATTGTCCATTCGTTTTTGGTGACTTTATATACTCTAGACCCAGACGTTGAGTCCTCGACATAAATGGCGGACAATAACTGATACAATCTGCTTTGCCAGTCCAAAAGCATTCGCCGTTTTCCGTATTTAGTCTTCCCTCAACAAAGCACACGCTACCTTTTTTTTATCACGTCCACGGTAGCCCGCATTCTCGTTAACTCTCCTTCGACAAATGGACTGAGTTTTTCGGTAAGTAGAATCACAGCTGACCTGGACATTGGAAAGTTCTCTTGCCGTCTGAGAAGTGTTGTATGGTAAATGGTAAATGGGTTGTACTTGTATAGCGCTTTTCTACCTTTTTAAGGAACTCAAAGCGCTTTGACACTATTTCCACATTCACCCATTCACACACACATTCACACACTGATGGCGGGAGCTGCCATGCACGGCGCTAACCAGTCCCATCAGGAGCAAGGGTGAAGTGTCTTGCTCAAGGACACAACGGACGTGACTAGGATGGTAGAAGTTGGGGATTGAACCAGTAACCCTCAGATTGCTGGCATGGCCACTCTACCAACTTCGCCACGCCGTCCCAAATAACTGCAATCGCTTTCTCTTAAGGTATTCATGTATGATTTCCACAAGCGTTTGTACATGTAGAACAGGGGTGGGCAATTAATTTTTACCGGGGGCCGCATGAGCAACCCGAGCACTGCTGGAGGGCCACATCGACAATATTTCAATTAAATTTTGCTCAATATTATTTTTGATATATACCGTAAGATAAATAATAATAATAATAATTAATAATAATAGTAATACTTCAACATAGTGTGTGTAACAGCAGTCCATGACTAATATAAATAAATTAACATTAATAATAAATGACAGTAAAATAAGCACACGTATGACTGAGGAGTCATAGTGTAACTTTGTGTGGTGTTTGAGTTGTCCGACTTTTTGTGTGGCCATAAACGCACCAGTGGTTTAGTGCTATGCGTGTTGGTGACAAGTTGGTTTTGGCCTGGTTTGTACGGCAGAAAATGACTAGTTTTTCGAGATAGAAGTGTTTTACTTATGTTTTTGGTGTGGTTATGGCCGAATATAAACAGTTTTGCTCAATAAAGTGATCGATATAATTCCTGGCCTCGAAGCATCTCGATAGACGTTACAATAATTGAACGGTGTTCAATTGAACGGTGTTGACGAACACCGTTAGGGCCGCTTGTTGTCACTGTCACTCAAAGTTGCATTGCAAAATTACATAGAATAAATATGTTTATTTTGTTTAGAATTCAGATGGGATTTGATTTGGTGCGCGGCATATATTTGCTGCGCGCAGCAGACGCTTGAGCAGTGCGCAATTGCGCAGGCACGCACCTTAGAGGGAACGTTGCATGGCAGTCCATGTCTTGTTGGAAACACGCCATTCTTCATCAACTTTTCTCTTTTTAGCGTCTCGGGTGTAAACCGTGCATCACTTGTCGCTGCATGTGCACCTTCACTCACAGGTTACACACGGACACACGCCCATAAATAATAATTTTCAAAATAAAAGCAGCACAGTTGTATTGCGCGCACGGCATAGATGTTTTTTCAACTTTATTTTGTAATTAATGATTGCAGCTGTTCACATTCACTCACAATCACGCACACGCATACGTCCACACGGAAGTAATACAAATAACGATTTTCAAAACAAAAGCAGCACCGTTGTATTGCACACTCGATATAGATACTTTTTAAAATTTATTTTGTAATTTATAATTGGCCTCACGCGGGCCGGACAGGGACGCACAAAGGGCCGGATGCGGCCCGCGGGCCGCAGAATGCCCAGGTCTGATGTAGAAGAATGAGAAACACGGGCATGTCTGGATGACTCGCCTTCATATTTCCAGTGGTTAGCTCCGAGTTACGAAACCGCTTTATTATGGAGCTGGCTGTGGCGCGTTCTTTCTGACGTCACTTCCGGTGTGGGGCGCGGTCTTTCAGGTGCCACTTCCTCTCCGAACTCAAGTTTGTAAACGATCAATGAGTTCATACAAAGCTAAGAGCCGGAGATTCAGGAAATACACGGCGCACTTACCCGTGAAAAAAATGTCAGAGGAGGGGAACCTTAAACGTTGGTTTGGTTTGGCTGAAACGGGGCTTAGGCTAGGTAATTATTCGTTTAAGGAGTTATCCGGCTTATTGTAGACATAGCCTAAGAGAGCAGAGAGTGTAGGTTTAATGTGCATAATTGAATAGCTTAGTTGCTCAGACAGCAATGTGTTAGTTTAAGTTTAGATTGGGGTATGACGTTTCTTAATGGGTAAAGACGTTAATAGCTCTTGTTTTCATATTAGCATTTACGCTAGCGAGCTGTCGCCAGTCAAGCCGTCATCATCACAGTTATTTGATTATTTCAATTTAAAAGGGTATACTTTCGGGAGTTTTACAACGGTTATCATTAATACTGTTTATTGTTCCATCCCTATTGTGGATATTAATCTTTCTCCTATTTATTTATGTATTATTATAATATATTATAATATATTATTAATAATTATTATATAATTATTAATCCATTGCTATTCTTTATAAAGTAAGACACATGCTGAATAAGAAATGTCTGCATATGTTATATTATTCTTTTATTTTTCCATATTTAACATATTGTGTTGAAGTTTGGGGAAATGTTTATAGAACATAGACCCAGTAATTAAACTTAAAAAAAGGGTCATTAGAATAATACACAAAGCGTGCTACTATGAACATACCAATCCATTATTTATAAGTTCTAATGTGTTAAAATTTTCAGATACTGTGTTTTTAAAAACAATGGAAATTATGTTTCGAGCAAAGAACAACAGCCTTCCAGCTTGTATTCTTACGTTATTTCAGTTAAGAGGAGCAAACTATAATTTACGGGGATATTGATTTTTGAAATAGGTAAAGTAAGAACGAATATAAAATAGAAATGTATTTCAGTTTTAGGAGTTGAATGGTGGAACAAGCTCAGTGATGAGCTAAAGACATGTAGTTCTTTGTTAAGGTTTAAGAAAACCTTGAAAGGTGAAATAATTGAAAATTATAAAATATAGTATCAATTACTTTAATCCAATTGATTTTTTTTTTAACGTTGATGTTCCAGGCAATCTAATTTTCAGTGAATGTATAGGATAGGCAAATATAAGCTTTGGCTACAGCCTATTCCCTTTTCGGTCATTCTTTTTTCTTTTCTTTTTGTGTAAATGTGTATGATTGTTAAATATGTATAATCTGAACTGTTAAACAGGTCACACAAAATGGTTGATGGTTGATTATATGACCGAAATAAACTTATTTAATTATATCTGATTTTCTTCTTTGTTGACGTGTTTGTTTCACTACTTTCCATTCAAGATAGGTAAGCTGTTGGCATGGCTTCTCATTTCCTGCTGTGTTTTGCTCCGTGTAGTTCTGCATTTTGGAACCAGTCTATTACTTTATTTGACACACTTAAATAATCGACATTTGGACGTTTGTCCGTGGATTTAAAATGGTCCACGTCTATTAATCGCGACACATCTGAGAATTGGCTATTTCCTCACCCCCACTTGATATCACAGACATCAAGGAACGAGATACATTTTGAGTTTGTGTCATCTCAGCTACAAAGGAATTAAAGGTTGCACTCACAAAGACTTGATGCCGTCAAAGTCATCAACTTGGACTACAGCAACAAGGGCTGCAACTATTACTTTGATAAATTGTTTATTTTGATTAGAAAAAAGCTTTGATTCATATTCTGTTGCTTTGATTAACCGTTACGAGTAACCCGGTGGTAGAGGGGTTAGTGCGTCTGCCTCACAATACAAAGGTCCTGGGTTTGATCCTGCGCTCGGGATCTTTCTGTGTGGAGTTTGCATGTTCTCCCCGTGACTGCGTGGGTTCCCTCCGGGTACTCCGGCTTCCTCCTATCTCCAAAGACATGCACCTGGGGATAGGTTGATTGGCAACACTAAAATGGCCCTAGTGTGTGAATGTTGTCTGTCTATCTGTGTTGGCCCTGTGATGAGGTGGCGACTTGTCCAGGGTGTACCCCGCCTTCCGCCCGAATGCGGCTGAGAAAGGCTCCAGCACCTAGAAAATGGATGGATGGATGGAATAACTACAAACATTTATAAAATTCGGACCTCATGGGGTGCCCAGGACACCGTTCTGCTACAGCGTGCTTTTTAACATCCTCCATATCTTTACTGGACCAATTTGAGAGCTAGTGCCACTTGGCACATCTGTATGTCATCATAACAGCTGCTTTTAGTAATAAGCTTTAATGCAAAAACATGACATTTATTAAGAAGCACAATGTGGAGCAGCATAGTTGACACACTGACAATCCCTCTGCTGCTACTAATATAAAAAGCAATAGGAGCAATAACATTGACACATTCAAAATAGGGTTGCGGGGTATAGAATATATAAATCATATACATTTGGCCGACGATAGAGCTTTTAATACTATCATTACATCGTGACAATGCATAACGACTCATTCTAGCTGTGTACCGCAAATTTGACAACGACAAGCGAACAAACCCGTCCTCAACGCAGTGTAGCATTCTTGCTCACGGCTAATGTCCCTCCACAGTGCAAAGTCACTTCTAAGTCAACATTTCCCGCCTGCAAGGCAGCAAATAAACTAAGTTTCTTACAAGTCTCATCCCTGAGGACGAGGAATGGCTAAACATGCTACACTACACACTGTAGGAGGATGTGCTAACCCCAAGCTAGACCTCTTGAATGTAAATGAACAAAGGTGGGGGGATGGATACAAATATCGACACTTAACGATACCAGGTAGTATAGTACAAAGTCGAGGCCACAGTGGTTAGATCCATATCCAAATCAGTGATTCTCAAACTATGGTACGCAGGCTCAATCTAGTGGTACGCCAAAGAATCACTTGATTAAAGTATAGTTTTAATTTCCTATATTCAAACACAGTGTTACTGTTCAAACTGTGTGTAATGTTACATTGGCCGAAAATATTGAGTATACTTGGGTTTTTTTAGTATTTAGGCCTACTACGCTACTGGAATTTAATGTTGGTCATTATGGTGGTACTTGGAGAGCCAAGTGTTTTCTGAGGTGGTACTTGGTGAAAAATGTTTGAGAACCACTCATTTAAATCACAGCCAATAGTAGGAAATAATAACCAAAAATAATTGACATATTAACGCTGCCATCATGTGATTTTGTCTGATTATAATTGTGATCAAAAATGGAATCATTCAACGCTCTATTGTATCAGTATTGGTATGACCTGCACTGCCCCTGTAACTACTTGGTGTTGGATCGATACACACATTTGTTGCATTGCCCACAACTAATGTAAAGTAGCCGGACAACAGAAGAATAAGTGCTCACACATTTTAGCAGAAGTGCAGATAGAAACATGTTTCAACAGAAAATAACCAGATATGACTATAAGACTTTTACTGGTGGAATATGCTTTCCTGGCAAAATATGTACTGTACCTTGGGCAAAAGTTTCATTTTATCTTTTTATTTAATTTTATTTAGAACATTTGGCTCAAATTCAGATTTTATTCAAACAAGCATTTCAGTTTAAATTATTAATTTATTTCTAAAATAAACATTTGTTGAGTGTCAAGTGCATTGCTAATGTTTGCTGATTGTATAGAGCCTGGTCTGACTGTATAGGCCCGGAGCTGGAATAGCTTTCCGTGTTGCTCCATAACAAGCATGTGATGTGCATGTGCAACAGGAAGTGGCGGAAAGTTGTTGGTTTCTCGTTGAGCACCCTTGCATAGCGGAAAGAGTTCCTGTGCATGCTCAAACTTGATCGTCTGTCTGAGGTCACTGTCTTTTTTACCCATCTTACCATCTGTAACACCACAAGGAGCGCTTGTTTGCCAATGATAGCTACTTTTGGGGACTAAAATGTACATTCACAGTCAAAATGCTTAAATAACTACAGTTTGGACAATTTTTACATTGCTACGTTTTTTCCAGGTTACTTTTTTATTGTTTCTTTTGGTCATTAAGTGACTATTTTACGGGTAGACCTACCTTCCTTGTTGCAATAGTTTTTAATCTGTGGAGCTGGAACTCGCTATGTAAACACATTCCTTATGAAGGTGGAGACTTTCCCTGGAGGAACTCCACTCATAATGTCGCTTTCTGGACATTTGCACTCTGCAGGAAGTAGCACCGCTGGGCCGACATGTACTCTTTGTAAAGCAGTTAGATAAGCATGAACGTAAGCATCCTAGGAGTTGTTCCAAATATTGCCAGTAATCAAACTGATTTGGACTAGTCCAGGGTCAGCGAAGAGATATTTGCAGCAAATATGAGCCTGAATAAAATGTTACTAAGTGATTGTAGAACATTATGTTTTGTTTATTTTATTACGCTCTTTTTGTTTTAAATTTTTTTATTTTATTGAGCATCTCTGTGAAACGAATTATGTGGGAGCTGCACCTTTTTAATTTGGATATGCACTTTAAAAAATATATTGCCTGCCATTTATAATCCCTATGTAAGACAAGAACACATATGTTTTCCTTTTTAATGCATTCTAAGTTGTAAAATATGGCAAGATCAAGGTGGCTAACAGTGCAGCTAATGGGAGTAGACTATTCCACCCCTAAAACTCTCTAAAAAAAACCCCAAAAAAACCGCAATCAATATTTAATTTACTTGTCATAACCTGAATATTAACCAAGTATCAGCAATATTGTTATTATAAGTGCTAACGCTGACAAATTATTTTTAGTGGAGCATTGATCACACAGAGCTAACTAGCTTATGCTCCTACAGTATATTGACATATTGAGCTTCTGCTGCTGGTGCATTGCTTCTGAGCTGGTGAAAGTTAATTCTAGATTATAAATAAATATTTGAACAATAACTGCTTTTAATGACGATCGAAAAAATCATTTTGTAGGAATACAGAATGAGTGCAAGTGCTGTTGGAGCACTTGCATTCAGAGGAGAGGAGCTACACTTCCATGTTTAGATACCAGTTTCACGCATTAATAACACAAAATGTGTTGCAAGATGCAGCTAATGAGACTCACTATTGTAGCCTTCAAAACCCTCTAAAACAACTTCAAAACCCTCGATCAACATTTTATATACATTCTGCAAGTAATGTAGTAACAGACATGTTCATAACAATATGTAATATGCTAAAAAATTACCGTATTTTGGTCATTTTAAGCAATACCAGAACTTCTCTCCTAAGCACATTTATTTCCATTTCCATAGCAGAGCATTTCCCACTTCTGGCAATAAATGTGTGTTCCTACTTCCGGAAACAAACGCGAGTGTGTTTTCTAATCATGGCAGACTTGGTAACACACAACAAAGACGACTATTTTTGGACAAGTGAGGGTTCACAACTTTATCTTTTTGAAGCTGAATATACGGAGGATGAACTGCTGGTTATAGAAGTGAGCACGAAGAAAGGCTGAAACGTTGGAGCAGATGGAAGCCAAGAGAGTGAGGTCGGCGTGACTTGGACAGGGTGTAAATGTGGAATTTTGAGCCAAGCTATGCCGAAATATATAGTGTGCTTACCCAAATCAACTAGAAATGTCCCCGGCCAGCTTGGCCAAACGGACAACTGTCCAACTTGTCATGGCTTTGACCTAGTATTTCCATAAAGTACACTTTACCTTTTTCATTTCTGATCACTATTTTCCCGCTTGTGGCTCATCAGTAAATAGTGAAAGCAGCCACATTTTCCTACGCTACGCAACGGCCCGAGGGTCAAAAAGGAGTCAGGATGCATGCGCGTAAAACAAAATTTGTGACGTTAAAGGAACTTATAGTTAACTATTATTATTGCTTTGACAGACATCATTTAATTATTTTTTGCCCTCAAAATCCTCCTGTGTCCAGGGAATTATTCCCTGCGTTTGTAAACGTTAACAAAAAAAAAGATATTGAGGAAAACTTTTTTTTTAGCTAATCACTCTAGTATTGATCATATACTGATACTACCCTTGGTATCGACTAGAGATGGGGGAAGTAATTGATTTTAGATGCATCGCAATTCGGACATGAACGATTATTATGTCGATTAGTAAACGTCAATAATTGATAATTGATTTATTTGTTTACTGCAGCGAGCCACCTCACCGAGAGATCTGACCAGTTCCTTAGTTATAGGGTACCTATTTCCATTAATTTAATGAATGTAATGGGAATTAATAACAGTTTCTTATTACAAAAGCACTGTTTTTAAAAGTTGCAAGTAATAAATGCTTATCTAGTGAAACGAAAAGAAATGTAAACTTTATTAAAGATGTATCAATAATCGATTTTACTTGAATCTCCTGAATCGTAATCGAATCGTGAGGTGCCCAACGATTCCCACCTCTAGTATTGACAACCAATTTATGGATCAATCTGCCCTTCTCTTACCAGTTACACACCAACGGTTGTTATATTATCGTCTCTTAAGACTCTTATGTATTTACTTGTTAATTTCCTGTTAATATCTGCTAGTAGTGTAAAACATTTTTTTTGAATGAATCGTGATTCTTATTTGTAGGGATTCTTAATCAATTTAAAAAAATTAAAATCGATTTAAAAAAATATACTTATATTTTATATTTGTGTTAATTTTTCAAATCTGTTTCGTCCAGCCACTTTGTTTGCGTAGAAATATATTAAAAACAAAGTAATTTTGAAATATATCAGTGCTGTTTATCTATTTCATGGAGGAATGTAGTTAATCATAGAACAGTGTTGTTAAAGTATTGATTTTGAATCGAGTATTGTTTTGATTTGACAATCGATTCTGAATCGAATTGTTACCCCCAAGAATCGAATCCAATCATGTTGTGCCCCAAGATTCACAGCGCTAATATCAGCTTACTTTCTGCGAAACGTATTTCCATCTACACTTCTTAAACTTTACGAGGCACTTATTTCCTGTTGTTTAAAGCTAGCTCAGCCTGCTCTTGGCTTGCTCTCGTGTGCAACATGTTCAGCCTAATTTTACAGTGATCATGATACTTGATATGATACTTAAGATACTAAGAAATGCAGTTTATTTGCATGCAAATGCATATGGAGACACATAATAAAGACGGTTGTCAGCCACGGGACTAAAAATAAAATACAGTCTCTGGCAGAGGCAATCTACGTTTGTGATCCGCGTTAAAAGGGTATAAATCGGCATTAGCGATCACATATATTTTTTCGCAAAAATCGGCTGATAATGATCGGGATCGGCACATCTAACATTAACTATAATTCTAATCACTGGAAATTGTCATACTGTTTCATCCCGACTCAAAGCCTACCATTGTCCATATTAGATACATTTTAGCAAACCACTGTTGAGTAGTATAGTCTAACAGTAGCAGAAGCACATATTGCACTATAAAATAATGATGACTTAGTCACTACTGCACAATAGACCATTGAATACAACTCATTTGCATATTGCCATCGCTCCAGGGTGAGGAAAAACTGGCCGAGTCACAAAAGAGAGGTTCTGCACCATCTCTCACGTCGCTGTTCACTTTCCTTGAACAAAAAAAACTACTTATTACACAATCTTTAGCTATACTGCTTCCATTGTGTGTCCACATGACATAAAACAATGCACTTGTTATGCAAGGTTTGCTAGTTCCCCTTTTAAAGGGAAACTGCACTTTTTTGGGGGAATTTTGCCTATTATTCACAATCCTTATGTAAGCACGCATTTTTTTTTTTGCTCTCCAACTAGTACCGTATTTTTCGGACTATAACTCGCAGTTTGTTTGGCCGGGGGTGCGACTTATACTCAGGAGCGAATTATGTGTGAAATTATTAACACATTACCGTAAAATATCAAATAATATTATTTAGCTCATTCACGTAAGAGACTAGACCAGGGGTCGGCAACCCAAAATGTTGAAAGAGCCATATTGGACCAAAAATACAAAAACAAATCTGTCTGGAGCCGCAAAAAGTTAAAAGCCATATTACATAGAGATAGTGTGTCATGACATATAAATTGAATTAAGATGACTTAAAGGAAACTAAATGAGCTCAAATATAGCTACAAATGAGGCATAATGATGCAATATGTACATATCGCTAGCCTAAATAGCATGTTAGCATCGATTAGCTTGCAGTCATGCAGTGACCAAATATGTCTGATTAGCACTCCACACAAGTCAATAACATCAACAAAACTGACCTTTGTGCATTCACGCACAACGTTAAAAGTTTGGTGGACAAAATGAGACAGAAAAAAAAGTGGCGTAAAACACGTCCTAGAGAGTCGGAGAAAGTTATACATGTAAACAAAACTACGGTGAGTTCAAGGACCGCCAAAATTAGTAGGACAAAACGGTGCTCGCCAAATACTCGAATCAGTGAAGCATGTTTAATATAAACAGTGTGCTTTATAACAATTAGGGAGGTTTGTGTCATGTTTGTCCTCCTACAGAAACCATATTAAAACAAAAAATATACTTTTTTCCCCTCATCTTTTTCAATTTTTCATACATTTATGAAAAAGCTCCAGAGAGCCACTAGGGCGGCGCTAAAGAGCCGCATGCGGCTCTAGAGCCTCGTGTTGCCGACCCCTGGACTAGACGGATAAGATTTCATGGGATTTAGCGATTAAGAGTGACAGATTGTTTGGTAAACGTATAGCATGTTCTATATGTTATAGTTATTTGAATGACTCTTACCATAATATGTTACGTTAACATACCAGGCACGTTCTCAGTTGGTTATTTATGCCTCATATAACGTACACTTATTCAGCCTGTTGTAAACTATTCTTTATTTATTTTAAATTGCCTTTCAAATGTCTATTCTTGGTGTTGGGTTTTATCAAATAAATTTACCCCAAAAATGCGACTTATACTCCAGTGCGACTTATATATGTTTTTTTCCTTCTTTATTATGCATTTTCGGCAGGTGCGACTTATACTCCGAAAAATACGGTAAATAAACACTAGTAAAAGTCAGCTAACAATGGAGCCAATGAGAGTCGCTCTATTACGTCTATAAAGTGCTCTAAAAACATCCATAAGCCTCCATCACTGTTTTATATACATACTATGAGTATGTAGTAACAGGCACATTCATAATAACATGTAATATTTGCATATTTTTGCTCATTTCAAACATACGTCACTTTTTCCTTCAACAACTCCTACTCATGCAGACTTCATGAGAGCCAACAACTATAACTTTAGGACAAATGACGATTCAGAGATTTCAGAACCTTTATATTTTTGATCCTCAATATAAGGACAATGATACACGTTTTAGATGCTTGTTGCAAAACAGATCCAGCTGTAGTTAAACACTTAGCATCATGTAGCAGTATTGCTAAGGGCTAAACAAGAAATACAAAGTACAGACATCATAAAACAATCACTTACTTTACAATGTTTGCTCTCACTAGGATGCTGACTGATGGGATGTTCATATCTTCCCATTTAGATTCAGAATCAATCATAATCCTCATGAAGGTTTAAAAACAAAGGCGGCAATTAACAAGGGGTTTTGTTGTCTTTCGCCGGGCCTATGTTTACCAACTTCCCGCTTTATTGCCGCAGCCATCTACTATCCAGGTGAGAAGCATTATGCATAATCTAGAATTAACTTTCACCAACTCAGTGGCGATGCTGTAGCTCACCGGCTCAATATGTCAATATAGCAGCATAAGCTACGCTGCTAAAAATAGTTTGTCTATGTTAGCGAACATATTAACAATATTGCTAATACTTAGTCTATATTCAGGTCACAAGATGTAATATTGTTGGCGTTTTTTTGGGGGGGTAGACTACTACCGTTAGCTGCATTGTCAGCCACCTCATACTGTATGTGCTGTATTTTACGACTTATAATGCAAAACAAAAACATATATGTGCTTGTCTTCCATAGGGATTGTGAAATATAGGCAGAATTTTAGAAAATGTGCAGTTACCCTTTAAGTGTTTTTTTTTTCCATATAAAAAATAGGTCAGAACTCGGTAGAAATATATTTACCAACAGCTGTCATTTGTGACGAAAGTGTTAAAAGCTAATTGGTCTCTCAGTGTTGCAAATATTGCCCAGTCGTGTTAACAATTTACATGTCAACCGTCACATCAGTCATGTTGATAAAAGGTAAAGATGAGAGCAACTTGTGTGATATAATTGCGGTGAATAATTCATCACATTCGCTTCTAGTTTTTCACCGTCGTACAGTCTGACTCTGCTATGTATAACGTACGCTTGTGGTGAGTCGGTGTGGATTTCATTCCTTTGAGAGTTGACCAGATTACCTTTACACAATGAATTACCCCCTTGTGTATGCAAACATGTGTTTCGGCACGTATTTGGCAGCAATGTATGTGCATTTTTGTTGACATACTGTATACAGTAAATGGCTTTAATCTGATGCAGGCCAATGTTTGACCTGGGGTGACATCTTTGGGACCGGAACAGGTGTTGGGGTGCACACATGCACACGTGCAGCGCAGCCAAGTCATAGAATGACTAATGCACTTGCTTTTCATTAATTATATGTGATAAGAGAACTGAATAGAAAGACAAATTACAAATTAAAAACCCACGGTATGCTTGCGAACACAAGTACATTTGCGCTCATAGTATATTGCATACCATCACTCCAGAAGTGCACAATACAAACATCGAAGGAGAATTAAAAATGTGTGACAATGACATACATTTTGCAGAAAAGATTTAAGTAAATGTTGACAGTGGAATAGTAAATAATCGCTAGTAATTGAGATGCCCATAAAGATGTACATTTTTTACATCATATAGATAAATATAAATATAAATATAATAACGATGTATATATCATTATATTATTTGGTATGTGAATTCAGGCCTCAAATTTTAACTTTTTAAGGTCAAGGCAAGTGTTGCCTTAAAGGAGGGCTCATATTTTAGGGCACCAAGGCAAACATTATTTTCTTTCGAGGCAGGATATATATATATATATATATATATATATATATATATATATATATATATATATATATATATATATATAAATAGATTAAAAAAATAGTGTTCATGTATGAGATCTAGGGCTGCCAATTATGGCCAAAGTAATAATTAAGATTATTGTTATCAATATTGAAATCATGATTACTGATTGTTAGGTAAAGCAGTGTTGGGGTGTGAACGTAATACCATCATGTCATTTGTAATGTCTAATGAAAAGACTATAGATAAACATTATCCATATATTTATAGACAAATACTAGTTTTTTTATTCTTTAATAACATCAACTTGTCAGTTTTTTGTCATTACATGATGCCTTTATCTCTTATTTTTACATTTTTATAGAGTTTTTATTTTTTCTAAGTGATGTACATTTATATGTAGATGTAGATGCTAGATGGGGACAGATCCATTAAGAGTTTGAGTAGAAATATGTCTTATAGGAATTAACTATACACAATAAAACATTAGCAAAATGATGTGTCACATGAATGATTTTTGAAGTAACCCCTTAGTGACCTGAAAAAACCCACAATTAATGTAAAAAAAAAACCTTGTGTTTACTTTTTGATATCAAAATAAACCACAGAGCAGTTTGGCTAATGAAGATGAAGTCTAATAAACAAGCTTTGTTCTTGTCCAACGCCTCCCTAGTGTTCCAGTACAACAGTTTGGTCAACAGCAAAAAAAACGGACTTATACCTCTCACCTTGAATAAACAATCTTCACAGCTTGCGTTCAATTTGGTGAGATGACAAAACATTATAGCCAGTATTGATGTTATTTGAACACTGATACAGTTTGCAGTTAAATAAAGGAGGAGTGAAAATCCCAGTAAACAAAGTAAAGACTTTATAAATAAGTTGTGACAACGTTCACGACACATCGCCTGCTGCAAAACATCAAATAGTTTTCTTCTTCGCTGTATACTTTAAGTGTGGGGACAAGTGCGTCTGTCTCCAATATTGTCCACACCTGTCTCCATCTAAACACAGCAGTACACTCTTAAACGCACGCCGGGAAGTGAGGGAAAATTATATTAAACCAAGCGCTTGGCTCCGTTTACTCTGAGGGGAAATTTCCGCAGCAAAGTCCGTGTCGTTGGTCCGCCATGATTATCAAGCCAAATGACGCTAGTGCGCGTGCGCCTGACTTCCTGTTGCCAAAAATGCATTAATAAAATAAAATTTTCGGTAATTAAAAAATTAAACTTTATTACTAACTATCGGAAATTATCATTATGCTGTTACATCCCTCGTCCATTAACAAGTAAAAAGTCAAGGGCGGTCACGGCATGTTCTTGCCGCAAATGTTGGTCAATTTTTTGGGCATTACGGCGAAAGACGAGGGCGGTCGCAGCATTTGCCGCAGTTGTCGTTGTAAAATTCGAGCCCTGTAAATTATAATAGAAACATTTCAAAACAGGTTACAAAAGCTCCTAATCTGACTGCTGACAAATGCAGTAACATACATTTCTAGTTGTATTATTTTCTCAAAACTATTATTAATCTACTTGATAATACACTGTTAATATCTGGTTACTTTCTGTTGTAACATGGTTTTATCTACACTTCTGTTAAAATGTAATAAGCACGTATTCTTCTGTTGTTGGGATAGTTCACATTAGTTTTGGGCGATACTACAACTTTGGGTTTCAATCCAATGCCATGTAGTTACAGGGGCAGTATTGGTCATATTATTGCTGATACTGTTACTCACAATTTTCAAGATCATTGAATGATTCTATTTTTGATCACAATTCTAGTCCGACAAAAACACAGGATGATGATGGTAGCAATATCAATTGAATATTAAAATGATTTCCTACTATTTGCTCTGATTTAAATAATTTGATTTTTGCCATTAAAGCTATCTGGTTTCTAGGGATTTATTTCCTGAGTTTAAAAAGTAAATAAAAAAACGACAAAATATATATATTTTGTTATAAAAAATATCCATCTAATAACTGTGGTATCGACTAAAATAATGATTTTGTGCTTTGTATCGTCACTGTGGAAACTTTTATAGATCTGCCCACTTTTGTTTACATTCAAGAGCTCTAGCTTGGAGTTAACAGTCGGCATATCCTCTTACGGTGTGTAGAGTGGCATGTTTAGCTATTCCTCGTCCTCCAGGGATGATACTTATAAAAAACAAAGTTTATTTGCTGCCTTGAAGGTGATGATTTCTAACTTAAAAGTGGCATTGCACTCTGAGGGAACATTAGCCGGTAGTGAGAATGCTACATTGCCTGGAGAAAGCGTTTGTTTGCTTGTTGCTTTCAAATATGGAAATGTGTCATCAACATGCATTATTACGATACATCGATAGCATTAAACGTTTTATCGTCGCCAAAATAAATATAATTTATATCGTATAACGCGCAACTCTAGCATGGATTATGGTGCTGCAAATACCCCCCAAACTCTCCTTCTGGCTTGATGTTGGCGTTGACACTCTGATTTCGGATAAACGTATGCAGCAAAAGGGACTGTTGTAATTACTGGATTAGATTCAGCTCCAATAAATAACAATAACACGCCATTGTGCGCTCACGGCGAAGGAAGCAAACTAGCTAATCGGGGAAAAGGCTGCGGAATCCGAGCATATTGGACAAGAAGAGAATTATTCAGATTTACCCAGTATTCAACTTGATTCTAAATGATTCAATAATCGAGTTTGCAATAACCGAGGGTTATGAGGGTTTTTGTTTGGTTAAAGAACAATTATAAATAGACAATAAAAATTTAAAATTTGTAATGAGTGACCTAGTTAAGCCAAAATATGTTGCAGGTACACGAACAGGCTGGAGCTCATGGTCTGTTGCATCACGTCTCATATGAGAGGCACTGCTGACCACTTCTTCTTTGGTGGTTATCTGACCTCTCTTCTATTTCTAATACAAACAACGTACCTTTCAATTTCATTGTCTGTGATTTCACTTGAGAAACAACATCAAATGTATCCGGTTGTAACATCAAACACGTTCACTTGCATTTTATAGCCAGTTCTTGACTATGATCATCACTACACTAAAGCAATGGTTCTCAAAACGTTTTTCATCAAGTACACATCCATCCATTTTCTACCGCTTTGCTCTCCGACTACCACCATAATGACCAAGATTAAAATACTGTAGCGTCGCACGACTAAGTATTCATTAAAAACAAGGCAGCGGTTTTATTTAACAAGTATATTTAATATTGTTGGCTGCTGTAACATTACATGCAGAATAAACAGTAACACTGTGTTTGAATGTAGGAAAATGAAACACTGTACTTTCGTCAAGTGATTCTTTGGCCTACCACTAGATGGAGCCCGTGTACATCTAATGGTGCACGTACCACAGTTTGAGAATCACTGCGCTAGAGCATACTTTTTTTTGTAAAAAGTACGCTTTGACCCCTAACTGGAAGGAGTGTATCTTACTGAATTAGCGAGTATGTCTCTTACACACATGCTACGAGCTATGTTGTTAAGTTTTAGCTAGCGCAGGTAGTAACCTATCTTCAGCTGCTAGCTACCAATGATACCGTGCTTTAAGCTTTACCATTGAATAAACGATTCCTTGTGGTAAAGAAAAATCCTTGATTATCTTTTGTAATGGAGGTACTCTGGAAATTGTTTCACCCTTCCTGTCTATATTCACGGAGACCAATTTACACCAACAGTACAGTGTCTACATCATTGTAATCAAACAATTAGGAAATCTCTTAGCTCTTTATTAGAGGTTTTATAGCCTCTTTGAGAATTTTGGGATCCATGTCAAAGACCACAAGATAAAATTGATCCCTGTATTTGTTGTTTTTCCTTTCACAGACGGGGTTTAAATCCACCCAACAGAGTCAAGTCCATCTCCATGACAACCTTCACACAACAGGAAATAGAGTTTCTTCAGAGACACGGTAATGAGGTAGGTACAGGTACTGATTGTAAATAAAAGTTGTCAGCTTTCCACTTTATGTGTTAGTTTTTTCAATTGGCATGGCCCTTAAATGAGCACTTAAATACAAATATTGTTATCTGATAATTATTACTTTGATAGAAAACCAGCTAGTATCTACTAAAAAATTGCTGTGTGTACATCCTGTCTGATTTGCACTGGACAAAAACAACGGAGATTTTAGTTATATGTTGTTAAGTGTTGTATGTGCATACAAATGTTTTTAATTAGTTTTTCCTCTAAGGTTATAATTGTCCTCTTTCGTTGAGAAGAGTTGTTGTACATTCTTAGGTAGCAGGTTATAGTTTGCTTTGTGCATAATTTTAGCTGTTTGAAAATCAACCAAATAGTTACATTTCAATATTTCTGATTCAATAAATAAAGGGTTTGTATGTTCTCTATATCAACAATATGTATCAGTCTAACTAATCTTTTTTGTAACACGGTTAGTGAACAAAGTGCACATTTGTAGTTGTTTCCCCATATTTCTGCACAATAACTCAGATGCGGTAACACTAGCGAGCAGTAGAGAATATGGAGAGATTTTTAGTCCAGAACATATTTTGCTTCGTTCATTATTAAAATATTTCTTGCCACCTTATGTTACATATTTTTTTAAATGAGATTTCCAGTTAATTTTATCATCTATTATTACACCCAAAAATCTGGTTTCTTTTACCCTTTCAATGTCTACTCCATCTATTTGTGTTTGTCTTTTCTACTGTTACCAAATAGCATTATTTTAGATTTACTGAGATTCAAAGATAGTCTGTTTTTGTCAAACCATCTTTTCAATTGATTAATTTTTTCTGTTATTTGTATTAGCTTCTCTGTGTTCTCTTCTGAACAAAAAGCAGTTGTGTCGTCTGCAAACAATACTAACTTTAGGTCCTTTGTAACTTTACAAATGTTGTTTATACAAAGATTAAACAATTGTGGTCCTGGTATTGATCCCTGGGGTACACCACAAGATATATCTAGCTGTGTTGACATTTTTCACCTAACTTCATGTATTGCTTCTATATTTGGTTAGTGCTTATTTTCATAATCAGCCTTGCCTAAACCAAAGGTTTATGTGCTAAATACTTAAAAACACATGGTTTCCTATCATTTGACAAAGTTGTTAAACTGTAAGTAGGTTAGATGTAATTTTTGAATATGATTATGATCAAGAGTAAGATTAATAATTCAGTGGTAATATTTGAGTGGGTCCCGGCCCCCTCTGTAGTGGAAAAGTTGGGCTCCAAGGTCAAGAAGGTTAAGAACCCCTGCTTTAAAAAATGTTCGAGGTGTTCTAGTGAGTTTCGTATGGTATTGCATATTGAATAGTGAGTTGCCCTGTGATTGCGAGCTCTAATAACCTCAGAATTAAATCCAACGGCAGTAATACAGTTAGGCTGTAGAAAAGGGCTAACACATTGACTTGTACAGTATAAATTCCTGAAATTTGTCTCACAATAAGTTAATATACCCATTTCTAATCAGCGTTCCTTACCACATTCATACATTGGCAGCAGAATGTAATATAAGTACATTTCTGTAGCCATGGCAACATGTCATTGCAATGATATAGTTTGGGGTTGGGCCATTTCCATATTATAAATAAAAAAGTTTATTTTTATTTATACAATTCCTAATAACAAACAATCATATGGAAAGTTAAGTGAAGATCCCAATCACTAACTGTTGATTTATCTGCAAACCTGTTGCCTCGGTGTGTTTGAAGAGTTTTCAGCGCCAGGGCGGACTGTCATTGCCTGCTTTTGTATATTGGAACACTCTTATTTCTATTTGTTAAACAAATTAAGAAGTTGAGCTTAGACTCTGCCTGTCTATACATTCAGTTTTTCACTGCTTATCTCAAATAGCCATCGTCTTGGAGTAAGCGTCTTAGTGCATAGACATTATTTTGACAGTGTCTGGTAGAGGTGGGTATCATTGGGCACCTCACGATTCGATTACGATTACGATTCAGGAGCTACGATTCGATTAAAAATCGATTATTGATGCATCTTTAATTTATATACATTATATTAATGCAGTTTTACATTTCTTTGCGTTTCACTAAATAAACGTCTATCACTTGCATCTTAAAAAACAAAGAAACAATTAATTTAGAATAAGAAACAGTTAAATTAATTGCCACGTTTAGTAAATAATGAAAATGTGTGCAAAACTGGACCATAAGTGCCCGATAGTAAAGGAACTGGTCAGATCTCTCGGTGAGGTGGTTCGCTGCAGTCAGCCACATTTTAGAACTGCCTGCATTACTTTATTTACAATAAATAAATCGATTCATTGTTGATGTTTACTAAACGATTCTATAATTGCTCATGTCCGAATTGCGATACATCTAAAAATCGGTTATTTCCCCCACCTCTAGTGCCTGGTAATAATGTCTTAGCTTCACCCCAAACAACTGTACTAGGCAGGGAGACTAAATTGCATCATTATTGACTAATAATTTCCAGTAAAAATGAGTACAACATTGCATTACCACTTTAAAGGTAGTCTATTTTAAAGCGACAGCAAAATTGCAGACTCAAGGTTGGAGCAGGGTCATCAATCCTCCAGAGCAGTTTTATAAATACTTTAGCCTTCAAGTGGCCTTCTGTCTGTCCATAGAGACATTTGACATAGATGAAAATAATGCAGACTAGTGTCCATGTGAGCGCACCAACACCATACGAAATATAAATGCTTAGTTTTGCCCCTAAGGGTCAGGGCGTACGCACTTCAAACCTATAAATCTGACTTTACAGGACTAGCTAAATTACTACTGGAATGCTGTTCAATTTAGTCAAACATTATTTTTCCAAAGTAAAATGTGCAGTGTTGATTAGAGTTGGAGAAATATAATGTAATGATATACTGCTAATAAATACAGCGCAGCCAACCGCAGGGAAGACATTAGTGGAATTAAAATGTCTTTGCAACCTAAGTACTAAAGATCGACCGATATGTTTTCTTCAGAGCCGATATCGATTATTAGTAGTGAAGTAGGCCAACATCCGATATTTTGTGCCGATATTTATTATTGTAAAAGTGACATATTGGCTTCAGAATTAAGAATTATACATTTATAAACTCTAACACAAGTATGTTTTTTTGAGAAAACAAACAAAAAACAAAGTGCAGAGAGTTCCTTGGCACAGCAGCACCTCTTGCCACACAGACAGGCTGAAATATGCATCCCTTAATAACAACTGTGATTGATAAAACGTTTCCAAATTCACAAGTGTTGATATTGACAGACTGTTAGCAGGCTGATCATCTAGCAATATTACAGTGGGTTACAAAATGGTAAAAAAATACAAAACATAATGTACAGATCATTAAATGCATTATTTAGGTACAACTATCATACTGTAGGTTACATTATTAACATGGGGACGGCGTGGCGCGGTTGGGAGAGTGGCCTTGAGGGTTCCTGGTTCGATCCCCACCTTCTACCAACCTCATCACGTCCGTTGTGTCCTTGAGCAAGACACTTCACCCTTGCTCCTAATGCGTCGTGGTTAGGGCCTTGCATGGCAGCTCCCGCCATCAGTGTGTGAATGTGTGTGTGAATGTGTGAATGTGGAAATAGTGTCAAAGCGCTTTGAGTACCTTGAAGGTAGAAAAGCGCTATACAAGTATAACCCATTTAACATCTTTATCAAGGCATGATCGTAACAATACACATTTTGTATTATGCATTATTCGGCAGACCACACATACATACTTAGGCAGCATATTCAAAATGTTTCTGCAGCTTCTTGTGTGGCACAAACTATTCTCTATCCTCTTTGCGTGTTTCTGCAATAAAACTAGACTAAATTTAGTTTTGAGTTTTTTCATCTTTCTCTCAATCACACAAACATGATTTTACTCTAACTAACTGTTTCCACTTCGATATTTTCAGCAGTTTTGTTTCAAGTGATTCACAGACACGTAGTGAGGTACTACAAGCTAACAGCTGCCGCTTATGTTTAGGAAGTTTTTACGGTATTCTGCTCATAGTAATGTTATAAGTGGTTGTGGCATGTAGAGGACTGGGATGTTTATTACCGTATTTTTCGGAGTATAAGTCCCTCCGGAGTATAAGTCGCATAATAAAGAAGGAAAAAAACATATATAAGTCGCACTGGAATATAAGTCGCATTTTTTGGGGAAATTTATTTGATAAAACCCAACACCAAGAATAGACATTTGAAAGGCAATTTAAAATAAATAAAGAATAGTGGACAACAGGCTGAATAAGTGTACGTTATATGACGCATAAATAACCAACTGAGAACGTGCCTGGTATGTTAACGTAACAAATTATGGTAAGAGTCATTCAAATAACCATAACATATAGAACATGCTACACGTTTACCAAACAATCTGTCACTCCTAATCGCTAAATCCAATGAAATCTTATACGTCTAGTCTCTTACGTGAATGAGCTAAATAATATTATTGGATATTTTACGGTAATGTGTTAACAATTTCACACATAAGTCGCTCCTGACTATAAGTCGCACCCCCGGCCAAACTATGAAAAAAACTGCGAGTTATAGTCCGAAAAATACGGTACAATTTTGGGAGAGTTTTCTGTGTTTACGCACCTTCGACCCATCCACCATAGTGACCCTACTCTTTCTCCGCTGTGTGTTTAAGGACCCTGCAAAAGACCTCGGATTAAAAAAATAATCATACATCAAAATATAATCTAAAATGATAGTAATGGTGATAGAAGGATTGCTATTCATTATCAATAAAAAGAAATAAAAAAACGGCCAATACATGTCAAAATGCCAAATATCGGGGCAGAGAATTGGTCAATCTCTACTAAGCACAGTAAAATATCTTTCTACAGTGGTATCAGGGGATACAAGTTTAATTAGTTCTCTGACGCAGCTTGTGCCTCAAAAATTGTATTGCCAAACAGCGTCGCCCATTGAAATGAAAATATTCAGTGTTGCAACTCTAAATACAAGAGGCCCTATCTGATGTTATTGTAGCATGTTTGGGTTTTCAAAATGATATATTATTTCTACAGTACATAATTTTTGTGTGCGACAAGACTTTCATTCAAGTACAATCTGACCTTTCTATCCTCAATGAAATGATAGACTACTTAATTTTTGCTTGTTAAGCATACTCTCGAGGCTTTTGCCTTTTTATAGAAGACATTTCTGATTTCAAATGATCAACTAAAAGCATACTTGCCAACCTTGAGACCTCCAATATCAGGAGGTGTGGGGGGGGGGGGGGGCGTGGTTGGGTGGGGGCGTGGTTAGGGGCGTGGTTAAGAGGAGAGTATATTTACAGCTAGAATTCACCAACTCAAGTATTTGATATATATATATATATATATATATATATATATATATATATATATATATATATATATATATATATATATATATATACATATATAAATAAATACTTGACTTTCAGTGAATTCTAGCTATATATATATATATATATATTTTTTTTTTTAAAAAAAAATTTTTTTTTATTTTTATTTTATTATTTTTTTATTTTATTTTTTTATTTTATTATATATATAAATAAAAGAAATACTTGAATTTTAGTGTTCATTTATTTACACATACACACACACACACACACACAACACTCATCTACTCATTGTTGTACTTGAAAGTACAATGCTTTGTTAAGGGTTGAATTGGCCATCCTCTTTCTATTCTCTGTCACTATTTTTCTAACCATGCTGAACACCCTCTCTGATGATGCATTGCTGTGTGGCACGCACAAAAGTGCTTTCATCAAATGCACGAGAGTGTGGAATCTTCCATCTCTCCCTAGCATGGCCCAAAACTTTGTCCAGTTTACATCTGCTGTGACAACTAGAAACACACGAGCCTCCACTAGGGGGCAGTGTAGCGTACCCAGATGTAAAACCTCTTTTGCACAATCAGCCTTTTCATATAAAGCCATAAAGGAATGGTATGACCTCACAACAAACTTGAAAAGTCTAACAGATTACTCTTCATTCACAATTGAAGTTAAAAAGTGGCTTTGGAGCAATCAAAGCTGCTCACACTGTCACTAAGATGGGCATTATGTTTGACACATCAACCTAATGTGTATTATATTTATCCATGAGAGCATTTTTACTGTAAATTGTGAGGTGTGTGTGTTAAAATCATGGTTGTTTTTACAAATGATGACAGATGTGAACAAAAGCATGTATTGTCTTTGTGTGATGATGTAAATGAGGTGTGGTTGTATTGTATATTAAGTATGTGTCCATGAAAGGGCATTTTATGACTTTTTTCTTAATACTTGTGTATGATTTTATTGTCATAATTTTATTGCATGATTTTTGTATCCCTTTAATTTAGGTAGCCAGGGACTGCAGATGGAAATTAGCTATTTAGCTATAATCTGGTACAGAACATATCTGTCTTTGAGCTTAATGTTTCTGTACATTGTCCCTTCAAATAAAGACTAAACTAAAACCGGTCAATCCTTGCTTCCTGGGGAAGATCTTCCCTGGCAAGCAATTGGTACTCCAGCACTTGTACCCGGAGGCTGGTCAGGTCCAATCGCAGCTGCGGCAGACTTTTTTTTTTGGGGCGCGGCCTCCAGCTCCGGCTGAATACCGTGAGTTTGTCGGGAGAAAATCTCTGTCGGGAGGTTGTCGGGAGAGGCGCTGAATATCGGGATTCTCCCGCTAAAAACGGGAGGGTTGGCAAGTATGACTAAAAGTCACGTTATTTGTTATTTCTACAACCTGGATAAGCGACAAGAACTTTGTCAGGGACCGTATATATACTCTATACAGTGTTACCTCGATTATTGCGGGGGTTATGTCCAATGTAGGGGTGCTATTTATTTTATGGTTTATGTAAATATTATATATGTATTTAACATCTTTATAAGCCCTCCAGACAGCTTTCATACGATACTAAAACACTTCCTATGGTCTTAAAACAGCCTCATAAAGTACAATTGTTTTGTTCTTGTGTGTCTTTCAGGTATGTAGACAGATCTGGCTTGGCCTTTATGATGGGAAAACCACCTCATTGGCGGATTTTAGAGAACCACAGAAAGCCAAAGAGTTTCTTCAAGAAAAATATGAGAAGAAGAGATGGTAAGGGAATTTAAAATGCCTTAAATGGAAACGCCTATCCTCACTTGACTTGTACTTGAATTAGTAAGAATAAAGAGGTTGCCCAAAGCTGCTGTGTTACCCTAATGCAGTGCTTCTCAAATATTTTCTGTTACGGCCCCCTTTGGAAGAAGAAAATATTTCACGCCCCTCCTTGGAAGAAGAAAATATTTTGCGCCCCACCCCCCACACTCTCCACCGTGACTAAAAATAATATACGGTAATTTGTTTTTAACATTGTTATAACAATACTTCTGCACAACATTTGGCGCTTATTAACATTAAAGGAAACAACACACCGGTCTTTTCTTGTCTCCCACTGTGGTTCCAGCTAAGCCAATTCTACATATGCTTCGTCAAATTCTGGTACAACAAAAAAAACATGTTCCCCGAGGTAGCACGCGCCCCCCCACTATTTGAGAAGGACTGCCCTAATGTTTGATTAAAAATAAAATGCACTTTTATAGTCGAATAACAAGTGATGCTTGTTAATAAAAAGTAAATAAATACATGACACCATCATAGCTAATAAATATTGATAAAACAAATGTTTATATTGTTCTGGTTGTTTGTTCATTGGTGGGTTTGCTGTGTGTATGGCTTTCTAGGTATGTACCTCCTGAACAGGCTAAGGTGGTGGCATCAGTGCATGCTTCTGTTTCTGGATCTTCAAACAGTAGCAACAGCAGTACTCCGGAGGTTAGACCTCTTAAGTCCCTCCTGGGGGACTCGGCCCCTACCCTGCACCTCAACAAGAACACCCCACCTAATCAGGTGAGTTTCATACAATCAGTACAATTAAGACTGAAATATTTTCTCAGGTCACATAGCTTGCATCGCCTCTGATGGCGTCTTGAATAACTCTTCAGCAAGGACTGGCGCATGACTTGCAATTCTCTTTTAAAAGGGAGACACCACACCTGTTGTCGTCTAGATATTTATTTGCCTTCTTGCAAAGAGTGAGCAATGACAACTGCAACATCTTTGTTGGCACAATAACTAATTCAAAAACATCAGTTTAATGGACGCTTTACTCATAATCTAGTGGAAAAGACATTCGAGAAGTTGATCTGTGCAACCCCTGAACGAGTCATGGCAAAAGACCAGTAAATTTGCAACAATATTCGGCATGAGATGAGCGAAAGCTGTGTAATTGAAAATAAACAAAACTGGTAAATAACTATTCTAACAACCTTCTGTTGTTAATGTTTTTTATGTTAATGCCTTATTAATGTTCAGAGCTCGCACGTTTGTGAACACACCGTGCTTGAAAGTTGATTGACAGGGAATGTGACACGCATTATTGTGGGTTTCCTGGAGGTCGTCTTCATTACTAAAAATCCTCTGCCGTTTTCAAGGAAGGTTTTTATTTTGTATTTTGTTTTGCAGTCAGTTTGAAGCCTCCCTCTGTCGCCGACCCCCTCGTCGTCATGTGACATGACTGTGTGACTATTATGATTTTGCTTACCAGTTTCGATGACCTGCCTTATCTTGCCTCAGATTGGCCAGTCAGTAATGTTTCACCCTAACCTTAGTCAATTGTGACTAAGGTTAGGGTGAACGCAGAAATTGTATACCTTACTTTTTTTTGTCAAGTTCATTGATTATTGATTAGGCATATTAGCGGTGTGTCATTTAAAAAGTAGCAACCATTGTGACATCCCAAACTTCTAGTAGACATGCTCTTTTTTCACTCATTCGCTCTTCGTCGTTTTTCATGTCATAAGGTCGGGAATTTGCATGCACGTTGTGCGGCCTATTAATAGTTTTTTAAAAATTATTACAACATTTTAAAATAATTAAATCGAAATCAATATGTGATTAATTGTCTAGCCTTAGTGCACGTCAGGGTCTGTGGGACGATATGCAGGGGGAGCAGCAAGACGGCGTCTCTTACACAAGTTCGCAAGAGTGAATACCGGGTTTTACATGTACACAATTGAATTTGAATGAAGTTTTACAATAAGGGACACTAATAGAGAAGAACATTCTTAGAAGTGTTTGTAATATTTTGGTCATCCAATCTAATCTACTTGAGCGTGACAGAATATTATAAACATCTTTACATCATTCTACATTGACACCTTTCACCAAACTGAGCATTACAGTTTCTTAACAGCGGACATTTTTTTAGTCTTGTTTTGGATCTCATTGAGTATTGTAGTTGTATGTTTTCTATCTACTGTACAGTCAGACTACTTTCTGTTTCACCTGTGTCTACAAATACTTCTCTTGTCTCTGCCAGTCTCCCGTGACCAGCCGTGGACAAACGCACCAGCAGCATGACAAGAAGTTTGACCTCCTCAGTGACCTGGGCGGAGACATCTTTGCTGGCCCACCAAAAATGAACGCAGGCGCCGGCTCGGGTTTTGCAAACTTTGCACATTTCAACAGCCACACAAGTAAGTGATAGATGCAATCATACCTCTTAATAGAGTCCCGGCATGGAGTCTCAAATTATCTGCTGCAACATCCCTCCTAAAATATTTTATTAAAAATTGGCGTTGACATATATTATGTATTTATAAAAAAAACTGTAGCTGGGGACTTTGCAAAAACAAATTTCTCTTTTTTTTCATCTTCGTTTTTCATTCAAGGTAAAAGTTATCAGACCATAGATGCTTTTTTTAGACACTGTAATGTCAACAAAAAAACTGACAAGAAATATGTGATCATGCTAAATGTCTTACACACGTAGTAAGAGCAGGCATGGGCAGATAACAAGGTTAGGTTAGGTTACTTTATTTGCACCCGAAGGTAAACTTGTTTTGCAGCCAGCAAGATTAGGACATCCGTTAAAACATACAGATAAAAGTAAAATCCTAAACATGCAATACAAAGAATCACCACATAACAGGCATCACAAACATTGGCAAGATCAGAAAATAGTAAATGTACTCAAAGTTCCCCATAAAAAGGATTAAAAAAATGAAATCCCAATCAGATAAGATTTGGGACAAGCCAGTATAAAACACCATAAATAGAAGAATAAATTACACTAAAACCAATATAGGCAAAAAGAGGGACTACAATTTATGCCTTGCCAATTGCTAAATTAGCCGCTATGGAAAGAACTGCATCACAGCAGAAAGTAAGCAGCTAATAACAGGAAGTTTGTTAAGAGTTTAGAGAGAGGATAATATAAGCATGCTCTCTTGGTGTGGAGCAGCCAGGCGTACACGTAAGGGGAAGGAGAATGGATCAATATATTAGTGCCAATACCAAGGGTAGTATCAGTAAATATTTGATAGTAGATCAATATTCTTATTCTCACAAAATTATTTTTTTGACGTAAATTTTTTTGTTTTGTTAATGTTTACAAATTCAGAAAGTATGTTCCTGGACACAGGATGACTGTGAGCGCAAAAACCAAATGATTTAAACGAGTAGCAGATTTTTTGTTTTTGTTTAATTATTGTGTTCTGTATTTAGGACTCTAAGGCACACTCCTTGTCATTTTCGAAAATTGACAGTGCGGTTTATAACCTGGTGCTCCTAATGTACAGATTGATTCTGGTTGTGCTTACCGACCTCAAATGAATTTTATTTGGTATATGGTGTAATCTGCTTGGCACTCAGCAACATAGGGTTGGAGTTGGGGGTTAAATCACCAAAATGATTCCCGGGCGCGGCGCCGCTGCTGCCCACTGCTCCCCAAGGGGATGGGACAAATGCAGAGGACAAATTTCACCACATCTAGTGTGTGTGTGACAATCATTGGTACTTTAATCTTTAATCTTAAGTGTAACCAGTAGATGCCAGTGTGGACTGCAAACTGACGCCTGTTCAATAAATGATGCTAGCAAGTACAGTTTAGGAAGCAAACTTCAAACTTTGATGTTTCATTGAAAATATAGAACATTACACACGGTGCTCAAAAATCATTTAGTACGACTTTGGTAAGCTACAGCGCATTGCGTCTTCAGTAGTCAGACTTGCTGCGCTTTAACATACGGGTATTATTATGGTGTGGGTATAAGGACCCCAAAATGGCACCTACTAGGAGACACATTATCTGGCGTTTTGTTTCGACCTATTATGCAAAACCAACTTTTCCTGCTGTTGTGTATTTGGGATCTGCATAAGTCCCGAAAATTTGCATACATACAACAAATCTACTGAATGCCTATTTATATAAACAAGGTTTGTCTATAAAAGCCTGAATAGTAAAATTGTTAGCCTCTGCAGCCTTCATTATGAAGGCTGCAGATTATATGAATTTGTTGTCATTAAACCAAATGAACATCTTCACTATACTGAATACCTCCCAACAATAATTATAATGCTTTGCTTTGCGTAAAGCATATAATCATTCCTTGTATACAATAGATTCATTCTCAGTTTTCATTGCGACTCTGCATCACATGACATTCCATCCCTGATGATCTTTCATGTTTACCCCATAATCCATTGTTGTGTGTGTTTTTGTTTTAGTCTTTACTGTCGTAAATGCCATTTTCCTCTCCTTGTTTTTGTTGGTCTGTCTGTCATCACATCATCATCCTGGCACCACCTCCAGCGGCACAGAATAGCAACACAAATGCAGACTTTGCTAATTTTGATGCATTTGGGAGCACCCCTGGGTCGATGTGTGGGTTCCCCTCAGCACCCCAAGCCCCGTTCCAAGCCTCGAACGCAGGTAGAGCAACACCCCCTTGCCAGACACATGCTTAATTCACACTCACTTCATTTACTTGCACAACTATGTGGAAAGGTGCCTTAATACATGTGTGGCCCCTCATGGTTTAATTTTCTGTCTATAAAGTGTGTACGCCCTGTACAATGTTGTAAAGCAGTAATTCTTAGACTGTGGTATGCCAAAAAATCACTTACCGGTAATTACATATTGAAACAGTGTTACTGTTCAAACTGTGTGTAGTGTTACAGTGGCCAAAAATATTTAATATACTTGTTAAATAAACCTTCTGCCTTATTTTTTATGAATATTTAGGCTTACTCCGCTACTGTATTTTTTATGTGGGTCATTATGGTGGTACTTGGAGAGCCAAGTGTTTTATGAGGTGGTACTTTGAGAACCATGACCGCTAAAACCATCCACCCTTGACCTTGTCATGGCAGGCACAACAGCAACCTCTGCTGGAAGTTACACAGTTGTCAGTATCTCAATAGGCCTCGTTTACAGGGCTCACCAAATCTGATTTTTTTTGCTCTCGATTGACCCAAATCTGATTTTTTTGCCAGTCTTAACACTCCAAAGTGCTTCAAATCTGATCTTTTGGCATTAGATTCAGGCAACCACAGGAGGAGGCAGTCCAAATCCGATTGGAATCTGATCTTTTCAAATGTGACTTCACATACGGTGGCTTTTTTGTCAGCTTTGGCCAAGCTACTTCACTCATGTGCACCGGGAAAGACGCAGTCGCCAGCGGAAGTGAATATTTCATCACAACATCCGGTTTCGGTGAGCAAAGTCTATTTAAGACGACCAAATTTTCGGTGCATCACTTGTCAATAGTGCACAAATAATAGGCTATATGTAATATATGAATATGTATTTTGATTCCGAAGAAATAGTGATAGTTGAAGGACCGCAATTGGCGCCTTGGCGCATTTGCTTACATGTGAACTCAAAAATAAAGCTCACACAGATCCACGCTGATGTCCGTGTCTCCTCTACTTGACAGCCATTAAAATATTACAACCCTACCAAATATATTACACTATAAACATCCATTCATACATTATATTACTTAAATTTATTTTCACATTAAAAAAAACCCACTCATTTTATTTAAAGTGTGGCGACTTTTATTTTATTTTGTTGTAGCGACTTCCTACTGGTTAACTTCTATTGTTTTCACTTTATCGCACTGTGCATGCAAGTGACGTCGAGGCCACATTCGCGTTTATACTGGAGTCTGATTAAAATTACATTTTACTTGCAGTGTAAACAGTCAGCTGGGAAAAAATCTGATTTAAAAAAAAAAAATCCAATCTGGGCCACTTTAACCTGCAGTATAAACATAGTCACTGTGCAGCTTTGCAGAAGAAAGATACGGTTGTTGATGGCTTTCTTGAAAACACATTTTTGTTGTCATAATGATTGTGAACGACAGGCAAAATTAAAAAAAGAAAAGTGCAGTTGCCCTTTAAGAATCTTAATTCCAGCCTTACATTTTCTATCATTTATCCTTTTCAGTTTTACCAGAGATGTGCTGATTTATTTCCCACTGATCAGTCTCAGCGTATTTTCTTGAAAAAGTAGGCTGTTGCCGAATAATGCATCACAAACATTTAAACATATTTTTAGTCCCCCGGCTGACAAGCTCGTAGCTAACTTGTCTTCATACACAGTGTGGAGTCGCTCCAATAATTAGCATTATCATTACAGCAAATAAACTGCATCTATTAGTATCTTAAGTACCATTGTCAAAAATATTATTACTGGAGGACGAGGCTAAAAATGTAACACAGCTTTAAGCAACAGAAAAAAATAGGTGCTTACACGACAAGAGGAGGATTAAATTGATCCATAAATTGGTGGTATCGACACCAAAGGTGGTATAAATATATTGATTGATACTAGAGTGATTAGATTAATATCTTTATTTTTTCAAAATATTTGTTTGTTGTTTGTATGTTTACAAATGCAGGTGCTAATTCCCTGGACACAGGAGGACTTTGAGGGCAAAAAGGATTGATGAGTAATATATGGTAGTTTTTGCTTGTCTGTAGTTATTGTGTACTTTGAAACTAATTCAAATATTGTGCTGATATTGTTAAAAGTGTCACTAGCACTCACCATAAGTAAATAGGAAGATTTAGAGTTAATACATGTGATGAATATTTGTATTGGCTAATCTCACTCATGAATAATCGGTGTCAGAATTGCAGCCTAATCCCTGATCAAAACATCCGTAGTTTATACCACTGAGCAATGACGCTACCATTCGTGTTTTTGGACACTCAGAATAAACACAGATGTCTGAGCCAAGATTTGAAACTAAGGCCTCCTGGCTGTGAGGCAGACATACACACCACACACCATCGTGCTGCTCACTTTGACTTTATACCTTTTTTTTAATTGTGTGCCTTTGGTTTCATTTCTGTTTATCCATCTTTGATCACACATTGCTCCATTATTCATTTTTTTCCCTTCCCTTTCCTTCTTTTCTGATTTTTTTTTTTTATCAATCGCTTCTTTTTGGGCTGCTAGCATTCACTGTGCTGTCATCCAGTCGCAGTATGTGTGAGTTTGCAAGTGATCTGCCTTTCCAGGCTGCATACAGTAAGTCTCCTTCTGGCTTTGTGTATTGTGTCGTCACCCGCCTTCGCCTGTCTTTGTGTGTTTTAGCGTGACGCTTTGTGTGTGCGTGTGTGTGTGTGTGTGTGTGTGTGTGTGTGTGTGTGTGTGTGTGTGTGCGTTTGTGTGTGTGTCACCCTATATAGCGTTTGACAATTTCACTGCTTGTAACCTTTTTATGTAGCTGCATTAATACTAGGGGTGTCTCGATACAACTTTTTCACTTCCGATATGATACTGATATTGGAGCCTTGAGTGTTGGCCAATACGATATCGGCAGGAATCATAGCACACACTTCTGTTATTCTGTAACCACGGTATAAATGTACATACTATAATTATTTTGTAGTGTGGAATGTCAGAACATGTTTAAACAAATGAAAGTACTCCAAGAACAATGGCAGGTATGAAAACACCAACCTTTTGACAGATTTATACTTTTGAAATGGAGTATCAATATGTGCTTCGGCGACGCCTAGTGGTCACAATAATTCAGTAAGATAAGCTTAAGTCTAGTGTAAAGTTAAGTTGAAAGATGCGGACACGTTTGTTACTTGCATGTGTAAGTAATATGCGACTAGAATTATTAGATACTTGTTTATGTTAACAAATGTGGTGTTTTAGACTGCAATTATGTTCAATTAAGGAGATGTATTATTGTATTTTGTATATATTGTGTGCCTAGCTGTTGTGTAGCTGCTAGCTCCTAAGAGCCTATATCCTACCATGTTTACTTTTTGTAAATGATTTGACTAAAATACAAGAAAAGACCAACCTTGGGTGCTTATTGGAGGACATTTAGATTTAAACTGGCTGTCCAGCTTTGCACAAGTAAATGCACGGCAGAACTTCTCGTATCGGAGCGTTTATCAAAGATTTAACATGCAAGCCGATATCATCCAATACTTGTATGTTTTGCTGATATTGGACTTATATCCACTATCAATATCAGGACACCCCTAATTATTACAGTCACTGCTTTTTCATTATTACCATAGCAGACATAGCATTAAATAATGTAAGCAAGGAGTGTCCAAACTTGTTCCACCAAGGCCTGCATAACAAAAAGTCATAAGTATTAGAGGGCCATTTTGATATTTTTTTATTTTGTAAAAACAAATGCTAAAAACAGACATTACATATATTTGAAGACAAAACTTAGTGTCAGCGTTGTGTTATAGGTTAAAAGTGTTATATTATTAATTTGTTTAGCAGTGTCCAAAGTGTGGCCAGGGGACAATTTGCAGACCGCATCTCGCGATTCGTTGGCCCTCAACATATTGTCGGAAAAAAAATAAAAATATTTTCATGCATGTCAAGGGCTTCAAAAAGGCATCCAAACATATACAAGAAAAAACAGCAATTTCAATAGGATCCTTGAAGGGCTCTGCATCGCACCAGTGGGGCTTGCGCCGCTTTTAGGGCCCTAATTATGTAAGTATGGGAAAATAGATGTAATGTAATGAGAAAAAGTTGAACTGTTGATACTAATAACTAATAATCCAATTTGTCTCTTGTGACACAGAGCTACCACTATTTTTTTTATGTATAATTTCTGGGTGTAGCGTTTAAAAATAAATATTCCACGCATACTTACACTTTTTGAATAAAATGTTCAGTTTTTTGCTAATTATATTATGTATTTTTGCTATTTTTTCTTGGATTTTCACTGTTTTTGGATACTTACTTATTCTGGAAAACCCTGCTCTAGATCATTTTCAGATCTATCTGTCAATTATACGTTTTTATTTTTTGAGCAAAGACAGTTGTAATGTGTTGTTTATAGTGTCAATGTGGCAATATTGTCTTGTTACATTACACCTGTTTGCTCCTTTATTTCACTTTTTAATGTTTTTTTTGTAGCATTATTTTTAAAATGTGCCGTGGAGTGTTAAAAATTAGCTTTGGACATCCCTGATTTAAGCTGAAAAGGTTTGAAATATACACTGCAAAAAGTCAGTGTTCAAAAACAAGAAACAAAAATTAGGGGTATTTTATTTGAACTAAGCAAAATAATCTGCCAATAGAACAAGAAAATTTGGCTTGTCAAGACTTTCCAAAACAAGTAAAATTAGCTAACCTCAATGAACCCAAAAATACCTTAAAGTAAGTATATTCTCACTAATAACAACTGTACTATTATATGAGTACGTATTTTCTATTGTTTCATTGAAAATAAGACAGCAAAGTCCATTTGGCTGTCATCTGTTTTAATATGAGACACAATTGTGTCAAAGTCATGATTTTTTTTGTTTATGCTTGAAATAAGAAATGATTACTTTAAAAAAAGTAGTTTTATACTTGTGAGTGTTGATGACACAGCTTTGCAACAGTTGATATTCTAGTTTCAAGCATGTTTTACTCAATATAATGTCATAAAATATAAAAAAACAAGCTGTAATATTTTACTGAGATAATTTAGGACCAAAACCCTTAAAACAAGTAAAACACCCTAACATAAAATCTTATGTATGGCCGCTCAAAATGTCCATAACACACCCAGCCGAGTCCCACGGGGAGGGGGGATAAAAGTTGGAAAAGTCGGCAAAAGTCCCAAAAATGTTCAAAATACTGACCCGGGTTCGAGTCCCTCAAGTCTCGCCGCCGGCCACGCAAGTCCCGCCGCCGGCCGCGCAAGTCCCGCAGCCGGACGGGATGCCCAAAATGTCCAAAACGCGTCCAGCAAAGTCCCATGTTAAGGCGGGTAGAAAAGTCGGTAAAATGTTCAAAAATCACACCCGGATTCCAGTGCCACAAGTCTTAAGACTTGTGGCACTCCATGTGGGACTTGAACCTGGGTAGGTATTTTGAACATTTTTGGGACTTTTGCAGACTTTTTTGACTTTTCTCCCTCACTTCCCGTGGGACTTTGCTGGGTGCGTTTTGGACATTTTTTTGCATCCCGGGACTTGTGCGGCCGGCGGCGGGACTTGTGGGACTCGAACCTGGGTAGGTATTTTGAACATTTTTGGGAGTTTTGACCATTTTGGCTGCCTTTTCCCCTCTTCTTCCACGCCTTCCTGTGCACCATTTCTGGGTGTGTTTTGGACATTTGGACAAAAATTGTTTCAAGCATGTTTTACTCAATATAGGTCATAAAATCTCAGCAACAAGCTGTAATATCTTACTGAGATCATTTAGGACCAAAACCCTTAAAACAAGTAAAACACCCTAACATAAAATCTGCTTAGTGAGAAGAATTATCTTATCAGAGAGAAAATAAGTAAATATCACCTTTATTTGAGATATTTAATCTTACTTAGATTTAAGTTTTTGCAGTGTAGCTGAAGGGTTAATAATGTTAATTTTCTTTCATTTTTTGGCGGGTAACGCAAACATGATTTGAAGTTCAGTGCACATATTGGATAAAAGGTGCTGCTCCTTACATCACATGGTTGAGCGCAGAAGATAGATGTCTACGTTGTCCTGTAGAGCCTGACTCCCCTCCTAACTAGACTAGTCTCTTCTGGCGTGTGTGTGTCTTCACCCAGCACCGACAATCTAGGCCCCCTTATGACGCTATAATCTTTCTCTCTCTCATGCAGGTAGTGCTTCAGGGGGACTAGCAAATGCCTCCTTTGCACATTTTGACATCTTCCCCAAATCATGTAGTGCCGACTTTGGATCCTTCAGTTCGTTCTCCCAGAGTAACTCCACAGGAGCAAGCGGGGACGCTGTTCAGAGTACTAGCGTCCCTGCCGATAGATATGCAGCCTTCGCTGACCTGGATAACACGTGTAGCTCTGGCAAAACAGAGCAAGGTAAACCTCTAATGCTCACCTAAATTTTAGCAACTTAAAGGGGAACAGCACTTTTTTTTAGAATTATATTAATAATTTACAATCTCTTTTTATGCTATACAGCAAGTACGAGGTGGCTACAATGCAGGTAATAGGAGTCATCTATTGGGCACATAAAGCCCTCTAAAGAAAACGTTTAAAAAACGCCAACAATACTCCATTTACATCTCCTGACCTGAATATTAACCAAGTATTAGCAATATTGTTATAAGTACTTTTAGCGGCGCCGTAATCTCATAGCTAACTAGCTTGTGCACCTATAACATATTGAGCCGGTGAGCTGCTGCGTCGCCTCTTAATTGGTAATAGTTAATTTTAGATGATAAATCATGTGTCTCACCTGTATAGTAGAAGATTGTGGCCATAAATCGAGAAGTTGGTCAACTTTGACATTCAACTTAGACCCGGAGATGGCAAGAAAGACATGAAAGGATGCTTGTTGGCTCCCTCCTTTTCTTTTCTTTTTTGACATGCGGGAGGATAATAATTAATTCTTGATCTAAACGGGAATATGTGAACATCCCATCAGTTGGTATTCCAGTGAGAGCAGACATTGTACAGTAAGTGGTTGTTTTACTATGTTCGTAGTTTGTAATTATTTGTTTAGCCCTTAGCAATAGCGCTACTTTGTTGGATCTGTTCAGCAAGCAGCTTCTAAAACATGTAACTCATCCTCCTTATATTCAGGCTCAAAAATATAAGGTTCTGGATCATCATTTGTCCTAAAGAAATCGTTGTTGTTGAATTTGTGATGCCTCTGTGAAATGAATGCCCTACTGTATGCTTAAAATTACCTAAAACATAAGTATTCCATGTGATTATGATTGTGCGTGTTACTACTTTACATATATACTTACAGCATGTATATAAAACGTTGAAGGTTTTTGGATGTTTTTTTGGAGCCCTTTATAGGCGGAATATACGTCATGACCCCCCCTAAAACTCCCTTGTTAGCTGCCTTTTGCATTAGCTCGTAAATTGCATTAAATCGTAAATAAACATTAGTTTATTTACGAGTTTGAATACATAAAAAAACATGTCCTCTTGTTGGGGCCGGGTCGATAAAACGATAAAATATATTGCGATAGACACTTAATCGATATCAATAAAAATGTGTTTGATAAAACATTCGATATATATATATATATATATATATATATATATATATATATATATATATATACATATATATATATATATATATATATATATATATATATATATATATATACATATATATATATATATATATATATATATATATATATATATATATATATATATATATATATATATATATATATATATATATATATATATATATATATATATATATATATATATATATGCCTGTATGTATATTTTTTGGTCGGAGGAAACCAGAAATATGTGTTGGCCCTGCGATGAGATGGCGACTTGTCCAGGGTGTACCCCGCCTTACCCCCGAATGCAGCTGAGATAGGCTCCAGCACCCCCCACGACCCTGAAAGGGACAAGCGGTAGAAAATGGATAGATGGATAGATGAGTGAAGTCACTCATGCTCTGGGAACCCAGCTAAACAGGAAGTCTGAGCAATGGGAATGACACGCTAACAGCCAATCAGGTAACAGTAGCTACCAAATTTGGTTGTGCCATCTTTCTGTCTCGCTGTGGATTCTCTGCATGGAGTGAGGAGAAAAACTAATATCTTGATGTATCTACTCAATGACAGAAACTTGTCTTTAGGTTTGTTGGTTTTAATGCAGACAGTGTGGCAACATCCTGACACTTCCAATGTGTCGGTTTAATGAGCATCTTCCCAAATTAATCGGTGTATTGTTCAATAGTTTATACACTACTGCCATGTAGTGTCTCGAAACTGCAACTACCTTCAAATTTACTACAATTCTTTTACCACCTGGCTACTAGACACCTACCTTCTCCACTGATAAATAGCACCGTTGGTAAGTTGGAAATTGTATTACTGTATTTATGGGCAGGCTTAAATAAGTCATAAAAAATAACAATAATTATCAATATCAACCAATATAAAAACTTATATCATGATACAGTTTCCAGTCTACGGTCAGTTTACGGTCTTGTGTTACATAAGGGTTGTGTATGATTGGCAAAATTCCAAAGAAAGTGCAGTTCCCGTTTAAGATTGCTCATATAAGGAGAAATCCCACACAATAAAAGTAGGCTAATAATAAAGTGGAGAGAGAATTAAGGTTCCCCATTCAAATATTTTGCAACATGCAAGTCAGGCTGATTTGCCATGTTGGACAAGTTCTGTTCTGCATCACAGCCATGGTTTGGTCACACTTTTAGAGGGACTTGGCTTGGACCTAATAGTCCCAAAACCACCCTGTTGGTGGACATCAAGCCTTGGAGCACAAGGTGCTTTAAAAAAGATCTGCATCGGCTCCTTTATTTCATTTGGCAAGTTGACTTTTGTGATGAAAATTTTTGGATTTTTCAAAATATGTAAGTAAGTATTTCCAGACTTTTCTTTTTGATCTTAAACATGGAAACAAACACCCTTGAGTGGTTGAATTGAGTCCTAATCGACTCATGTCTTTCTTTCTCAGGAGGTACCACTATTCCACCCGGGGTGCCTCAGAACCATCGAGCGCTTGGACCAGGAGGGGACCGCTACGCTGCTTTAGCTGAGCTGGATACAGTTTTTGGCCCGCCTGCCCCCTCTAGTGTTTACAATAACAACAGCAGCAGCACACAAGGGTGAGGGGCCATACTTACTGCAACACACTTGTCATTATGGACATTTTTAACAACATTAATTGGTGTTTGGTCTCACTGCAGGGCTGCTTTTAGCTCCGAACCTGGAGTATCCACAGCCCAAGCACAACAGGTCCTACCTGGTATGGCTCAAGGATTTGGGGGTGAGAGATCTTACAAGCATTTTTTATTGAGACACTTATGCTGCACAAATATTCTGAAATTGGAGTCTCTTTGTGATCCTGTAAGAAAGATTCAGATATATTACGATAAAGGAGATAGTTAGTCCGTATGATTGTGTGATAGGACATACTCCTTACTCTGTCCTTTGAGGTCGTTGTGACTTTATCTGTCCTAACAGCCCAGTCAAGTAATCCCTTTGTAGCGGCTGGTGTCGCCACAGCACCAGCACCAGCACCAGCCAACCCATTCCAGATCAACAGCAGAGTCGCAAGTGTGGCCGCAGCAGGTCTGTCAAAGTGTGCTCGTGTGCGTGTCAGGATTGTACAAGATTCCAAATGTTGAATTTTTCCAATGATAAAAACATAATGTACACATGAGGTTCATAGTTATTTTTCTGTGAAACATATAAAACAGTCATTTATGGAATGTCCTTCAATTCAAATTTTAATTGCAATTCTACTTCCATTTTGTAAACTCAATTCAATGCATGGCATTGAATTGGAATTTGCGGGACATCTATCCATCCATCCATTTTCTACCGCTTGTCTCTTTTGCTCAATTAAATTTGGAATTTTGCACAAGCCCGTTGTGTGTTCGAGTTCGAGCTTTGCGTGCTGCATCCATCCTTTTAATGCCACCTCAGTTTTTATTTTTTTTGCACAGCAGAATTGGCGAACTTTAATGGTAAGCTATGCAGCAGTGAGATCATGCCCTGAATTTGATAAATGCCCTTTTAGAATAAAGTTGCCCTCACATGTGTGCCAATTTGCATTTTCGTAGCCCTCGTCCAGTCATGGCTGTCACTGGCCAGAAACTTTTAGCTGTTGTGCTTAAAAACCCCCAAAACAAAAAACATTGTTGTCCAAAAATATCAGCTTTTATAATTCTACCTTCAGCTGACATTTCCAGTGAATGAAACCTTTATTTGATCTGTAAGGAACACTGCATTGGGCGGATGTATTAAAAAAAGTAAACGGTAGGTGTCTTCCGAATTCCCGATACAAACTTTTTCACTACCGATACAATACCGATATTGGAGCGTTGAGTATTGGTCCAATACTAGCACTAATCATACACAATTATATTATTTTGTAGTGTGGAATGTTAAAAAATGTTTGATCAAGTTTAATTACTGTACAAACACTAACCTATTTATTATTAACCCTCTGAAATGAAGTAATGCTTTCTGTAAGTTGAAGTGGAGTGGTAATTTGCTTTTTTTGTTACACCAAATGGTCACAATAGTTTATTTAGTTTAAGCTCATGAAGCAGTAAGTTGAACGATGCAGACACATTTGTTACTAGATGTTCTGCAACTATAAATATTTGATACTTGTTTATATTGACAAATGTCATGTTTTACACTAGGTCTGAACGATTAATCAACATCGAGGTTTTAATTGGTGTGATAACGTAACGACAAGAGGCTGGGGATTTTTTTCTTTTTTTAATTTTCTTCCACTGTCACCTGCATTTGAGTGACAGACTTGGTGGCGAATCAGAATTTTTGAGCCTCTCGCATTTGTTCGTCTTTCGCTCCAAACAGGGAGCAAAACGTCTCGCTCTTTTCATTGCTCTCAGCACCTGAGCGTGTTTATTGAACAGTAGAATTAACTGAATGCAGTGAGCCCTCTTTTCAGTCATCCACAATCTATGTGTTGGCGTACGGAGAGTGGGGCACCAACTTTACACACACCGGAAGCTCGTACAGACCGCCTCACTACTCGCGACTCGCCAGTGAGAAGTTCCACAAAGTAACAAAAATTAGGAGGAAAAAAATCTGATTACAAAGCTAAATGCCTCGTTGTGAAAATATTTCAGCTTCAAATCAAATGGGCAATATGAGCCCATCAACACAAACGGAAGAGTGAGAATGCCGTGATCGTATGATAGCAACAAACAAAAAGACAACGTGTTACTTTTTGTTTTTTCAACTAGGAAAAAAAGTGCACTTTAAGATTAAGATTTTTGCTTCCAGAAAATAGTCTATTTTATTATTTTGTTTATTTATTTAGAATGACAATATTACTTACCTTCCAATTGCAGTACAATAATAAACAATTGTACAGTAATGAGAAATACAAATTTATATCATCTATTACATCACATTACATTGTATATTTTTTTATCAGTTATTTCTTCAGTTTAAGAGCATGATGTTGACAAAAGCTCTGAGTCTGTCTGCATAAAGCCAAAAACATTTTTAAGTATATTATTGCGTATTGTTTTAATGTGTGGCACCTTGAGACAAGAATATGTTGATTGACAGTCTAAAATTAACATAGATAGATAGTACTTTATTGATGTCTTCCTTCACTCGCTACTTTTGCAGTTTTATGTATAAAAAAATTTAAATAGCAATCACAATTTTGGAGACCAAAATCCCAATTAGGTTTTTTTCTCAAAAACGTGCACCTCTATTTTAGACTACAATATTATTCAATTAAAAAAACTTATTGTCTAGCCTGTGTGCTTAGCCGTTGTGTATCTGCTAGCTCCTAGTAACTTATAGCCTATCATGTTTAAATTTTTGTAAATGACTTGACTAAAATACAAGAAAAGACCAACTTTGTGTGCTTATTGCAGTACATTTAGATGTTAACTGGCTTTGCACAAGTAAACAGGCTGCAAGATTGCTTGTGCTTCTATAGGAGATTTTACATGCAAGCTGATATAATCGGCTACCGTATTTTTCGGACTCTTAAGTCGCCGTTTTTTTCATAGTTTGGCCGGGGGTGCAACTTCTACTCAGGAGCGACTTATGTGTGAAATTATTAACACATTACCGTGAAATATCAAATAATATTATTTAGCTCATTCATGTAAGAGACTAGATGTATAAGATTTCATGGGATTTAGCGATTAGGAGTGACAGATTGTTTGGTAAACGTATAACATGTTCTATATGTTATAGTTATTTGAATGACTCTTACCATAATATGTTACGTTAACATACCAGGCATGTTCTCAGTTGGTTATTTATGCGTCATATAACGTACACTTATTCAGCCTGTTGTTCACTATTCTTTATTTATTTAAAATTGCCTTTCAAATGTCTATTCTTGGTGTTCGGTTTTATCAAATAAATTTCCCCCAAAAATGTGACTTATACTCCAGTGCGACTTATATGTTTTTTTCCATCTTTATTATGCATTTTCGGTCGGTGCGACTTATACTCCGGAGCGACTTATACTCCGAAAAATACGGTACTTATTTGTATTTTTTTTCTGGACAACAATATTGGTTTGGCACACCCCTAGTAACCAATTATCACATAATCATGTAGCAGCTACCCTTAACTGCTTTGAAAATCCAACCGTCTATACCTGACATTTAGTTCCCAGGTTCCTTAAAAGTGTATAAAATAAAATAAACTCAGAATACCCATTTAACCTGCTGCTGTCCTGCTGTGTTTGCAGCCGCATTTGGCACAGCGTCCTTGAGCATGCCTGCTGGATTTGGCAACGCTGCAGCCTACAACCTCCCCACCAGTTTTAGTGGAACCTTTCAGCAGCCTTTTCCTGGCCAGGGGCCCTTCTCCCAACCGCCGCCGTATCCCCAGCAAACCAATGGTGTGTGCGTGTGCGCACAGTGCACAAGTAGCCATCGCTGCATGAATAAAAAAAGACGCATCACATTCCAGCTTACATTTATTATACGTGTATATTATTTTTCAAAATTCTGCACTTGCAAATCCAACAACTGAGTGTTTTGCAGGTGGAGGATTTTCAGTCTTTGGCCAGGGCAAGCCAGTGGGGACTCCTTTTGGCCAGGCGATGGCTGCACCTATGATGTCCAGCAACCCTTTTTTGGTCAGTGAAAAGTCATAAGAATCCATCCTGTCGTAAAAACAGTTACTGACTTGTGTATCTCTTGCAGGGCGCAGGTCCAACTGCGCAATATCCAACAGGAGGTTCCTCAACGAATCCCTTCTTATAGCGTTCCATCCACTTAGCTCTTTTTAAAGGTCGACTGCTGAGGCTTGCAGCTACTTCACTGTTTTGTTTCACAGGTAGCTTTAAAAACACGTTTGCATGGAGGGTTGACACAGATTGACGGGTATGAGGCGACACTGCGTACAGCAGGGGTGTCCAAACCACAGCCAGACGGTGTTAATTTTGGCCCGCGAGACTTCAATAGTTTAATAAGGAATCTGTCCCGCAGGGTGCCTCCAACTTAATTTTAAATATCTGACAGTATAATTGTTAACACTGTGTTGCCATCTTGTGGGCATCGTGCGTAATTCAGGTTAATGAATATGAATTGCATGTTGAAGTGTATACAGCACAGCATTTTTATATATGACCCAATCTGAGCAACCTTTCCCACTCATGGCGTAAATAAAGTAACAGAAAAAGTCAACACACACGGAACTTTGTAGATATTATAAAAAACGTCCTAACACAACACATAATTAAAGTTTACACCTATTTAAATCCCCTGCAATGCATGTTGGAAATAATGCAAAACAGTCTCTCCACACTTAGCCATGTTTGCCGCCTTTTAGCTGCTTGATATTTCTGATTGATTACAAAACTTAAAGGAGGTCCCCACGGAAGTAAACAAGGTAGGAGTCGACTTTCACATACTCTTCATATCCGACCATATTCATTATTTACATTAATATAATATGTGCATGTATGTATATGTATATGTGTGTATGTATATGTATATGTGTGTATGTATATATATATATATATATATATATATATATATATATATATATATATATATATATATATATATGTATATATATATATATATATATATATATATATATATATATATATATATATATATATGTATGTATGTACATGTATGTACATGTATGTATGTATGTATGTATGTATGTATGTATGTATATATGTATGTATGTATGTATATATGTATATATGTATGTATATGTATGTATGTATGTATATATGTATGTATGTATGTATATATGTATATATATATGTATGTATGTATGTATATATGTATATATATATATATATATATGTATATATGTATGTATGTATATATATGTATATATGTATGTATATATATATATATACATATATATGTATATTTATTTATATATATGTATATATATATATATACGTATGTATATATATATATATACATATATATGTGTAATAATGTATATGTATTTATATATATGTATGTATGTATATATATATATGTATATATACACTACCGTTCAAAAGTTTGGGGTCACATTGAAATGTCCTTATTTTTTAAGGAAAAGCACTGTACTTTTCAATGAAAATAACTTTAAACTAGTCTTAACTTTAAAGAAATACACTCTATACATTGCTAATGTGGTAAATGACTATTCTAGCTGCAAATGTCTGGTTTTTGGTGCAATATCTACATAGGTGTATTGAGGCCCATTTCCAGCAACTATCACTCCAGTGTTCTAATGGTACAATGTGTTTGCTCATTGGCTCAGAAGGCTAATTGATGATTAGAAAACCCTTGTGCAATCATGTTCACACATCTGAAAACAGTTGAGCTCATTACAGAAGCTACAAAACTGACCTTCCTTTGAGCAGATTGAGTTTCTGGAGCACACATTTGTGGGGTCAATTAAACGCTCAAAATGGCCAGAAAAAGAGAACTTTCATCTGAAACTCGACAGTCTATTGTTGTTCTTAGAAATGAAGGCTATTCCACAAAATTGTTTGGGTGACCCCAAACTTTTGAACGGTAGTGTATATGTATGTGTATATATATGTATGTATGTATACATACATGTGAATATATATATGTATGTATATATACATGTATATGTATGTATCTATACATGTGTATATACACATGTATATGTTTGTATATACGTATACATGTATATGTATGTATATATACATGTATATGTATGCCTGTGTGTGTATATATAAATGTGTATGTGTGTATATATACATATGCGTGTGTGTGTATATATATACATGTATGTGTGTACAGTATATGTATACACAAGCACACGCGTGTGTGTATATATATATATAAATATATATATACATACATGAATGTGTATGTGTATATATTGTTACTTTACATGCAGTCGGCTTCCGGCCCCTGGCAAAACAAATTTAGCCCTATGCGGCCCCCAATTTTAAAAATTTTGGACACCTCTGACGTACAGTATGCTAACGTACAATGTGACGGTGAGTGCACAAAGGAAGACTGGAACCCCTGCTCTCTATTTAACCTGTGAATACTGTACGCCTCATTCGCACTACAGTGGCTCATCAAAGGCTGAAAAAGTTATTGCAAGCAGTATAGTCACTATTCATGCTGAATCTAGGGATATTCTTTCTTTCAGGAAATCCATTCTGTGTGCATATCAGTATTTGTAATGAACGGAAGATTTGTTATAAGTGCACCATTGCTCGGAGAAGCCAAGGGGTACTGCCAGTTGCTGTATTTGTAAGAACCAAATTATTTGTGCAGAATACTTTCAGTCCAACCAGAGATATAATGCATGTTCTCTTGGGAAGACATGGAAGCGAGGAATAATTCAATGCTGCATTATTACGTGCTATGGACTTTCTGCCAGGCTCCGCCCTTTTCACAATGTCTTCTACATCCGTGTCGAAGTGGCTCATGAACCACTTAACATTGGGTTTGAAGACAATTTAAGTTAATTTGTGTGTGTATATATATATATACAGTATATAATATATGGTGTGTATATATATATAAAAATGAATTTTAAGATTTGACCAAACCAGTCATTTATATTGATGTACGACTATCTTGTATATTTGTGCTGTTTATATAAATATATATATAAAAAACATTTTTAATAGTGTTGCAGTGACTCATTACTTGTTATTATATTGACCACTAGTTTATGATACATAGCAGGACTTAAAAAACCCAAAAAGAAACGCAATGGAAAATCAAAGATATGTTCCGGATTTAATTTTTGTTTTACAAACCCCAAAACCAGTGAAGTTGGCACGTTGTGTAAATCGTAAATAAAAACGGAATACAATGATTTGCAAATCCTTTTCAACCTATATTCAGTTGAATAGACCGCAAAGACAAGATACTTAACGTTCGAACTGGAAAACGTTATTTTTTCAAAAAAGCTGGCACAAGTGGGAAAAAAAGACTGAGAAAGTTGAGGAATGCTCATCAAACACTTATTTGGAACATCCCACAGGTGAACAGGCTAATTGGGAACAGGTGCGTGCCATGGTTGGGTATAAAAGCAGCTTCCATGAAATGCTCAGTCATTCACAAACAAGGATGGAGCGAGGGTCACCACTTTGTCAACAAATGCGTGAGCAAATTGTCAAACATTTTAGGAACAACATTTCTCAACGAGCTATTGCAAGGAATTTAGGGATTTCACCCTTCCCGGGCGCGGCCGCCGCTGCTGCCCACTGCCCCGTAACCTCCCAGGGGGTGATCAAGGGTGATGGGTCAAATGCAGAGAATAATTTTGCCACACCTAGTGTGTGTGTGACAATCATTGGTACTTTAACTTTATCTACGATCCGTAATATCAAAAGGTTCAGAGAATCTGGAGAAATCACTGCACGTAACATTGAATGCCCGTGACCTTGAATCCCTCAGGCGGTATTGCATTAAAAACCAACATCAGTGTGTAAAGGATATCACCACATGGGCTCAGGAACACTTCAGAAAACCACTGTCAGTAACTACAGTTTGTCGCTACATCTGTAAGTGCAAGTTAAAACTGTACTATGCATAGAATGCCAAAGCCATTTATCAACAACACCCAGAAACGCTGCCGGCTTCGCTGGGCCCGAGCTCATCTAAGATGGACTGATGCAAATTGGAAAATTGTTCTGTAGTCTGACGAGTCCACATTTCAAATTTTTTGGGGAAACTGTGGATGTCGTGTACTCCGGAACAAAGAAGAAAAGAACCATCTGGATTGCTATAGGTGCAAAGTTCAAAAGCCAGCATCTGTGATGGTATAGGGGTGTATTAGTGCCCAAGGCATGGGTAACTTACACATCTGTGAAGGCACCATTAATGCTGAAAGGTACATACAGGTTTTGGAGCAACATATGTTGCCATCCAAGCAACGTTATCATGGACGCCCCTGCTTATTTCGGAAGACAATGCCAAGCCACGTGGCTTCATAGTAAAAGAGTGCGGGTACTAGACTGGCCTGCCTGTAGTCCAGACCAGTCTCCTATTGAAAATGTGTGGCACAATATGAATTCTAAAATACCACAACGGAGACTCTGGACTATTGAACAACTTTAGCTGTACATCAAGCAAGAATGGGAAAGAATTCCACCTGAAAAGTTTCAAAAATTGGTCTCCTCAGTTCCCAAACGTTTACTGAGTGTTTTTAAAAGGAAAGGCCATGTAACACAGTGGTAAAATTGCCCCTGTGCCAACTTTTTTGCAATGTTTTGCTGCCATTAAATTCTAGGTTAATAATTATTTGCAAAAAAAATTACGTTTCTGAGTTCAAACATATATCTTGTCTTTGCAGTTTATTCAATTGAATATAAGTTTTCATAGGATTTGCAAATTATTGTATTCTGTTTTTATTTACAAATTAAACAACGTGCCAACTTCACTGGTTTTGGATTTTGTACAAATCATAATGTTTTGTTTTTTTACACTTACATGTTGTAGTTAATAGTATTCTACCTCATGATAAAAAAAAAAAATCAAAATCAAATGAGAGTATGTTATTTGTAGTTTGCTCATTTTCCTCGACTCGTGCACTAACATCATGTGGTTTATTTTTTTGTTTTTACATATGTAGCATAATCTACAAAGATGCTAAGAATTGCTATTGTGACATCTAGTGGACACATTTAGAACAAAGGTTTATTTTATTAAAAAATGTAGGCAAATTTTTATTCTTGGCAAACTCATCCCGCGGGCCAGATAAAACCTGCTCGCGGGCATGATCCAGGCCGCGGGCCGTACGTTTGACACCCCTGCTGTATATCATTAACAGGTACATATTGTAAAGAAACAGATCTTGTCTAAATGAAACACAATTGGCGGGAACTACTTTTTCTTCAGTCTAGTTAATGCGCAAGCAAGAAAATTACTGGCAAATAAAATGAGTCACTCTATTATAATGTATACTTTTATTGTAGGCTATTTGGAGATACTACATACAGAGTTTAATTTCATTAAGATACCACATTCAGTGCAGAATTATGCTATTTTTTGTTTCTGCCTGTTATTTTTTTAGCGTTTGACGATGATTCCCCAAGAGCAGAAAATTGAAATACACTACTTATTAAAATTTACCAGACACATTACGCATATTTGCACAAAGTACCGGTATCGGATCGGTATCGCCGACACCAGCTTGAATTTTACCCAGAGAATCAGTAGTATCGCACATCATTAGTGTTGAGTTTATTGTTCGTCAGGTCAGGTTCCTTGCAAGCCAAAGTGCCTCTGAGCATCGTTGTGTACCACCCAAGATCGCTGCAAATATAATACTAGGAAAATATGAAATATATGACACTTACACAAAGTAACCTTCTTTTACGAGCATTTTTGTGTAACAGGGTAGATTTAAGTAAATGAAAAATATCCCACTGCCAGCAGTCCCGTGAACGCACCACCTGGACTCCACCTCGTCTGATTAGCTGTGCCATTAAAGGTGCGTGGGACTTTTATTTGTTCACTTTCTGTGAGTAAGAGTGAAACATTTACTAAAGTAATGAGTACCTGGTGAGTAATTTCTCATATATGAAGGTATTATGTTGTGGACCACGAACGATTCACATTTTATGGTCACTTATGAATTTATAGCGGGGCTAAAGTTAGCATATGTGCAGCTAAAACATACAACCAGAGGTGGGTAGAGTAGCCAGAAATTGTACTCAAGTAAGAGTACTGTTACTTTAGAGATGTATTACTCAAGTAAAAGTAAGGAGTAGTCACCCAAATATTTACTTTAGTAAAAGTAAAAAGTATGTTGTGAAAAAACTACTCATGTACTGAGTAACTGATGAGTAACCTGTTCGTTTAATGATGACGGCAACAAATATAATATCCATTATTATTATTATTAAATAATGCACAAAAACATAAAAATAGCAATGAGCAAATTCAGAGCCAGGAATATCTCTTAAGCAACTAAAACAATAATATATATTAAATAATAATACATTAACATAAAAAAATTAAGGCAAATTGAGCCACAATAACTTAAAGGCCTACTGAAATGAATTGTTTTTATTTAAACGGGGATAGCAGATCTATTCTATGTGTCATACTTGATCATTTCGCGATATTGCCATATTTTTGCTGAAAGGATTTAGTATAGAACAACGACGATAAAGATTGCAACTTTTGGTATCTGATAAAAAAAAGGCTTGCACCTACCGGAAGTAGCGTGACGTAGTCAGTTGAACATATACGCAAAGTTCCCTATTGTTTACAATGATGGCCGCATGAAGTGAGAGAGATTCGGACCGAGAAAGCGACAATTTCCCCATTAATTTGAGCGAGGATGAAAGATTTGTGGATGAGTAAAGTGCAAGTGAAGGACTAGTGGGGAGTTGAAGCTATTCAGATAGGGAAGATGCTGTGAGAGCCGGGGGTGACCTGATATTCAGCTGGGAATGACTACAACAGTAAATAAACACAAGACCTATATATACTCTATTAGCCACAACACAACCAGGCTTATATTTAATATGCCACAAATTAATCCTGCATAAAAACACCTGCGTGTTTGTTATGCTAGCTCCTAGCTCCATAGAACACGCCAATACAATTCAAACACCTGATCAACACACACAATCACTCAGCCCAAAAGACCGTTTACCTAACCCAAGGTTCATAAAGCTTATATATTTTTAAAAAGTTACGTACGTGACGCGCACATACGGTCAAGTTATCGAATGTTTAGCAGCCAAGGCTGCATACTCACGGTACCTGATATTCAGCTGGGAATGACTACAACAGTAAATAAACACAAGACATATATATACTCTATTAGCCACAACACAACCAGGCTTATATTTAATATGCCACAAATTAATCCTGCATAATAACACCTGCGTGTTTGTTATGCTAGCTCCTAGCTCCTCTGCTAGCTCCTAGCTCCATAGAACACGCCAATACAATTCAAACACCTGATCAACACACACAATCACTCAGCCCAAAAGACCGTTCACCTAACCCAAGGTTCATAAAGCTTATATATTTTTAAAAAGTTACGTACGTGACGCGCACGTAGGTATGGTACGTGTTATGCTAGCTCCTCTGCTAGCTCCTAGCTCCATAGAACACGCCAATACAATTCAAACACATGATCAACACACACAATCACTCAGCCCAAAAGACCGTTCACCTAACCCAAGATTCATAAAGCTTATATATTTTTAAAAAGTTACGTACATACGCAAAAAAAAGCCAAAGCTGCATACTCACAGTAGCACGTCTGCGTCTTTGTCATCCAAATCAAAGTAATCCTGGTAAGAGTCTGTGTTGTCCCAGTTCTCTACAGGCGTCTGTGTATCCAAGTCAAATGTCCTCCTGGTTAGAGTCTCTGTTATCCGAGTTCTTCCATCTTGACTGCATCTTTCGGGAATGTAAACAAAGAAGCGCCGGCTGTGTACTGTTGTGGCTGACTACGTTCGAAAAATACATCCATTTCGCACCGACAACTTTCTTCTTTGCTTGCTCAGCTTCCTTCTTCATAATGCAATGAACATGATTGAAACAGATTCACGAACACAGATGTCCAGAATACTGTGGAATTATGAAATGAAAACAGAGCTTTTTCGTATTGGCTTCAATGTGGAAGGCATACCCGTGTTCGCCGGGCTACGTCACACGCATACGTCATCCTCAGAGGCGTTTCGAACCGGAAGTTTAGCGGCAAATTTAAAATGTCACTTTATAAGTTAACCCGGCAGTATTGGCATGTGTTATAATGTTAAGATTTCATCATTGATATATAAACTATCAGACTGCGTGGTCGGTAGTAGTGGGTTTCAGTAGGCCTTTAAAAGCACCATAGGCTCAGTAGGCAGAGATTACAAAGGAAAATAACAAGTTAGCCTTTACGCAAACCATAAACTGATAGGTGTGGGCTGCACCTGGGAACACACTGTGCACTATTGGTGTTTCTATGCATGCGTGTGTGTGTGTGTGTGTGTGTGTGTGTGTGTGTGTGTGTGTGTGTCTTGTCTGTCTATGAGGCTGCAGTGCGTTAATAAATGTCCCCACACGATGTACATTTGACAGTGATTCATAGCAAGGAAGCTAACATCAGCCTACGGTGACAGCCAAAATATCTACTAATGTTACTTACCGCAATGTGCTTCCTCAAATTTGACATTGAATTCATGTAAGCTTAAAGGCCTACTGAAATGACATGTTTTATTTAAACAGGGATAGCAGATCCATTCTATGTGTCATACTTGATCATTTCACGATATTGCCATATTTTTGCTGAAAGGATTTAGTAGAGAACATCGACGATAAAGTTCGCAACTTTTGGTCGCTGATAAAAAAAGCCTTGCCTGTACCGGAAGTAGCGTGACGTCGCAGGTTAAAAGGCTCCTCACATTTCCTCATTGTTTACACCAGCAGCGAGAGCGATTTGGACCGACAAAGCGACGATTACCCCATTAATTTGAGCGAGGATGAAAGATTCGTGGATGAGGAACGTAAGAGTGAAGGACTAGAGTGCAGTGCAGGACGTATCTTTTTTCGCTCTGACCGTAACTTAGGTACAAGGGCTCATTGGATTCCACACTTTCTCCTTTTTCTATTGTGGATCACGGATTTGTATTTTAAACCCCCTCGGATACTATATCCTCTTGAAAATGAGAGTCGAGAACGCGAAATGGACATTCACAGTGACTTTTATCTCCACGACAATACATCGGCGAAGCACTTTAGCTACGGAGCTAACGTGATAGCATCGGGCTTAACTGCAGATAGAAACAAAAGAAATAAACCCCAGACTGGAAGGATAGACAGAAAATCAACAATACTATTAAACCATGGACCTGTAACTACACGGTTAATGCTTTCCAGCCTGGCGAAGCTTAACAATGCTGTTGCTAACGACGCCATTGAAGCTAACTTAGCTACGGGACCTCGTCAGAGCTATGATAAAAACATTAGCGCTCCACCTACGCCAGCCCTCATCTGCTCATCAACACCCGTGCTCACCTGCGTTCCAGCGATCGACGGAGCGACGAAGGACTTTACCCAATCATCGATGCGGTCGTCGGATAGCGCGTCTGCTATCCAAGTCAAAGTCCTCCTGGTTGTGTTGTTGCAGCCAGCCGCTAATACACCGATCCCACCTACAACTTTCTTCTTTGCAGTCTTCATTGTTCATTAAACAAATTGCAAAAGATTCACCAACGCAGATGTCCAGAATACTGTGGAATTTTGAGATGAAAACAGAGCTTTTTGTATTGGATACAATGGTGTCCGAATACTTCCGTTTCAACGATTGACGTCACGCACATACGTCATCATACATAGACGTTTTCAACCGGAAGTTAAGCTGGAAATTTAAAATTCCACTTTATATGTTAACCCGGCCGTATTGGCATGTGTTGCAATGTTAAGATTTCATTATTGATATATAAACTATCAGACTGCGTGGTCGGTAGTAGTGGGTTTCAGTAGTCCTTTAAGCTTGTTGTTTTGCCGCTGAAACTTTGTTTCTGCGGCGGTCACATGACCGCTCTGTTTGATTGGTGAAACGGAGTCAAACGTCACCAGTGACTGTATTTGATTGGTGAAACGCAGGCATGCCATAGATCCTACTTTGAAGGTCTGTCTGACAAACCAAAACAAACAAAGCGTGCGTTAACAGATCGATAAAAATCAGTAGCGAGTAGCGAGCTGAATGTAGTTAAATGGAGCGGAGTAAAAGTAGCGTTTCTTCTCTATCAATATACTCAAGTAAAAGTATGTTGCATTAAAACTACTCTTCGAAGTACAATTTATCCCAAAATTTCTCAAGTAGATGTAACCGGAGTAAATGTAGCGTGTTACTACCCACCTCTGCATACAACTCATGACCATGTTTTGTCCAGTTAGTTTTCCAGGTCAAAGACCCCCAAATTAACACAGGGATAGAGCAGGGACCCCAGTACTCATGTACTGTATGCGTGTCCTTTATAGCTGTGTTTTCGCTGTGTTTGGAGCTATGTAGCAACTGACTGTGCAGAAAGTCTTTGCACTATGAGCTTCAGCATCCGCTGACCCCTCTCTGTCAGTTTACGTGGCCTACCACTTGGTGGCTGAGTTGCCGTTGTTCCCAAACTCTTCCATTTTCTTATAATAAAGCCGACAGTTGACTTTGGAATATTCAGGAGCGAGGACATTTCACGACTGGATTGGTTGCACAGGTGGCATCCTATGACAGTTCCATGCTGGAAGTCATTCTTTCACAAATGTTTGTAGAAACAGTCTCCACGCCTAAGTGCAAGGACAATTTGCATCTCAAAACAGCTTGTTTTCATAGGGAGCAAAAATATGGCTTACAAATAGGTCTGTAAAACAAAATCTATGCAAATTGTCCACCAAGAACCACCATTGCATGTTAAGTAGACCACAATGAAGTGTTTCAAATGTAGAAAAAAAAAATCATAATACGACCCCTTTTGATGACGATACCCCAAAGTCCAAGGTATACTTATTAAATACTGCTTGTTCTTGCTCAGAAAGATTCAGCATAGATGACCTCTGCAGTGTCATCACGCTCTTTTTCCATATCTGATGGTCCTGGAGAGCTAGGCGTTGCACAAACGGTGTAGACCCCTCGAATCATAAAGAGCGCAGAGATGGCAGCATGGTAGCTCCCATAGATGATGAACTGGAGAGAAAAGAACAAGAATTCATTTGTGTTGCAGTTTTCACACTGTGCAATGCTGAATGACAGCCGCTAGGTGTCACTATGTCCACATCAACTGCTTTCATTTTGGGTTGGGGAAGCCAAGCATCTCTTTATCAAGATATTAGAATTAAAGTTAAAGTACCACTGATAGTCACACACACACACTAGGTGTGGTGAAATTACACTCTGTATTTGACCATCCCCTGGGAGGTGAGGTGAGCAGCAGCGGTGGCCGCGCCCGGAAATCATTTTGGTGATTTAACCCCCAATTCCAACCCTTGATTCTGAGTGCCAAGCAGGGAGGTAATGGGTAACATTTTTTTATAGTCTTTGGTATGACTCGGCCGGGGTTTCAACTCACGACCTACCGATCGAAGTCCAATTTCCATTATCTATTTGGCCCTAAAACGATTACCAAATGATTCATGTTGTTAATATCAAACACACATTTATATATGCTGCATGATAAAGCTAACTGAATTAATCTCTTTATTTGAAGGGCTATTGTAGCAACAGAACCAATAAAAAGAAAATCTAGTAAAATGGAATTAAATAAAGACTAAACCTCAAACCCAAACAAAATACAAAACTATTATAAATATGAATCTGAAAAAAGTGCACAATAAGTCATATTAATACATCAAAAAATATTTATAAATTTTTTTCAAAGTCAAACAGGACATAAAAGTCAGTTTTTGAAGGGCGTAAAAACATTCTGATTATTTTTTTAGTTGTTTTGCTCAAATTTAAAGGCCTACTGAAATGAAATTGTTTTATTTAAACGGGGATAGCAGATCCATTCTATGTGTCATACTTGATCATTTTGCGATATTGCCATATTTTTGCTGAAAGGATTTAGTATAGAACAACGTCGATAAAGTTCGCAACTTTTGGTCTCTGATAAAAAAAAACCTTGCCCCTACCGGAAGTAGCGTGACGTTGTCAGTTGTTCACTCCGTCATATTTTCCTATTGTTTTCAACGCATCTAGAGCTATTCGGACCGAGAAAGCGTCGATTACCCCATTAATTTGAGCGAGGATGAAAGATTCGTGGACGAGGAATGTTAGAGTGACGGACTAGAATGCAGTGAAATACATATTTTTTTTTGCTCTGACCGTAACTTAGGTACAAGCTGGCTCATTGGATTCCACACTCTCTCCTTTTTCTATTGTGGATCACGGATTTGTATTTTAAACCACCTCGGATACTATATCCTCTTGAAAATGAGAGTCGAGAACGCGAAATGGACGTTCACAGTGCCTTTTATATCCACGACAATACATCGACGAAGCTCTTTAGCATGAGCTAACGTGATAGCATCTGTCTCAAATGCAGATAGAAACAAAATAAATAAATCCCTGACTGGAAGGATAGACAGAAGATCAACAATACTATTAAACCATGGACATGTAACTACACGGTTAATAGATCTCAGCCTGGCAAAGCTTAACAATGCTGTTGCTAACGACGCTAAGGCTGACTTAGCAACTTAGCAACCGGACCTCACAGAGCTATGATAAAAACATTAGCGCTCCACCTACGCCAGTCAACCCTCATCTGCTCTGCTCATCAACACCCGTGCTCACCTGCGTTCCAGCGATCGACGGCGCGAAGAAGGACTTCACCCGATCATCCGTGTGGTGGCCGGTGGGCGGCTAGCATCGGCTAACGCGTCTGCTATCCAAGTGAGTAGTCCTTGTTGTGTTGCTACAGCCAGCCGCTATACACCGATCCCACCTACAACGTTCTTCTTTGCAGCCTTCATTGTTCATTAAACAAATTGCAAAAGATTCACCAACACAGATGTCCAGAATACTGTGGAATTATGAAATGAAAACAGAGCTTTTTTGTATTGTATTCAATGGGGAAGGCATACCTCTGTTCCCCGGGCTACGTCACGCGCATACGTCATCCTCCGAAGGCTTTTTCAACCGGAAGTGTGGCGGGAAATTTAAAATTGCACTTTATAAGTTAACCCGGCCGTATTGGCATATGTTGCAATGTTAAGATTTCATCATTGATATATAAACTATCAGACTGCGTGGTCGGTAGTAGTGGGTTTCAGTAGGCCTTTAAGCCTGAAACAAAGATATCAAACATGTACATTTTCTTCAAATTGTGACCCTTTTGAACCCTTTTTGATCAAACAATTCCATGTTTTAATTAGTAAAATAACTTAACAGTCAGTTAGCCACCTCACCGAGAGATCTGACCAGCTCCTTTTATTTTAGGGCACTTATGGTCCAGTTTTGCACACATTTTCATTCATTTAATAAATGTGGGAATTAATTAAACTGTTTCTTATTCGAAATTAATCGTTTTTTTTAAAGTTGCAAGTGATAAACACTTGTTTTCTGAAGCGAGAAGAAATGTAAAACTGCATCAATAAATTAAAGATGCATCAATTATCGATTTTTAATCGAATCGTAGCTCCTGTCTCACCAACTGTAATCTTTTAATGCTTAACATAAGGAGACTCGGAAAAAAATATGTTACAGTAATCGAGACAAGACGTAACGAACGCATGAATAATGATCTCAGTGTCTGTAGTGGACAAAATGGGACACTTTTTAGATATATTATCGAGATGAAAAAAGACTGTTGTAGTAACACTCTTAAAGTGTGACTCGAATGAGAGAGTTGTGTTTGAGTTTATTTGGGTTGAAGATAATATCTACATTCTTTACTTAGTCGCTTTGTGTAATTGTTTTGTTGTCAAATGTTAAGATGATATTATTAAATAAGTGCCGGTGTCTAGCAGGACCGTTAATCAGCATTTCTGTTGTCTTAGCGTTAAGTTGCAAAACGTTGGTGAACATCCATTGTTTGATTTCCTTTAGACACCTCCAGGTGACTACAATCTGGCATGTTGGTTAGCTCTAGGAACATGTAAAGTTGGGTGTCATCAGCATAACAGTGAAAACTAACCGTATTTGCAAGTCACCTAGTGGCAGCATGTAGTTGCTGAAGAATGCAGGGCCAAGAACCGAAACCTGTGGAACTCCGCTCGTTACCTTAACATACTCCGAGGTCACAATGTTATAAGAGATGCACTGCATCCTGTCAGTAAGATAGGAGTCAAGGAAAGGCTAAGTCTGACATACCAGTACGTGTTTTGATACATTCTAATGGAATGTTATGATGGAAGGTATCGAAAGCAGCACCAAGATCAAGTAGCAGCAACATGGATGACTCATCAGCCTCCATAGTTAGCAATAGATCATTAGTCATTTTTGCGAGGGCTGTTTCCGTAGAGTAATTTGCCCTGAAACTGGACTGAAAGGGTTCGCAGAGATTGTTAGACGCTTGTTCATTTAGCTGCTGTGCAGCAATTTTTCAAGGATTTTCGAGATAAAGGGAAGGTGAGACTTCCTGGCTGGTAATTTACCATGAGGTCAGGATCGAGGTTAGGTCTTTTGAGCAGAGGATAAATAACCGCCTTTTTTAATGCTAGGGTAACAGTACCAGAGGAAAGTGATAAGTTAATAATCCTAATATTACAAACAGCTCCTTGATAAGTTTCCAGGAAGTGGGTTAAGTAAATATGTTTGTTTTGTCCCATTTACAAGTCGCAGGAGTCCCTGGAATGTTATTTCTTCAAAAAGAGAGAGATTATTTTGGAGGGCAATGTCCGTCGTACATACATTCGTATCTGCATTAATAGAACCCAGTTGGAATTTCATAAAGTCATCAGCCGAGTGGGTGGAGCTACTGAGAGGAGTACTTTGTTGGGTTAGCGATACTACTGTATTGAACAAACATTGAGGATTGTTTTTATTGAAGCAGGTGAGATTGGAGTAGTAATTTATTTTAGCTAAGGTAAGCGTGTGTTTTTAAATTATTAAACTACCACTCCATGCTTGATGGAAAACCTCAAGTTTAGTCGCACGCCATTCTGCCTTCCAGCTTTCTACATGATAGTTTAAGAGCTCTGGTTTGTTCTGTAAACCAAGGGCTGCACCTTTTAGGGGCTTTTTTAGCCTTAGCGGTGCTATTTTCTATCAATGGCATTGCGCAGGGCATCGTTAAAGTTGTTAGTGAGGTTATTGATTGAGCCCACATAATTTGGGAATGGTGCCATTACCAAAGGCAGTAGGCCAGCTAGAGTCGTAGTTGTGATCGCATTAATGTGGCGGCTGCTAAAGCATTGGTTATTAGTAGCTTGTTGACAATGAGTCAGAACTTCAAATTTGATAAGGTAGTGATTGGACAATACTTTAATGTAAGGGAGTACCATAAATTTGTAGGTGGTGACACCCCGGAAGAGGACTAGGTCTATCGTAATACCGTTGCGAGGTGTGGGTTAATTTATTATTTGTGTAAGACCACAGCTATCAATTATAGTCTGGAGCGCCACCCACAAAGGGTCTGACAGGGTATTCATATGGATATTGAAATCCCCCATTATAATTATATTATCTGCGTGCATCACTAGATCAGCGACAAATTCTTAGAATTCACTTATAAAGTCTGAGTAGGGCCCAAGTGGGCGATAGATAACAGCCAGATGGAGAGGCAGCGGTGTGACAGACCTCATAGTAAGCACCTTAAAGGCCTACTGAAATTAAATTTTTTTCATTTAAACGGGAATAGCAGATCCATTCTATGTGTCATACTTGATCATTTTGCGATATTGCCATATTTTTGCTGAAAGGATTTAGTATAGAACAACGTCGATAAAGTTCGCAACTTTTGGTCTCTGATAAAAAAAAACCTTGCCCCTACCGGAAGTAGCGTGACGTTGTCAGTTGTTCACTCCCTCATATTTTCCTATTGTTTTCAACGCAGCTAGAGCGATTCGGACGATTACCCCATTAATTTGTGTGAGGATGAAAGATTCGTGGACGAGGAACGTTAGAGTGACGGACTAGAATACAGTGAAATACATATTTTTTTCCGCTCTGACCGTAACTTAGGTACAAGCTGACTCATTGGATTCCACACTTTCTCCTTTTTCTATTGTGGATCACGGATTTGTATTTTAAACCACCTCGGATACTATATCCTCTTGAAAATGAGAGTCGAGAACGCGAAATGGACATTCAGTGCCTTTTATCTCCACGACAATACATCGGCGAAATGCTTTAGCTACGAGCTAACGTGATAGCATCGTGCTTTAACTGCATATAGAAACAAAAAAAATAAACCCCTGACTGGAAGGATAGATAGAAAATCAACAATACTATTAAACCGTGGACATGTAAATACACGGTTAATGCTTTCCAGGCTGGCGAAGGTTAACAATGCTGTGCTAACGACACCATTGAAGCTAACTTAGCAACCGGACCGCACAGAGCTATGCTAAAAACATTAGCTCTCCACCTACGCCAGCCAGCCCTCATCTGCTCATCAACACCCGTGCTCACCTGCGTTCCAGCGATCGGCGGAAGGACGAAGGACTTCACCCGATGCGTTTGGCGGCCCGGAGACGTAGGTAGTCAAGGTGAGGTCGGCGGCTAGCGCGTCTGCTCTCCAACAAAGTCTTCCTGGTTGTGTTGCTGTAGTCCGCTGCTAATACACCGATCCCACCTACAACTGTCTTCTTTGCAGCCTTCATTGTTCATTAAATAAATTGCAAAAGATGTCCAGAATACTGTGGAATTATGAAATGAAAACAGAGCTTTTTGTATAGGATTCTACGGGGTACCATAACTTCCGTTAAACTGACTTCATCACGCGCATACGTCATCATACCGCGACGTTTCAGCCGGATATTTCCCGGGAAATTTTAAATGTCACTTTATAAGTTAACCCGGCCGTATTGGCATGTGTTGCAATGTTAAGATTTCATCATTGATATATAAACTATCAGACTGCGTGGTCGGTAGTAGTGGGTTTCAGTAGGCCTTTAAATGACTTAGTATTTATTACTTAAGGTTTAGGTCAAAGTTTTCATTGGATATTAGTGTGACCCCTCCACCCTTTTTAAGGGGACAGGCAATATGTGTACTTTTATAGTTAGGAGATGCCTCGTTAAGCGGAAAAAAATCATCTGGTTTTAGCTAAGTTTCACTGACCTATGATGTTAAGGTTGTTGTCTCTAATGCCCTCATTAACAAAGTTTTGGGAGACCATGATCTGATGTTTAAAAAGCCCATGTTGTAGGTAGTGGGCTGTTTTGAGGCATTTTTGTTAAAAGTATCCGTAGTACTGATATTAATAACGTTACGTTTATTTTGCGCAATTTGCCTTAAATAATTTAGATCACATCTAGGAATTGATGTGATGAGGATTTTGAGATTCGCTTGGTGCTGCGATAGATTTAACGTGTCATAATTGGCCACCTCAGTAGAATGCATGTCCACCTCTGGCACAGTCACTACAGAAAAAACATCATGTGAGTTATGCATTATTCTACGAGAAATGCTGTGTGTGCAGGAATTTTCCAGCCTGGCACTGGTTAGTTCTAGCTTAACTGACCCCTCTCCCGGGCTAACAGACACTGTAATTGCCTATGTCTGAGCCTGCTCTAGTGTAGTTTGTCAAGTGTGACTCAAATATTAATCTATATTTTTGGAAAGAATGATGACGCCCTTCCGGTTAGGGTGAAGGCCGTCCCTCCTCAGCAAACCTGGTTTAACCCAGAAAGAGGGCCAATTATCAATAAATGTTAGTCTTAGCCAGCCACTTGTTCAGCGAGACTAATCTGCTATATCGCTCATTGCCTCTTGCAGGCAGGTGGCCAGAGACAAGAACTCGATGCCAAGACATCTTTCTAGAGATTACAAGTCTGAGCTGTGTTCCTCTTTGTAAACACTGACTGTCTCTTCCTAGTGTCATTGGAGCCGACGTATACAACTATGTTTGCGTAGCTAGTGATGCAATTAGCCTGTCGTACGTGTTTACTAGGCCTGTTGCGAGTCAGTTCCCTAAGACTCGCTTCAATGTTGGGTGCTCAGGCCCCGGGAATACACTTAATTATGGCTGGTTTACTAAGCTGTATGTTCCGGGTGATGGAGTCCCGTATGACTAGGGTGCGGTATCCGGTAGACTGGGGTGTAGGACTAGCTAAAGGGCTAAATCTATTATGCGTCTTAACCGGTTCACCGTGGCTTGTAGGCCGCTTAGGGCTGCTACAAACTGGGCTAGTCAGCTCGCTACAGCTAATGCTAGCAGATGTGTCCGCAGCGTCTAAAGTTACAAAATTACTCTGCTCTAACTGGCGGACACGGTCCTCTAGTAGCGCCAATCTATCCATGAGAACTACCTACTCAGTGACCTAGTGGTTAGAGTGTCCGCCCTGAGATCGGTAGGTTGTGAGTTCAAACCTCGGCCGAGTCATACCAAAGACTATAAAAATGGGACCCATTATCTCCCTGCTTGGCACTCAGCATCAAGGGATGGAATTGGGGGTTAAATCACCAAAATTATTCCCGGGCGCGGCCACCGCTGCTGCCCACTGCTCCCCTCACCTCCCAGGGGGTGATCAAGGGTGATGGGTCAAATGCAGAGAATAATTTCACCACACCTAGTGTGTGTGTGACAATCATTGGCACTTTAACTTTTAACTTTAACTTTAGAATATTGTACGAAGAGCAGGGAGCCATATTCGTATTGTTTCTTTCACAGAGTTGAGTTTTTGCTGTTTTCGGAGCAATAGCGAAGAGAATCAGATTATCTGAGTGATGGAGCAGGGCAATTTGCTTCGTCCTGCTCCTTTTCAGACGTACACCACATTTATTTGTTTCTTATTAATTACATAGATGGTTTGTTGTTTTTAAAAATACTTATGCGAATTGAATTAAAATAAATAATAAAATAAATGTTAAACGCACATTCATAACAATTGAAAAGTGTGACATAATGGCAATAAAACTATTCTGATTCTGATAATTTGATTAAAAGGCCTTTTAAGGGTTAAAACAAAAAACCCTTTTGGTATTTTTCTATAGGGATGAAGTTCACTGAGAGATTTGAGCAAAAAAATAGAAGCTGAAAACCATATGAATCCAAATTGTGTTTATGCCCGTTTGAAATATAATATGTATATGTCCCGTTTGGCTTTGGGGTATTGTCAAATAACTACCGTAACTACCAGTGTGCCTGTGAATAAACTGGAAATTGATTTTTAAAAATGTAACATGAAAAAAACATCTTAAAAAAATCATGTAGTTAGTTAATCATGTAGGGCCAAAAAACAGCAAAAATGTACAGAGGACAAAAAAGTTAGCATTTGTCCCTTGAAGGTTATAGACAACAAATGGAACTAAACACAATTGAACCACAACACCATTATTGAATGAAAAAGTAGTCTTTTTCCGACCTTTAGCACCACTCTTAAAACATGTTGAGGCCCCATTTCGGTCTTTAATATTGCTAAGGTTTGATTGTTTCCAAAATGAACCCTCTTTGTTATTGGGGGGGAAAAAACGTATGCCTAAATTGACCTGTGGCCCTGAACAACCTTGTGTTCATGCCAGTGACCCTGCCTGAAGATGTTTGCACATACCTGCGTCTCAATGTCCACCCCTAACGTAGCTTCATCGACAAAAATAAGCGTCATGACGGTCTGCAGCACCAGTGCCACAAACGTGTTGATCCCAAACGTCAGAGCGTAACATTCCAAGGAGAGGTTGGCAGCAATCTGAAATCTGAATGGAACACAATGTTTTATGTTCGGATTAAGCGACTCTTCCCCCTGCAGTGAAACCTACGTGGTGACGGTGATGAGGAGCATGTAGCAGGATTTGAACAGCGCGTAGCCAGCATAGCAGGCCCAGATGTTGCTGGTGAGCGCTGTGAGAAACACGGCGCCTGCTCCGATGGCTGAAAACACGCCCAGCGCCAACTCTCCCCACACGGTCCAGTTCACCTTGATGTGACTGACTGACAAAGCCGCCGCAGCACCTGATAAATACACGGCTTGGTTAGTATACCAATAAAAGTGCACTCCCGTTAGCTGTTTTGTTAGCCACCTAGTGTTTGCTGGATGTTACGATTTAGAATGCATAATAAACAGAAAAAACATAAAGATTGTGTATGATAGGCAAAATTCCCCAAAAGAGTGCAGTTCCACTTTAATGTCAATGCGCTTGTGTCTTCCCATACACTGCCACCCACTGATGATGTAACTGCAAAAAAAAACCTGGGAAAAAATGGCAGACAGAAGTACTTGGGGGGGATTATCTGTCCACTCCCACTATTCTAGGAGAGCCTTGTAGGTATAAAAACATCAAAAACCTATGGAGCAAAACAATTAGAGATGTCCGATAATATCGGCCTGCCGATATTATCGGCCGATATATGCGTTAAAATGTAATATCGGAAATTATCGGTATCGTTTTTTTTATTATCGGTATCGTTTTTTTTTTTTTTTTGTTTTTTTTTTTATTTTTATTTTTTTATTAAATCAACATAAAAAACACAAGATACACTTACAATTAGTGCACCAACCCAAAAAACCTCCCTCCCCCATTTACACTCATTCACACAAAAGGGTTGTTTCTTTCTGTTATTAATATTCTGGTTCCTACATTATATATCAATACAGTCTGCAAGGGATACAGTCCGTAAGCACACATGATTGTGCGTGCTGCTGGTCCACTAATAGTACTAACCTTTAACAGTTAATTTTACTAATTGTCATTCATTACTAGTTTCTATGTAACTGTTTTTATATTGTTGTACTTTCTTTTTTATTCAAGAAAATGTTTTTAATTAATTTATCTTATTTTACTATTTTTTAAAAAAAGTACCTTATCTTCACCATACCTGGTTGTCCAAATTAGGCATAATAATGTGTTAATTCCACGACTGCATATATCGGTTGATATCGGTATCGGTTGATATCGGTATCGGTAATTAAAGAGTTGGACAATATCGGAATATCGGATATCGGCAAAAAGCCATTATCCCTAAAAACAATTAGTAAAATTTCTGAATATGGATTTTATGATCTGAGTGATAATGTGTCCACTAAATTGGACATTTGCAGCGCTGGCTAAATTTTAACTGCCATTTATAATATTAAAGTGAATTTGTTGTTTTTTTGAAAATACTTAATCTGCATTATTGGCTACAAATTCTATTATTTTTTTGTTAGTGTGTAAATTTACCGGTACTTATACTAAAAAGATTGCGGCAATATTTCAATGATTCAAGGAACTTTATTGTCATACCAGCACACATGAGATTAGTAGCCAAGGTCCCAGGTTCAGCCCAATGACAACCAGAAGAACAATAGTATGTACACAATAATATTAACAAAATTAGATATAACTAAAGTAGGTAATAAATAGCATAGGTTAACATGAATAGATTATTAACAGAAAAATGTAATGTGATCCTCTAGTGCAAATAGGATGTAGATATAAATATTAAAATAAAAATGTAAATATCAGTGCCATCTCATTTCAAAATTGTTATTTTTGAAGTCCAAAGGCTTGATGCTTTTATAATACATTTAACAATAGTGTAATATGTGAACATTTTTGAAGAAAATTGAAAACATACTTATTTTTGTTCTTTAAAACTTCTAATGCAGGTCGTTCACTCTAGTGGACCTGTCACCTAATTTTTTTATATGCATGGAACGTATGTTTGTGCATCAAAGTCTTAAGTTTGTTGTATTTTGGCTTTAAGTGACATGCAAGTGTCCAACTGCACTCTTTCAAGGGATGGGTAGCTTTCACATTTGAATCGATATTGTACCAATTGTCGGTACTTCTGTGTGTGTGTTCATGAGTTAATAAATGTTGATTTGTTTTAAATTGACATTTACCAGTGTGCTGATGAACACTTCTAAGTCCCATTTGCAAGTATTATACAGTTGACTTTGCATGCAGTTGCAATTCCAAGACGTTAGATGGCAATAGTGTATAGACTACACCGTGTGTTTTTGTCATCAGGAAGTAGTCTTTGTCATTTAGCTGAATCCAGTCTTAGCGGAGTCCTACAAAGTGTTTGCAGTGTAAATATTGTACTTATTTGATTATATTGCATTTTAGGCTATGTTCAGACTGCAGGGTCGGATGTCCAATTCCGAATTTTTGGTCAAATCCGATCTTTTTAGTGGCCGTTCACGTTACAAAAAAAAGTGATTTCTAATGTACTGTATATGCAATCTGACCCGCATGCAGATCTGACGTCATGACGTCGCACGCACTGTTTACGTAAGTAAAAATGGCTTCAACTCTTAGAACTCGAGTCGGTCTCTGTACTGGCACATTTTGTGGCAATTTCAAGGATTTTGTGCATTCAAAACCCGAATTTTTGTGCGTAGAAGATTAATAAGGAAGAGGACAAGTATTTCGGCTCTGGCAGTTTTACGCATACTTGCCAACCCTCCCGTTTTTAGCGGGAGAATCCCGATATTCAGCGCCTCTCCCGACAAACTCCCGGCAGAGATTTTCTCCCGACAAACTCCCGGTATTCAGCCGGAGCTGGAGGCCACGCCCCCTCCAGCTCAATGCGGACCTGAGACTGAGTGGGGACAGCCTGTTCTCACGTCCGCTTTCCCACAAAATAAACAGCTTGCCTGCCCAAAGACGTCATAACATCTAGGGCTTTTATAGAGTGCACAACTGCACACACAACAAGGAGACGAAGCAGAAGAACGAGGAAATTACAGACATGGCGGTCGAAATGATATACTCATCATGAACGGAGAAGTTAAACAGGACAATACTGCCATCTAATGGATAACCACTGGGACACTGAAATTCAAGTATTTTATTTTTTTTCTATGTAAATAAAATAAAATAAAATAAAATAAATATATATATAGCTAGAATTCACTGAAAGTCAAGTATTTCATACATATATATATATATATATATATATATATATATATATATATATATATATATATATATATATATATATATATATATATATATATACACATATATACACATATATATATATATGTGTATATATATATATATATATATATATGTGTATATATATATATATATATATATATATGTATATATATATATATATATATATATATATATATATATATATATATATATATATGTATGAAATATATATGAAATACTTGAGTTGGGGAATTCTAGCTGTAAATAACCCCCCCCCCCCCCACACCCCCCCACACCTCCCGATATTGGAGGTCTCAAGGTTGGCAAGTATGGTTTTACGGGATAATTTGCTTCGATGTTCGCTTGGGGGAGCAGTCGAAGACGTCAATTCCTAAAACAAATTATTTTCATCGGTTTTCTCCTCCGTTGTCAAATATTTTGTAACAGTCTATTTTGGTGAATAATTATGACACTTACTGCTTTTTGATGACGCTGTGGTCGGATGAATGCGACCTGAGCGAGGAAGCGTTCACATTGAGGACGCATCGCATATATATACACAACATTTTTATCCACATACGAAACAGGCCTGGGTCAGATATGAGGAATTCGGATTTGCACTGTTCACACGGACATGAAAAAGTCCGATACACAGGTATGTTTTTGGGCAAAAAAATCTGAATTGACCTGCAGTGTGAACAAGGCCAGAGTTGTAGTTTTTATTAGCAAATTTAGAGGTGTAAAAATCGCTAATACTTATTGGTAGCATGTCTACGTCAAATGCAATGTAAATTAGCATTGAGCGAGCACGTTTAGAAAAGTGGAGCCTTTGAGTGTTTTCTATCGGGCATGCTTGCTGTGTTGGCATGGAAAACTGCAACATTACCTCGCGGCAGTTTGGCTAAGGCCGCTCTGAGTGCTGCTTGAGGGCTTGTTTGCCTGCCATGTTTTTGAGTTGCGTGCAACAAAGGTATCGCACTATTGCACAGTTTGATTTTTTAAATTTGGTCGTTGCCTTAAAAAAAAAAGAACCGAATTCGGTACTCTTCTCCCTCTCAAAATGTAACTAAACTATGAAAAAACTCTCCGTATGATGCACACGATTCTAAAGAAGTAAACATATTGTTACATCACTGACATTTCTGGCAGTATATTAAATCATATATTCATCCAATAATTAAAACATTACTTCAAGCAGTCTCACCAACAAGAGAACATGCGGCTTCTACACCTCCGTTGTAGACGGATGATGTGGCAGATGGTTCAATGTGGTCCCACATTAGTTGGATGTAGTTCATGATTTGTGTATACCCAGCTGTGGCCAGAGCCCACCAAAGGGACCAGTAGATCAAATGCCTGCAAATGTAGCATTAAGACAAGAAATGATAGTTATTAATTCACATGATAGAAAATGTAGTTGGCTTTAAATTGACATGTGCATGTAGGTGTGGATGGACAAAGAACAGAAGAACATGCCTGGAGGAGTACGACTCCCTGAAGCTTTGCCAAAGTAAATGACCCGCATTGACAATATTTTCCCCGCCGCACCAGCCAGTGCTGTCGTTATGCTCCATCTTCCGTTTCCCGGAGCCAGCGTCCGACACCGTTTCATCAGCCGCTCCCACCGGCCTCGTCTGCTGTGACTTTTGGCCCAAAGCCACAGCTTTCCTCCCTTTGAAGAACATGCTCCTCTTGGGCTTTGGCAACCAGAAGGAGAGGAGAAAAGCCACGCTTACGACGCCCAGAGTGATGGCATTGATGTGGAAGTAGTCTAGGCCTGTTGGTGAGAAATCACACTTTTCACACAGCCTACTCAAAATTCCAAAGCGTTCAGGACATCTTTTGTAATTCTCTTTGCAGTTGCATGCTGAAAGACACAATCTGCCATATTTTTAGTCCTGTTCATTGCCAGATTTGAGAGCCCCACCTGCCAGTGAGATGAGAATTTGACCCAGGCCGGCACCAAATGTGTACCCAAAAAGCACAGCGCTTCGGAGGTAACCGGTGGCTCTTTGGTAATTCTCCATGGGAATGATGCTGTAAATGTAGGAAAAGTAGGCCACGTCTGAGGCTGTCACAACCGCATAGCTAATCTGTCAGGGAAAGGAAAGGCTTCAGTTCATAACCCAAACAATAAATCCTTGAGCATTTGATTTTTTTTTTTATACTAAAATTCTGGCAACAGAGCTCCTGTTTTGTTAGTTTTTACAGTATAACCTACAGTCATTTTTACAGTGCATTACTGTAAATGGAAAAAGGGTGCCACTGTATCCTGGCGTTTGAGCTGCCTTTATTTTTACTGTAAAAACTGGTTGTTTTTACAGTGCATTACTGTAAATTAAAAAACTATACCACTTTTGTTTTTATGGTAAAATTCTGGCCAATGATCTGTCAGTTTTTTTCTCGTAAAATCTTGGGTCGTTTTTACAATGCATAACAATAAATGGAACAATGGTACAGCTGTTATTTTTACAGTAATGTTCTGGCAACTAAACTACCAGAC